>NW_028324218.1:1545394-1854473 GCF_054372755.1 Phalangium opilio | reverse complement strand
CCCGTTATAAACTATTTAAAATTGACACTTTCGCCTGTTTTATTTAAGTACAAGTCCAATTCGGACGAGCTGACCATTAAGAAGAAGCTTACCTATAATGTCCGGCCATAGACAGTTGGTTTCCGTTGTACCGAATTTTATATCTAATATATATATATATATATATAGTAACAAGAATATTCAATTTATGACGTACCTTTTTATTTTTTTTGAAAAAGAAAATGAAACGTTAATTGATTTTTATCAATTTAATGGTTTTTTTAATATTATAAAATTTTTAAAAAATATTTTTTATATTTATATGCATACACATACAGGGTGTTTATGATAAGTCTGCAGCCATAAATTAAGGGATATGTTGTTTTTTTTAGCGTCGATTTTGAGTCGAAAATGTTCTATACTTCTATCTAGCTATGACATTTTGTTAATTTGCCACAAGGGACACTGTTTTCGAGTTATTATGAGTTGATTGGAGTGTTTTAGTGATGACCCCTTATCATTAAATTAGAGATCAATCATTGTCTTTAATTCATTTTCTTAATTAAATATAAGGGGTTATCCCTAAAATACTCCAACGATAATCTTAACTCGAAAACAGTGTCCCTTGTGGCAAATTAACAAAATGAAGATAGACTAAGAAGTTACAGTTTCGACTCAAAATGCATTTATGGTAGACTTATCAGATACACCCTGTACATATCGTTTGGACCGTCAGACAATATTTTTAAATGGTTGTTTTAAATATTTATCTAAAGTGATTTTTAATGGTCTTTATCTCTTAAGGGTTATTTTATAAATCTGTGCTATTAAAAATTTAAAAAAAGAAAAACTGAAAACACCATTTTTGTCTAGTCAGATTTTGTCGTAAAAATGAAGTGTTTTTGAAAAACGGCTAATATATCGAACCCTACTTGGCGTAGACTCGAGTTTTAGGTACCGTTATGTTGAGGACAGTTAGGGCTAACACACCTTGAAAGGGTTTCACCTTAGTATTTTTATTACCAGAGTTCTGACGTCATAAAATTGACCATTTCGAGTACTCCTCAAAATTTTATTTGGTATATAGTTCACTTTTTTTGGTACCAGATGACAGTTGGGGCGGTTACTACACCCTGAACGCCTTTCTCTCTCTCCCAACCCCCCTAACATTTAAATTACCAAAGTATACTACGTCACAAAGTCATAGTTTACAATCTGACCTTAGGCTAGGCCTATAACCCCATGTACAGTATACAACTATCATTAAATTTATTTATTTATAACTAAAAACACAATTTAAGAGAGAGAAAAAACATTGCCTGCCTTTTATCTTATGCTATATAAGACAATAATGCAAATTATTATTAGAAGTAGCCTGGAATACATACAGCTACTAGGAATAATTGTGGCCCCATGTTTATTTCGATGAATTCGGGTTTTGTGGGCTGGGACGGGCTTGAGAATTTATTATCGCGTCTCGTGCCTCATAATTCTGATGGAGTCTTTCTAACTGTGATATTTTTATTGGTTGTTTGGGTAGCAACGCGAGTTCCTAGGCATGCGCGTAAGGTGCAACATGCGCAGCGAGAAAAATGGTGGCTACGCGATGAACTATTCTTAGTAGCAGTCTCCCACGTGATAAAATCCACCCTAGATACCTTGAATGAAAATGGTGGCTACGCAATGAATGATTCTTAGTAGCTGTATGAATTCCAGTTAGAAGTAGTGGCATATACGTCCTTACATTTTGACATTTTTTAATATTTGATAAGCCTTGGCCTTATACCTAAGCCTAAACCTTATAGAGAAGAGACCATTTCGAAACCATATGATCCTTTGATTAATAAAGATAATCAAAAATATTCCAAAGCGAAGATATAAAACTACGTTTCCCCTCCCACTTTAGTTAGTTTTGATAGATATATAGAAAAGTACTCAATTATTCAAATGATTACCATAGATATGTTAAAAGGGTAGATACACAATTCAATGGGAGGTCGACGTGGAAGGGGCAACGAGCAGACAGCCGCTATTTTCTGGGGGTAGCCGTATAAAACGCCATCTATCGGGAACTTTCGAAACTAAATTAAGGGATGAGCTTAGAGTAGTGGCACTCTATGTTAACCCCCTATAGGGCATAATAAGTCAAACCCTCGGAGATGCCATTACTCCATTTTATACGAGCTAAGAGCAGAAAAACGTATTTTATAAATTTTACACCTGTAAAATCGTTTAAAAAACACCTGGAACTTGTATTTCTACTTACTTTCGAGGAAATACCACCGTTTTCTGACGGTAAGAGTCTTTTTTATACATTTATTAGTAATAAAAACATTTAAGGCGAGCTAAGCCTTGGTCTTGTAAAACACGGCAGATTAGTGATTAGCGTTGTTTTCAGCGTTGAAAAACGTTATTTTATCATGTTAAAAAAACGTTAGCAACGTTTTAAGGTACTGATATTTAAATATCCGGACATTAAACTGTTACATATTCTTAAAATAAGAGTCGATAATGGTGCCCACCATAACAAACTTTGATAAGTGTGTGTCTCTCTATTTAAAGGCATAAAACAAAATATAACATAAACGTTTTTATTTACTTATTTATGTAACAATCATGGCTTCAACTCATGTTTGCTGCGTTCAAACTGTAGGTGTAAAGAACGTTTTCTTTCTTACCACAACTTTCCGAAAGAGACTGCCACTAGAAAGAAGTGGATTAATTCTATAACATTAGCTGTAGGACCTCTGTCCACTGATATCTCCAGTTTACGGATTTGTTCAAAACATTTTACAAAATCAGATTTCTTTCCCACCACTGGAAAGGGACTACGTAGAGCGCTCAAACCGTACGGTTCGCGATTCCATCCTAATTTGGAGATCAAATTAATGTAACCGATGAAATTATCCCTAAACTGACTCTCCGTAATTTGACTCTCGAGCAACAATCTGAAGCATTAGAAGAAATGGGAGCGTTGTCCTTTGATCATGGATTGAAGCATGAACCCGCTGCTTTTCAAATATTCAGGCAACACATCAATACCCAGTGTCACACCTCTGTGGGTTTGATTGTTAATCCACAATTTTTCTTCCTTGGGGCAAGCCCCGATTGCCTTATACTGGTTGAGGACCAGCTGTACTTAGTGGAGATCAAATGCCCTTACACTATTTTCAAGAATAAAGAAACTATCAGAGGAAAAGCAGCTTCGGGTAACTTTTACCTTTACATTGACGAAGAAACGGATGAACTGGAACGTCTATCATCAGATTCAGGGTCAGCTTTTCGTGTGTAACGTACCCGTATGCTTTTGGGCAGTATTTGTGCCACCCGATAACATCGAAATCTTGATGATAGTGAAAGACAACCAATTCATCAATGATACCTTGCTTCCAAAATTATCCTCTAAATATTTCATTAGTCTCCTAGGCCTACCTCATTTTGCCATAGAAATGTTCGAAAAACCTAAAAAATAAATTTTCCAAGTCACAAAAGTACAGCCTCTTTTCTCTATGTGCAAATCAAATCTACATTATGGCCATGACCAAGGCTTAGCTCGCCTTAAATGTTTTTATTACTAATAAATGTATAAAAAAGACTCTTACCGTCAGAAAACGGTGGTATTTCCTCGAAAGTAAGTAGAAATACAAGTTCCAAGTGTTTTTTAAACGATTTTACAGGTGTAAAATTTGTAAAATACGTTTTTCTGCTCTTAGCTCGTATAAAATGGAGTAATGGCATCTCCGAGGGTTTGACTTATTATGCCCTATAGGGGGTTAACATAGAGTGCCACTACTCTAAGCTCAACCCTTAATTTAGTTTCGAAAGTTCCCGATAGATGGCGTTTTATACGGCTACCCCCAGAAAATAGCGGCTGTCTGCTCGTTGCCCCTTCCACGTTTTTTTCGTTAAGCCTAAGCCAGCGAAGTGGATCTAGACCCTTTATAGTTTTACTATATCTATGATGATTACCCTTCGCGAAATGATTACCCAGTACGATTGTTTGCAATCAACTTAAGTGTGTAGTATTACCTTACTTTGAATCCGCCTATCTTTAATGAAACTTGAGATTAGTTTTCTCTTTAGTATCAGGTTTGATTGATACTTACACGTTCTATTTGAAACAATTTCTCTCATAGGGGGCTTTTTTTTTCTTTCATTTTTATAGTATATAGGCTTCAAGAAGGGAAAGGAAATTGTGTGATTATTGTAAACATTATATTATCTATAATAATTTATAAGTTTATATATACACTTGTGTGTTATGATTGCGCTGTTAGGAAATAGATCTAGAAGGAAAGAAATGAACATTGTTTGAAAAGTTTGGGTGGGTTAAAATTGAATAGGAGGCCGGGTTATGTTAGGGTCAATTTTTGGCCCTTTTTCTAATGTTAAGCTTGAATGAATAATGGTGAATAGGTTTTCTGCTTGATATATTTAAGGGTTAACAAGTACGGTAACATTGATAGGGACCGTATGTGGTCTTTAATTAGATAGGAAGCCTTCAAAGCTGCCCATCTAAGTAGTCCTTGGTGTTTTTAAATCGTAATTTACACATCTTTGTTGGCCACTTACCGGCCAATCAATCTTAATTCCTTCTCAAGACAAACAAGATGGTTAACACAACAGACTCTTCTACACCCCCGACTTTTGGAAACGGTCTATTTTGTATTTATTTATGTATTTAATATGGCTACAATATCGCGTAATCAGCGTTCATAACATATCAACATGGGTCATTCTTGGAAAACGAGAAAATGCTGGATATTAACAAAAAGAATAAAAAGATAGATTTTGACCACGTGACCTTCTACCCAACTCCTCCCGATTTGGTTTTAATGCGTAACGCATACATTATTCATTATATTTAAATCAGTCGCCACCTTTACTTCCGGTTACGGTTCAGTTTAAATCCCCCACTTCCTAAAAAACGGAAGTTCCGGTGACAAATTTACTGTCAATTAGCGAATTATGAAAAAGACTGGGAAATATACATCGGCTTTTTTCAACCCCCACCCCGGGTATTTAATTTCCTTTTGCTATATACTTCCTTCCCCATGGACGGTGGTCAAGTGTTCGTATTGACTCCTTTAATTCTGACAAAACTTCTAATCGTTAACTCGTAGGGTTATATCTTACTAGCCCTTTTCTTTATTACCTAACTGGGGTCGCATATATTTTTCGGTTTATGGCGGTTTTTTTGGAGGGAACGAGGCAATGTCGATAAATAGACTATTAACTTAAAATTTATTTGGCATTCTTCAAAAGGGTTCGTTTTTACTACGGATTAGTTAAATGAAGGTGGTCAGGTGGTCTTTCCAAGGGTGTACATACCTTTTAAATATATTAATACCTTCAATAATAGACACTCCCAAAAAACCATTTAGCGAGTTGCAAATGGACGTCTCCAGCATTTTTAGGCCTTTTTGATGATATTTTGTTTTTTGTAATCTTATAAACTACTTTCTTATCGTTTATAAGAGGGGGGGGGGGATACAGGGTTTTCATGGCATAGGTTTTTTTAGTTATTATTGTCACTATTACTACGCGTATATCTATTTTATTTATTTACTTATATACTTGTTTTTATTTATTTTTTATTCATTTATTTCGGTTTACCTTCTTATTTATTTAATTGTTTTTATTTATTTTTAATTCTTTTATTTCTATTTATTTTGGTATACCTATTTATTTACTTGTTTTTATTATTTGTTATTCATTTATTTATTTATTTCTACTTATTTTGGTTTACCTACTTATTTATTTAATGGTTTTTATTTGTTTTATTCATTTACTTATTTTTATTTACCCATTTATTTTTGTTTACCTACCTACTTATTTATTTGTTTACCTACCTATTTATATATTTACCTACCTATTTATATATTTATTGCACTTCTATCGACCAAATATCTCTCTTCACGCGCCAATTTTAAAAATATATGAAAAGCAAGGAGCATTAAAAACATGTAATTGTTATTGATTAAATATGAGGTGATGATAAAATCCACACCTGCAAATGATGACTATTGTGCCTCTAAATATACTTAACGAAGCGTGGAAAACTGGAAATCGTAGCTACAAGTTAATGGCGGGGACTGATCAGTTGTTTTCAGTATCTTTTGTTTAAATTAAAACCGTGATTTCATAATGGACCCTAACGCACGTGTCGCGGTAAGGTTCTATTTAAAAAGAAATTTATCATACTTCCCTCCCTCGATACTGATAAAAAAAAGAGGTTTTAATATAATTGGGGATTAATACCATGACGTAATGGTGGTAAGACCGAACCAACAGATGGTACCGGACAGTTTTGATATTCTCCAATATCTTTCTTATCACTTGTCATTTGAGGACAGAGGATTGTATTGTTCTATACATTTAATTTTATACCAAATATAGACATAATATAATTATAGTTTATTCAGGTTTATTAATATTAAGGTTTAGAAAACTTGATTTTTAATATAATGTAAGTTATTTTAATATATTGTATCAAGAAGCGATGTCTAGTTTATTAGGGAGAAAGTATAAGATGCCTATGTGTTCGCCCGCTATAGTCCTGCAGTCCCCCTTTCAAAATACAAGGGGGGCGTAAAAGGAGGCCCCGGGCTATTTCGCCTCCTCTCCTCAGTCGGAAAATATGACTGTAATTTTTTCTCATTCGCGTCGCGCTGACGTGCACGAGTTTTCAAGAACCAATGAGATGCTGGTTGGTTGTAATTTAGAGGAGGCGGCGGGGATTAACTCCGTATCTACGTAACGTTTGGACTGGAGATAAAGAGCTGTAAATGTGGCGTGAATTAATACCTTCTCCCTAGTAAACTAGATATCGCTTCTTGATTGTATTCTCTATTGGAGGGCCTAGGGTTTGATTTAAGTCTGTTTCCGGTAATGATTACCCGCGGTAATTCGCTTTATCTTATTGTATTATGGGTCTGTTAGATCTCTTAATTTTACCTTACGACAATCTTTTATTTTGAAAAAAGGGAAAATCAACTTAAGTACCTCGATTTCTTTATTATCTTAAGTAAAAAGTTTTAGCCCATTATTTTAAACGACATATTTGTTGATATGCATTATGAATATTGAATTTCCCTTAGACATTTGAAGTTACGACAAGTTCTTGTTGTCAGTAGTGCAGCTCTACTTTAAATCTATAATCGGATCTAGAAAAAAAAACACTTCAGATATTGTGTGTTTGATGGTTGGAGGAACGCCCACTTCGTTTATGGGATTTCTACCGTTAATTGACATACAGAACACGTGATCTAACTTCAAATTGTTTTGTTGTTGGGCAGGGAAAGTGTTCGATGAGTCTGGTTTAATATTGTAAAAGGCAGGGACGATTTGATAACAACAACAAAAAAAACTGTTAAACAGAAAGTAATTTTAGAGTCCAATTGAGTTTAAATGATTTGTCATGTTTTACGACCTATCACATGTCTCTAATGTCTCATATACCCCTGTTTTAAAAAGTAAATATGGATGGTCACGTATAGATAATGAAATGGAATTAATTTTTGGGTTCAATTTAAATAATTGCTTTCAACAGGTGGGTTCTAGATTAGGCGTTTTATTTTTATATGGTTTTGTTTTACGACAATTTAATTTTAACCGTTTTTGTTTGTTTGAGTTCTGAGTTTTGGTCCCCCTTGAGGATTTAAGTCATTTGTCTGAGTGGTTTGTTTATTTTGGTTTCGGACGGGGACGTGTTATGGTTTGTAGGCCTATATCAATTTAATTCAAAGTTTGATTTTTTTAAAGTGAATTTATAGTGATTGTTTTGGGAAGTGTTTGAATTGTTTTATTGGTGTTTGTGTGGATGTTAATTAGTTTTCAGACTGTATTGGTGATACAACTCGTCTCTAGACGAATGTGCAATTAACAGATTGTGAATTAGAGTTCATCTCAAACGTGTTGGCTGGGTATGGCAGTACCAGACGCAACCTATAGTGTAGATGCCATGAACTTTAGTGCTTACTTCAAATTTAAGGAAGTGGATTTACAATGGGGATTCAAACTTCTCCTCTAAACTTCTCACCCCGTTATTCCGTTAACTATATATCTACTAGGCCTAGTTAAATATGTATGAGCAATACATACTCACACGTTTATTTACCTTTAATTATCTCCCAACTGAGGGCACCTGCACAACCCCAACCCAAAGGTTAATCCATGCTAATCCCTAAATAGTTCTCTCTTTCATTATGAGGTTTTGAAGCTATAACGACATGAGATCCAACCGTGCCTTGAATACAATTAATAATACCTACCCTTTCATAAATTGGTACATACTATTTTATTGGTCAACAATTCAGACTAGCTAGACTGAACTGAAGAAATGTGTAAATCTAGCCTAAGAAATCAACTCTATATAGGGAGATAAAAAATAAATACCACTTGAAAACACCGCGGTTATGACAAAATTATCATAAGTTCATAAGATATGTTCCTTCCATAAATTTGTTTAATTAATCTCTGGTTATGACAAACTGAAAGGCTTGTAATTTTGAAGTGAGTGAGTGAGTGAGGTAGGTCATAGATTCGAGGAGGTAAAACGGCGAGGGAGGCCTGGTGAGTGAGTGAGGAGCTGCTGTCAAAGGGGGCTTAGTAATGCGGACTAAATAGGAGTGCCTACATGGAATAGGTCCTAGCTGCAAAATTAATTAACCACCACCGAGTGTACTTAGGACTTCAATTGACTCGCTCCCCCTCGTTTTCCCTGAGTCGAACTAGTTATCTCGAGCTGCTGTAAGTCTCTCAGTAGCATTACCAATATTATTGATATGCATATCATACTTATGGAGCGAACATATCACTTATAAACTTATGCAAAAACGTACTATACAGGACCATAACTTGGAAAAGGCGTATTAAGCAAAACATACTCCACCCTGAGCCTGAGGTGCACCCATTAAATAGACCACCCTTATCTGAACATGTTCAATATTTCAAGTAGGCCTATAATATATTCAAAGGCAATCTTACATTAAATACCTGTAAAGTTTAATTAAAATGGTCTATATAAATTGGCGTTTATGATGATGGTTTTTTTTTCTAAGGGTATTCGACCCACGCCGCGACATTATGGTGGTCCCTTAAAGTATAAAACTAATTACTGTTGACACAACGTGCGTTAAATGAAATCAACACCATTTTTATTGGAAGCATAGAAAGGGAAAGATAGACCCTAAAAATAATTGTTATTCTAACCGACACACACGCTTTTGAGATTAGCACCAAATTATCAAGTATCCCTTCTATGTCTTGTTGGTTCAAGCTGGCCGGTAATAAAAATAATACCTCTCCCCCCCCCTAGACGGAGGGTTAGTTAAATTAGTGGTAATTTAATGAAATACGTGGATGTACAGGGTGTTTTCCATTAAGGGAAGGTAGTTTTGGTCTGCAGAAGTACATGATTGCATGACAGGACCGGAAATAAGCACAGGACACTGGACATGTCCGATAAGATTTTAAAATGTCCCATGCATAATTTTTATAAAAACTAAGGGGGTCACTGGACGGTTGACCAGTAAATTTTTCCGAAGTTGACTATGAAGACGCGATGTCACAATTTTTGCGCACTCCAGTGGACAGTGTCAGGGTTCATACAAACCTGGAAAACAGGGAAAACCTGGAAAAATCAGGGAAATAAATAGTTGACAAAAACCTCAGGGAAAATTCTGGGAAATTTAGAATTTTGAGTAAAATTCAGGGAAATTTGCGTCAAACAGGGACCGAGTAATTAAGCAAAATGTTCATAAACATACCCCCCATAGGATTAACATTACACTAAACTTTGGAGGCTCATAACTCTGGTTATATTAGAGATACGGGGATGTCCTTTGATTATGTAATAGTCATATTTGCCCCCCCCCCCTCCTTCGTTAATATTTGCTCCATAGGATAATCCATATACGGGAAAAACCTGGAAAATTCAGATAACTATATGGGGAAAAACCTGGAAATCTCAGGGAAATTTGTTTTCCAAAAGTTGTATGAACCCTTGGTAAGTTCTATGGGAAATCATTCAATATTGAGTCCGAAAATGTATTTAACAACTATACTTCTATGACCACACCGATTTTGTTTGACCCCATAAAAAACATGTACTGACCACCCCCTAACACAAGTTAAAGTTATGAACATAGGAAGAGTGTATTTATTTATTTATTTATTTATTTTAATTATTCAAAGTTATTTTAATTTAAATTAAAATTAAGCTTTGACTTATATTATAATTAAAAAAGCAAATAGGCAAAATATTTACCTCGTAGTTTATGATTTTTCGCAATCACAGTCGCGTGTTATGGTTTTAGCGTTGTTGACCCCAAAATTCTGTTAGACCCAGTTTCGCCTAATATTTGAAATACGTGTCATTGACACAAGTCAGAAAAATATATATACGAAAAGTATGCCATAATAACGCCCTACCCAACTCTAAGCTTAAAGGTAAAGTTCAGGTATTATAACCCAGGGATAGATTTAATTTTAGAAGTAGGAATGGAGAACAGAGTTATATCTGGGCGCGCGTCAAAGTCCCCCCACGGACCCCCTTTCACGGGACGGGGGGGGGTATGAAAGAAGAGGCGGGGGTCATAGCGACAAAGGTAAAAAAGGAATTGCGTATTTTTCGCCGTCCTTGACAGCAACGTCATCAAAACGTAGTTTAACTCAGCCAATAAGATAATTTGAACTTTTCGTTACGTGTTGGTTGGAGGGAGGGGCATATCTATACTGGGTGGTCTATGAGTCGGACTGAAGTAAATACTAACCGTTCCGTTCTCCATTCCTACTTCTAAAATTAAATCTATCACTGATTTAGAAAAAGCAGCCGTTCTAATCAGTATTGTTACCTGAATTTTTCCTTTAAAAGATACGATAAAATCGGTGTTAACTCAATCTACGTGAACCCGATTTTGACCTGACCCGTTCTGGATTATTATTCTGTTTATTTGCTTTTATCGCGGTGGTTTCTGTGATTTACCATTTCGACCAATCACAGTCGAGAGAATAAATTAACTTTTCCATATTCGCCCGGGCTAGTGTTATTAACCTTTGACTCTCCGGGTCATTCGTAGTTTGCTTAATCTAAACTTGCCTAGTAAATATATATTATTATTAAGTTTGTAGGAGTTGTTAAAAAGGAATAGTTGGGTTGGTTTTTGGTGTCCTGATTTGGTTGGCACTGATTTCGTTGTTAGGTCTTTTTTTCTCGGTCGTGTTATTATAAAAGAACCGTGATTTGACCTCTATTGAGTTAGACCGGGGAGAAACGTTGACCCTTGAAGTTATTTGAAAATTTTTGGTTCAATTTTTCCGGACTTAATATGAAATTTTTAATTACTTTGATTGTTCTTGGTAAGATCATTTTTCATTTTTTGTTGTTTATTTATTTTGCTGGGCGAGGGTTAGCGGTTCCTTTAGAGTTATGCTATGTTTAATTTAATTTTATCTAACTTAGATTATTTTTAATAATTTTAATGTTTCTGTTTGATTTCAAGGGGAAAAGTTTAGTTATAGATTTTAATTTTTTTAAATATTTTTTCGGGCAAGGAGTATTGATATTATTTACTGGTACCAGAAGGTGAGGCTACTTGGTTGGTATACTGGACTTTGTCCACCAAGTATAACCTGCACTCCTGGTGTAAATAGTATCAATCCTCCTAGTATGAAACTGACCAATTAGAGATAGAGAAAGAGGGGAACGGAGTGCAAAGTTTTGATTGTTTAGGCCTAGTATTTTTTTAAATACTGAAAAAAAAAAAAAAAATTACGAAGTAAAGTTATATTTATTTACAATTAATTTCATATTCATTTTTACAAAAATTAAATTTTTTTTTAATTTATTTTGAATTTTATTCATATATCCGCTTAACTATTTATGTCAATTAATTCGATTACTTTTTAAAATCGAAATTCAGACTTAATTTATTTATTTATTTAGTTAAATAGGTCCGAAACCCCATATTAGGTTAAATTAAATATAGTTATTTAGTTAAGGTGAAAAATTAAAGCAACAACAATTCTTTAGGTTTAGTTAACCTTGTCTTCTGCCGATATGCGAGCCGTCGTCAAGGTTATCGATCTGACCAACAGGCGCAAAATGTACTGAAGAATCAAGGTGTTCAACAGGTTGATAATACCGTAGCCAGTAAAATGAGCGACAGTTTAGAAAGCAATAACAATATGGTCATTTTAACGGACCAGGGAATGACTCATAAAGACACTATCAGTGCTAATAAGGAACTGATGGGAGTGGCCAAGGGTTTCGGCATGAGATAAATTAGGATACTGATTATTCAAATATTTATTTTATTTATTAAAAACTTTTTTCACTAATTAATTTTTTCTATTATTATTATTATTATAATATATACCTTTTTAGATTTCCCCTAAGTTATTGTATATTGTTTAATTAATTAATGTTAATTGAGTTAAATAGTTAAGTGGTTTATTTTAATTGGTGTAGTTAAGCTTGGAATTGGTTTAATTAGATTAAATCGCAGGTTTTTTAATTGAATTTTTAGATTTGTGATGCAAGGAATCTTGGGTAAGGCGTATTTGCGTTACGAAAATTTAGTGTAGGGATTAATTAATGTTAATTGGGTTAAATAGTTAAGTTAATTATATATTTTAATTGGTTTAGTCGAGCTTGGAAGTGCTTTAATTAGTTTAATGAGGGAAAAAATATTTTTTTTTTCTAACTGAATATTTTTTCTTTCTAAGATTTTTTTTATTAATGAATTGTATTTGTGATGCAAGGAATCTTGGGTAACGCGTTTTTGTGTATAGGTCTAACCCTAAAATAGACATACAGGGTTGTTAAAGTGTCTGGGAATTTTTTTTGGGGGGGGGGGGAGGGCGGGGGGAATAATTGTTGGATTAGGGTAATTTTTCAGTGGAAAATTTAGAATAAAAATTTCATTTGACGTCATTTTCCGTGACGCGTCGTGCTATACGTGTAGTCTGCGTTATGGTGACGTTTTGCAATGGTCGATCGTCCAATTATGGTCAGAATCGGGCCGGTCAAACTGTGTCAAATAAGATTAACTCCGGGGCGAAGGACCAGCAAGCTCACTCAAATACCTATATCGTTGATACGAGAACCATAACAAAGGCCAAAGAAAATGTTCTAGAGGCTCAAAGAAAATACGGTAGAGTTAGAGATTTTGGAAATGTCGAACCTATAGTCTGATTATCAGGACAACAAACGACACAGAAGATGAGAAATTTTGTAAATAGGAGAAACTGGATGATGTTATTTAATTAAATTATTGATTGATTTTTTTATTGTAAAGTTTTGTTTAATTACTTTTTTACGATAACTGTACTTTGGAAGCTCATAACTCGGGTTCTATAAGAGATACATGAATGTCCTATGAGTATGTTATAGCCCTATTTCTCAGCTTTCCAACGATACCTAATACATGGGGATTACAACAATCAGGGCCAGAGTAATTAAGCAAAATGTTAATTAACGTTATCTCCATGGGCTTATTTACACGACACCTTCTAACTCTGGTTCTATAAGAGATACGGGGGTGTCATTTGAGTATGTTATAGCCCTATTTCTAAGCTTTCCAACGATACCTAATACTTGGGGTTTACAATAATCAGGGCCAGAGTAATTAAGCAAAATGTTAATTAACGTCCTCTCCATAGCGTTAACTTGTGCTTATTTACACGACACCCTTTAACTCTGGTTCTATACGAGACACATGGATGTCCTTTGAGTATGTTATAGCCATATTTCTTAGCTTTCCAACGATACTAAATACTTTGGAGTTACAACAATCGGGGTTAGAGAAAATGAACTTTATTGCAATAAAGGGGTAAAAATAAATTAAGTTTAATATTAGTAGGTCAGTATAGCAATCGCAGTTATAGGCCTAGTATTTTTTGGAATGGTTTTGGTTAGAGCTACGGGTTTATTGAACTCCGTGACATACTCCTGAAATGCGAGCAAAAATATATCCCTTCTCCCAAAGCGTATTTCGTTCTCCATAACGTGGCTCCGCTCAACGATGTATCTCTCCAGCTCTACTTCATTACTGTTCACTTGTAAGTATCTTTTCAATTCTTGGAATTATATTTAAAATAATTAGAACCGTCTTTGTTGGGCTTGTCTTGAGACATTAATGAGGTATTTTTTTTTTCGTGAATAAATTAGTAAGTTCACAAATTAGGTCCTTTAACCTAGTTAGGCTTAGTTAATTAGTCTTTGGTTAGTTATTATATAATGACTGTGAATATGGGAAACGTGAATACAGGAAAGTATTAGGGGGTTTGGTTTAAAAATAGGATCAGGGAAAAGGCATAATTATCCAAAACAAATCGGATCAGGGGACGCCTGAATCATGGACGAAACAATACTGAAGGACGAATGGCAGCGGGAGAAAGTTGAAAAATACTTGTTAATTCGCCTTCTAGCGGCAGATAGTAGCAAACCGGAGAGTGGGGGGCATATGGGGGAATCAGTGTTCTGAAAAACCGGGGTAACGACATTAGGCACGTGACAAAAAAGTCAGTAATCATTGTTCAACGGATTCAGGCTGGTTCCAAATTTCAAAAACTGAAATGGGAAAAATTTAACTCCTTTCATATAAACCTTATCAGCGTATCGCGAATCGCTGTTGCAAAGCTTGTAAACACAAATTTTTTTCCTGCCCATTTTCTTTAAGCCTTGGACAAAATTTAGAATAAAATCAATGCCGATTTTAAAGAGAAGAAGTTGTATTAATTAAAAATACATTGAATAGCCTTTTAATTGTTATGATTAAACATATAGAGTATAATAAGAACATACCTTTAATTTCAAGCAATTTAAAAATTTGTGATTGCAAAGTTACGGCAAAATTTCAAAAATCTTTTTTTTTTATTTTTTTTTTGAAGCAGTTAACGTCTTATTTTGTCTAGATGGCGCTAGCTTTCTCCGGGATTTGACTCACTATTTTTCATAACCCCCCTCCGTTTTGGGGCTGAAAAGGGGGAAGTAAGCTTAACATTGGTTGTTTTGTCGCTTAGTATGGGGCTCTATGGGCTGCCATCCGTCCTTCAGTATTGTTTCGTCCATGCCTGAATTATCTATAAAAACCTGATCAGGGAAAACCATAATTATCTTTAAAAACCTGATCAGGGAAAACCATAATTATCTTTAAAAACCTTATCTGGCAAAACCATAATTAACCTTAAAAACCTTATCTGGGAAAACCATAATTAACCTTAAAAACCTTATCTGGGAAAACCATAATTAACCTTAAAAACCTCATCAGGAAAAACCATAATTATCTTTAAAAACCTGATCAGGAAAAACCATAATTATCTTTAAAAACCTGATCAGGAAAAACCATAATTATCTTTAAAAACCTGATCAGGAAAAACCATAATTATCTTTAAAAACCTGATCAGGAAAAACCATAATTATCTTTAAAAACCTGATCAGGAAAAACCATAATTATCTTTAAAAACCTGATCAGGAAAAACCATAATTATCTTTAAAAACCTGATCAGGAAAAACCATAATTATCTTTAAAAACCTGATCAGGAAAAACCATAATTATCTTTAAAAACCTGATCAGGAAAAACCATAATTATCTTTAAAAACCTGATCAGGAAAAACCATAATTATCTTTAAAAACCTGATCAGGGAAAACCATAATTATCTTTAAAAAATCATATCATGGAAAAACCATAATTATCTTTAAAAACCTGATCAGGGAAAACCATAATTATCTTTAAAAAATCATATCATGGAAAACCGTTTAATTATTCATAAAAAATCGGGAAGAAATAAATTAATTTGTGAAGTTCTTAGAGATGGAATAGCTTTAACATGGCTTCTAACACCACGTATAATTTATTCACTTGTACCACACCTAAAAACCAACGCAGGCCTAATATTGACCATCTGGTCAGTATCAAATGGTCAAGAAGTCTCTGGTAGCTTCAATAACGTCGGGGACGGTTCTGGTAACTCTGGTAAATCAGTAACTGGTCTCAAAACCAATGAGAATCAAATCAGCAATGCCAACTCCCAATCGGACACGTCCAACATCGACGCCAGTACTTACGATAAAACGGCCATTGACAATGGAATAGGAACACTCAACCAGAATCGTAATGCTCAATCGAATGGAATGAATACGCAAAAAGAGAATTATTTGTCAAACGGTAACCGAATGGGAAATTCGTTTTTCTAATATTGTTTGGTTAATTTAATTTAATTTAATTTATGTGTGTATGTAATTTATAATTAAGTCTATTAAATTATTGGCTTGCTGTTGTTGTTGTTGATATTTTGGTATTGTTTTTATTATAAGTGAATTGAATATTCATTATGATATTTTAAGGCATGTTCGGTAAAGATTTATTTTAATACAATATTTCAAGAGATATTTCGCGATTTTCAAGGGATATTCCATGAAACATTTTTCACAATTTTTCAAAGGATTTTCCATTAGGAATTGTCTAACATTTTCAAGGGATTTTCCATAAAAATTCTCAAACTTTTCAATGGATATTCCATCAAATGAAAATGTTCACAATTCTTTAAGGGATTTTCCATGAATATGTTTTTCACAATATATCTGGGGGGGGGGGGGGTTCCATGAAATATTTAAATAAGCAATTGTTCAAGGGATATTCCATAATGAATTATGTTTATTTTTAAAATACAATAAATACTTCAATAAATAAATAAATGATAATTAGAAATCAAATTGACTTCCGAAAAAGTCATCAAAACCTCCCTGACTAACGGCGTTTTCTTGATTAGCCTGGTTTAAATTAGTATCCGAATTACTGTTATCATTGACATTATCGACGTCATTAGCGCTGTCATTCTCTATTGCATTTGACAAAGCATTTCTGTTTGTGTTTTGGGCTGCTAGTGTATTTTTGGTTGATACGTTATCCGGATTATTGAATTTAAAATTCAAAGTTTCCGTATCAGAGGCCGCGTTCCTTAACTGAGATTGATTTTCCTGGTCAGTACTGACCGCTCCTCCGCTATTGCCACTTGCGGCACCGTTGTTAGTCGTATCTTGAGGACTTGGTCTTCCATAAGCGAAGCTAACTAAGATACCAAATGAAAAATGTAATGCAATATCAAATAATATTTATAATACACTTAGAAAAATAAATAAATAGAAAAATAAGTAAATCCCAAAGTATCTCAAATATTCTTTCTTAAGTTGTAACGCGGGTAATTAACCGGGGTAATTAATTTCCCCTATCTTCGGGTATCAAAAATAACAATTAAACTGTATTCCTGTTTTTCATATTTATTAGTTACAAGAAAATGGACATTAAATTATTAATTATTAATTATTGAAAAAACTGTTTCCGAAAAAACTATTGCGTCCATTGCTGACAGAGCTTTCTTGATTGGCCCCGTTTTGATTAGCATCGCTATTAAAGTTATCATTTGTATTATCAACTTGATTTTGACTGTCATTTTCGATGGCGTTTGACATAGCATTGCCGTTATCGTTTGTTGCTGAGAGTTGGTTTTGTGTCGCAACATTATCCGGGTTGTCGAATACGAAATTTAATTCTGAAGATTTGGATGCGGCGTTGGACAGTTGAGATTGGTTCTCTTGGTCAGTACTGACCGCTCCGTTAGAGTTACCCGATGCTGGGGCATTGTTGTTAGTGTCACCTCTGCCTGACGGCTTGGCGTAAATGCAACCAATCACGCCTAAAAGAAAAAAATTCAAGAATTTTAAGAAATTCTTTTCTAATTTTATTTTATTTAAATTAAAAGTTTAATTTTTTTTGTAGAATTTAAGTTTTATTTGTTTGTTTTTGGGACTTTCGGTTAATTTTGTTATTATTATTATTATTATTATTATTATTTTTCAAATTTATGGTGGATGAATTTCTTAACTTTGTTGAATTTTTTTCATAATAATTTATTGTCCATTTTGTTTTAAATTAAAATACATGGAAAATTCCAGGAGTTTAATTTTTTTAGGCAAGGAATTTTTCAGACTAATAAGTATTTGAATTTATTTTTAAAAAAATAGTTAAAAGTGGTGGATTTATTAACTATACTAATTAATAATTTATAATTTTATAATTTAAATTGATTTAATGTCAATTAAGTTAATATTAAATGATCGCGAATTTCTACATTAATATTAGAGAAAAACTTACATAGAGAAATTGTTAAAACGATGGCGAATTTCATGATGTCGAGTTAGTTTTCGGTAAATTCTTAACTATGAAATGTTAGTTAGTCCCTCCAATATTCCATAGGCAGTTTATCCTCGGCTTATTTTAACCTAGTTTTAGGCCAATCAACTCATATCCTAAACCGGAAATTCAAATAGACGGAAAAACACGAAATCTAGGCCTCAATGATAACTTTTCATTCGAATATCCATACACTCAAACATCAAAACTTACCAACCATTTCGGTTACGGTCTGATTAATTTTGAACTGAAATAGTTAATTAGTTAGTTAACTAATTAGTAAGTCCCTAATAATTAATATTTAAACTATAGGGATTTTTATCAAGAGATAGATTTGCCTATCTTAGGTTATAGTAAATAATTTGAAAGTTTTTAGGAGTTTTAGAAATATTATTTAGGCCTATTTATTATTATTTTTTTTTGGTGAATCTACGGGTTCGTTAAACCAACTGTTAATTTGACCTAAATTTCCTTTCATCTACCGGAAAACCTCAGTTCAATCGTTGCCGAATTTAAAAGCAAACGTTTGAATTCTATCCGAGAGAAATATTTGTTATACTAACAAGATGAAAGTCGCCGTTATCTTTATTTTAACCTGCTGTAAGTTATTCTAATAATATTATGTTAATTATTTAACTGCTTTAGTTTAATTTGCAACTTTTAAATGGGAGGGTAATTACTAATTAGTGACTTATCTAAATTTTAAACTAATTAGAATTAGACCTAATAATTATATCTAATAGTAGACATTGTAATATTTATTTATTTATTGATAAACATGCAAGTTTAATTAATTTTAAATACTTAAAACATAAACCATGTAGATCTCTCGGGGTCAGTAATGGGTCAACGCCAAAGAAAGGGAGGGTAATTAGTGACTTATCTAAATTTTAAACTAATTAGAATTAAATTATGGCTAACAATTGTATCTAATAGTAGACTTTGTAATATTTATTTATAAATATCCAAGTTTAATTAATTTTAAATACTTAAAAAACATAAACCATGTAGATCTCTCGGGGTCAGTAATGGGTCAACGTCAAAGATTTCGGGCTACAGAAACTAGCAATAGTTATAACAACCCTGGTACTGGAAGTGGTAACGATGGGGAAGCAGTAACTGGTTCCCAACTTAATGACAATCAGTTGTCAAATGCTGGCAAACAACAAAGCAGTAATTCAATTACGGCCAATATTAACGACAGTCTCAATGCAAATAACGCAATTGGAGCCGATAACGCCAATGATAATGCTCAAAGAACCGACGTTAATTCGGCGAATCGCAATAGATTGAGTGACAACAATCAAAATTTTAATAACGATCCCTTCTGGGGATCTGTTTTTGGAAATGGCAAAAAATAAGCCAATCATGTCCTTGTAAATTATTATTATTTATTGATGCAAATTAAATTATTTAATTTTAACATATTTGTCTGTTTATAAGTTTTGTTATTTAATTTTTAATATTTTGGTATTTTTTAGGTTTTATTTTTTAATTTTTTTGATATTTTTTAAGCTTTATTTTTTAATTTTTTTGATATTTTTTAAGCTTTATTTTTTAATTTTTTTGATATTTTTTAAGCTTTATTTTTTAATTTTTTTGATATTTTTTAAGCTTTATTTTTTAATTTTTTTGATATTTTTTTAATTTTTAATATTTTCAATTTAATTTTATCAAATAGAAATATAAGTAAAAATATAAATTGTAGTGCCCAGTATGACGTTTAAGAATAATTTGAAAACAGGCCATTATTTTGTGTTGTTAAATTCTCCCCAGTTCAAGTTACCGTAGTTTATAAACACTAGTTTCAATCGTATTCCATTTAACGTTATGTATTAATCCGCCTGTGCTTTTGCGGTGTTTGACATATTAGCGTGAACTAGATTGGTTTCGCCTACTACTACATGTATAGTTCGTTAACCCATACTCGGCTGTGCTATTCAGTGTCTATCTTGATCGAATTGGAATCGCTACTTACTTCTGCGCTTGCGTAGATACCTAAAATTTTTGTCATGAAGCTCGTTATCGCTTTTATATGTAAGTTTTTGAAATACGATAATTATTTCATAATTAAATGTAATATTGGTTTTTAAGATATTGCCCCTTTGGGTTAGCTTTTCCTTGAGCACGGGTGTCAGACGTGATAAACATTTCTACAGGGGCTATGGGAAAATACATGCTATTGTTTGCGCCTAAAAGTCGGCTTCACTTGCTTAGCTTTGATTTTAAATATATTGTTAAAATTGAGCTTAGGGTTTTTAAAGACGTTTCAAAATTGAGCTTAGGGTTTTTAAAGACGTTTCAAAATTGGGCTTAGGGTTTTTAAAGACGTTTCAAAATTAGGCTTAGGGTTTTTAAAGACGTTTCAAAATTAGGCTTAGGGTTTTTAAAGACGTTTCAAAATTAGGCTTAGGGTTTTTAAAGACGTTTCAAAATTAGTCTTAGGGTTTTTAAAGACGTTTCAAAATTAGTCTTAGGGTTTTTAAAGACGTTTCAAAATTAGTCTTAGGGTTTTTAAAGACGTTTCAAAATTAGTCTTAGGGTTTTTAAAGACGTTTCAAAATTAGTCTTAGGGTTTTTAAAGACGTTTCAAAATTAGTCTTAGGGTTTTTAAAGACGTTTCAAAATTAGGCTTAGGGTTTTTAAAGACGTTTCAAAATTAGGCTTAGGGTTTTTAAAGACGTTTCAAAATTAGGCTTAGGGTTTTTAAAGACGTTTCAAAATTAGGCTTAGGGTTTTTAAAGACGTTTCAAAATTAGGCTTAGGGTTGCTAAGCCTTTGTTCTAATACAATGTAGGTTTGATTTTCTGTCATTCTTGCTTTGGTCGTCCTCAAACGAGGAACAGTTACAATAACGCACCGGGGTCCGGTAACTCTGGTCAAGCGGTCAGCGCTCCTCAACGAAATCGCGCCCGTATGTCCAATTCTGGCAGCCAATCCACTCAAAATACCATAAATACTGGAGTAACCGATAGCTTGGTCACCAGTAATGGTCCCAGTTTGGGTATCTCCAATAATAATGACAACAATAACAATAATTATGACCATTATGCGAAAAATAAGGGTTTCTTTGATGCGGTTGTAGGTGGAAATCCTTTTAATAAAAAATAGTAATTTATTTATTATTAATTTATTAAATTTATTTATTAAAATAAATGGCTTTATATTAAATTTATTAAGAAAATCCCGTCAGGGTTTTTCTATTTATACTCAATCCGAAATCGTAATGTTAAACTCTATGGAGCTTAACATTATGAGGTGGAAACATTTTCGCGACCAAGGGGGTACACTTTTTTCACAGCCTAACTTTACAGCACTAGCAAAGGCTGAAAAGGTATAGTATCTCATTTCTCGTAGTGTAAGGTTAACTTGGCCTTTTTGTATAGGTTTTAAAAATAAATATTTTAAACCACGCGCTAGCTCACGCGCCAGCACGCGCCAGCACGCGCTGCATTTCAATTAAAGTTTGAATTCAAATCTCGCGCTTAATTTCACCATTTTGATTCTCTAATTAAGTTCACGTGATTTTTTTAAAACTTTTTGGGCCTAATTTTTGTCTTTGTAAGCCTAACGTTAAATGATCACAAAGAAATAGACCTTTTCACCGGTAGAGCGGGGGTGAAAAGGGAGGAAAAATTTCGAGAGGTGAGCATGCGTAGAAAGAATGTTTGGGGGCAGTGCCGTACTTTTAACCATTCCTTTTGCCTTATTTGCTACGCATTCAAGTTTATTTTTATAAAACAGTGTTGTATTACTTGTTGTAAAAGTATTAATTGAACTTCCGAGGTGAAATTTTATCAAATTCAATTGATAGACGTAAAATTAGGGCATTAAATGAAATTCTACTCACTAAATTGGGCGCCAGGGCTTACGGGCATTTATACACACATGGAGGAAGGGGTGGAGCCGTTTTGTTGAGGCAGACTATATCAAGTTTGTGATTAGACCTCCCACAACGGGAGAATGAGGGGGGGTTGAAAAAGTGGGGACCGCACCTTGGAAAAATGGCGGAGATTGGAAGTTGAATTTTTATCACGTGACCGACCTAGTTAGGTAGTGCCATCTAGCACGCAACGCCGGCGCAGAATTTTCTTTTAGGCTTAGGTATTACGGTATCACGCGGTGATGAGAAGCCCATAAGCCTTGGAGTTTGATTGTTTGAATTTAACTTTGAAAATGGGGAAATGTTGTATGTTCAGAACATGCAAAAATTATAGCTCTTCGGAAGAATCCCGTGGCCAAGGAATAAAATATTATCCTATACCCAAGCCCAGGAAAAATTTTGAAAAGTGTATGAGATGGTTAGAGGCGGTTAACAGAAATGATATAACAACTCATAATGAAGTTAAACAACATCATTATGTGTGCTCAAAGCATTTTTTTGGTGGTAATGGCCCAACAAAAGAATTCCCTGATCCAATTAAAGATATCCAACAGGTAACAATTAATTTTATCTTCCAACAATCATGTTAGTAAGTAACGTACATTAATTACTACGTTATGTACAGCACCCAGCGGCTTTGGATCACACCTATTCATGTCACTCAGAAAAACATCAATTAGTCAAATCGTCTATTAGTGAGGGGACATCAAAAAATCAGGCTTTGGAAAGTTTCATAGATTTGGAAAGAACATCAACCCAAAATTCAACTTCAGTAGCCTTATCACTAGCACCAGTTACATCTTTAGAAACAATTGATGTTGAAGAAAGTTCAGCTTTGGAATTAATAGAAGATTCACAGTTCACTAAAACTGTAAACTGCGTAATACAAACAAATAAACCACCCTCAGCCTCAGAAAATATCGTAACAGCGTCTAGTACAACTGCTACGTTCCAAGGAACTGAAATACTTCCAATTAATCAAACAAAGGATGTACCACCACTTAAAAAGTTAGCCCAAGAGTTTTTAAAGTATCATTTGGAAAATTTAGATACGTGTCACTGGTCTGTCGATGTAATAAATGAATCTGAAACTGGAATACCTCTCAATGGTATAAAATGCCTAAAGTTTAGGCAAAGTGGGAACAATAATTGCTTAATTAGGATTGAAATATCACAATGTCTAATTCCAAGTGTTTATTTTTGCAACACTCTAATTTTGCCCAGTCATAAACTATTTTCCTCAAGTTCTGTTGATTTTAATACTTCAGTTTCATGTATGGCAGAATTGAAGAACATTCTGTTTGAAATTGAAAATTACCAAACATGCCAGGGAATTCAAGGAGAATTATTTGTGCATTATAGTGACAAACATCTAGATCCTGCCTATGTTTGTACTGCAAGCCAATCCATCAGATCTGCCAACTGTCAGAAATTATTTCTTGGTCAATTTACAAACGTTTGCCCATCTTGTCGAATAACAAAAATAGTGTTGCAAAACCGTAAACGAAGAGAGAAAGGAAAAGTTTTGAAAAGGACCAACATTCGCTATATGACTAAAGATGGGATTAAAGACAATTTAAGAATCGTGAACAAGAAGAATAAAGCTTTAAAGAAAAGAAATAAGGCATTAGATTTGAAAGTTAAGAAAAGCTTTAAAAATGATGGATTTTTTATGACTGAAGAAGAAAGTGAGAGTTTTGAAGAAATCATTGCGAAAAATCCTTTTAAGACTAAATCAGTATTTCACAAGCTATTAATGAGGGAGCAAATGAAATTAATTAGAACCAAAAAATCAAGACCAAGAAAATGGCACCCTGCAATTGTCCAGTGGTGTATTTCGCTGAAAGCTAGGTCTTCGAGCGCATATGAAACAATGCGTCAAGCTTTTCCACTGCCTTCTCAAAGAACGCTGCATAATTACTCCACAGACCTAACTACAAAAAGCGGATTTAATGACACGGTTCTCTTGGAAATGAGAGGAAAGATTGATATAGACAATTTAGAAGAACACCAAAAGTATTTCTCTTTGGTCTTGGATGAAATTCAAATTAAACAAGACTTGGTATTTAACAGCAGTACTGGGGAACTAATGGGAGCTTCCGATCTTAATCAATTCCGAAATAAAGTAACAGAATTGGAAAAGCAGATTAAAGGCAATGAAGATGGTGAAAACATTAATTTAGCAAATCATGTCCTTCAATTGATGGTCAGAGGTCTGACAACAAATTTTAAATACCCATACGCTTTTTTCCCCTGTGGAAATTTACACGCGGAAGATCTATATTCCATTGTTTGGGAGGCTATTGAAAACTTACAAGCTGCTGGTTTTCGAATCCTTGCTGTTGTGTGCGATAAAGCTTCGTCAAATATGAAGTTTATAAAAATTTGTACAGAATCTGTTCAGAAACTAAAGAATCATCCAGTAGGGTATGAAAGCAAGAATCCGTTTAATTATGGGCAGCCACTGTACTTTGTGTCTGATGTATGCCATAACGTTAAAACTGCCAAAAACTGTCTAAATAACAGTGGAAAAATGAAAAAACATAAGGATGGTTCTGTAAAGCCAATAAGACTCTTGGAAAAAAATGGTCAACGTCTATTATGGAAACACATAGTTGACACTTACGAGATTGATTCAAAATCTTTACTGAGATTAGCGCCAAAATTGACATATAATCATGTGTACCCAAACCCGCATAGTTGTATGAAAGTAAAACTTGCAACCCAAATAATGAGTTCTACCACTGCTAATGCTGTCGAAGAATTAATTGGAGAAGAGGCTAAAGAAACTGTGAAGTTTTTGAGATTGTTCGATACCTTTTTCGACATTTTAAACATTTCAAATACTTATGCATTCTTTACTAAAAAGAAGCCCGCGTTAGAGCCATTCAAGAGTGTCGATGACTGGCGTTTTAAGGTAACCAAAATATTAAGGGTTTCACAGGTTTCAAACCAAATTTGTATTTTGCATAAATATTATATAACATGCAAACTTGAAGAAACTCATGGTTTTTTCAAGGAAACCTATTAAGTTATTTACGTTCATAATTTAGCGATTAATTTTATACCATAACATCAAGGGTTTCATAGGTTTCAAACCAAATTTGTATTTTGCATAAAAGTATAAAACAAGTAAACTCGATGAAACTCATGGTTTTTTCAAGGAAACCTATTAAGTTATTTACGCTCATAATTTAGCGATTAATTTTATACCATAATATTAAGGGTTTCACAGGTTTCAAACCAAATGACACTATTGGTAAAAATGACTTCGTCAGTTCTTCAATAAAATTCGCATTAGTCAAAAGATCATGCCTTTTAACTGCAAATTTTTCTTTATCCAGAAGCCCAGTTTTAGGATCGACAAAAACTGATAAATTTTCTGAAGCTTCTTCCGATATTTCTCTTATCTTGCGTTCCTTAATTTCTTCAAGAGCATCCTAGAATTTTATAATTATTTTAATTGGAACTATAAATATAGAAATTACATTGAACCATGAAGCAATATTGAATAATGTTGCTCTTAAGTGGGTATTCAATATTACGGTGATTTGATGGTAGTGTGACTTATGAAGTTAATGTAGCTCACAACCTCTCTCTCTCTCGTTGCTCAATAATTTAATACTTACAATGACTAGTTTTGGTCTACCAACATACGTAACCTGATATAATTTTGAAGAATTATGAAGAATAGAAGCTAAATGTTCTTTCAAAAATTCTTTATCAAACAAAATACCTGAAAAATAACAATAATTTAACCAAGGCTTAGCAGTTATTCAAATTTTTTCTTAGTTTCCTTACCTGTTTCAATCTTTCGCTTTTGAGCGGGAGTAATTTTTTTAATTTTATTGTCTTTGAAGTACGTATGGTCATGATCCATAATCAATTCTGAATTAGGAAACTCAAAATACTAGCTTAGGGGCAAAGTCGTCTACAGCCGCGGTACCGCACGATTACGCAACACCGAATTTGAAATTTTGAATGAAAAAAATAAACAGCGATATTTCTAACCATAGGAGGCGCTTAAGAATTTATCAACGAAGCACGTGACAAATCTTTGCCAAGATCATGAAGAAATTTATCCCCTATCCCATCCCCTCTTAGCCACCCGCCTGTGGGAGTACAAATCTCGGTTGGGGAACGAGGAAACCCGTTGAATTCGACTCCACCCCCCTTCCTCCATGATACACAGCGCTTTCGGCACGGCATCGGCGGACATCGCCGTCTATTCGCCGATGAAGCGATGATCCCGTACCGTCGCCAAGGCTTAGTGAGTTATAGCGGCCTACTAATATCAATGCACCGTTTCCATTAGAACTTAAACACTTTATTTCTTAACATGATTTTAATTGTACTATCTCGGTTTTAAATACTAGGCATTTTATTTTAATATTAAATTTCAAAAGGTCTCCCATACGTCCATCGTAGTTTAGTTTACACGTTTAACTCCATAGAAGCGCTATAACTCATGCCCCCAAACATTGCAACTAATCATGCGCGGCCCTTAATGTGAACAGGTCTATAGTAGGAGAATTTTTATAATTTTCACATGGTTTCAACGAATATTTAGCATAGTGTGTTTTTATACAGTGCATTGTATTATCCGACCATTCCAATTTCATTCCAATTTCCGAATGCAAGTTACGATTTAGTGAAATACTATATAATTAGTCTTAAAAAATTGGACGAATGAGTTTCACTATTCCAGAACTAATTTATTCCCAAATAACGTTTCTCCCCAAAAAGGGACAGATATTATACAAAAACGAGTTT
The DNA here is from genome assembly GCF_054372755.1 of Phalangium opilio. Taxonomy (NCBI): domain Eukaryota; kingdom Metazoa; phylum Arthropoda; class Arachnida; order Opiliones; family Phalangiidae; genus Phalangium; species Phalangium opilio. Next base: position 1,827,640 of record NW_028324218.1, on the reverse strand, counting down.
TGCTTCGCAGTCCTTAAAAAACTGCATTTATACACAATCCGCGGCACTTTTTCAAACCCACAAAGGGCCAGAAATTAGAAATTATTTTATGTATTGCAATTTGAAATTAAGTTTAATCGATATGAGAAATTTGGTTTTAATTGCGAAGTTCAAACATTTGTTATGATTAGAAATTTTACAACAAAAACGGGTATAAATGCGGCGTTTCGGAACAAAGAGCTAAATCAAGGACGATTATGAGTCGAGTTCGAATTGAAGTTTAAAACGTATACAAGATGTATGATAAATGTCAGAAATACGACACTGCTTTTTAAAGCCACAAATCAGAATGAGGGACCTCATTTTAGGAGTAGTAAAGCGACATTTTACTCGAAATAAGTGTTCTTATCTCTTCCACCCTGAAAAACTAAAATGTTAAAAGCTCATTTTCTATTTTTTCGCTTTAATTATTTGAGAGGGATAAGTTTTTAGGGGAACAGATTCTATATTAATCAAAAATGTCTTGATTAGAATCAAGTCCTAAAAAGTATCGATAAGACTGAGGTTATCACTTGTCTGAAGGATCAGATATTAATTTTTCTTTTTAATTGAAACTTAAAGGCATGCTTAAGAAAAAAACAACGTTCCATTACCGTTTTCCGTTGAAATAACTTATTTTACAGGTAATCAATTTCAAAAATTTACTTATCTCGGGTTTTCGGGCACAATTCCATTCCCCCAAAACATTTTATCATTACATTAATTACTTTTGAGAGAGTACGTGTATGACATTGAGTTTTAAAAGGTTCCCTCATTTGTGCCCGGTATGCTTCGCAGTGGATACGTTTTAAAACAATGGCGGAAAATTAAGTAGGGACAGTTAGATTTTTACTCGTGGTTATGCAAAATGATGTAATGTCTAGTGTACTTCAGTCAACAGTCATACTGTTCATTCTCATAGCTCAGGACATGATTAATGCTGCTCACTATTTCTCTCTCTAGTTTCAAACAATGGTTAGAGACCATTCAGTGCCGCAGGTCGCACATGAATATATTTCAACTACAGTTTACATCAATTCTCCGTGGTCGTACTATTAGAGGGTTAAGCACTAATTTGTTCAGAACATGTCTCGAAAGTGTGCTTGTTGTAAGTTTTTAAAGCAGTGTTGCCAATGTGTGGGTAATTTCCCACATCGTGGGAGATTTAGGTTTGGTTTTAGGCTCTGTGGGGAAAAAGTAATATTTTTCCGAAATCAATCAAATGTCGGAATTTTCCTGTTCAAGGGTTAATAGTGCAAAATTTTCAAAAATGCACTAATTTTAACTGCACAGTTAAAATTAGTGCAATTTTATCCGGTTTAATAATTTCAAGCGACATTTTGAAATAAATTCGGTGATTTTAAGTTTGGCACTGAAAAAAAAGAAAGCATATTTTGAGAATTTTAAAGCTTTATAGCATTTGTACATATTGTCAAAGCCATGCGGAGTGATATTCCATATTAAACTTAGTATGATAAAATAGTCCAGATAAATATGACTGTAAAAAAGGGGGTGTGGGAAATGCGGCAAATTTTTAAAATGGAAGTGGGAACATCCACTTTCTAACATTAGCAACACTGATTTGAAGGTTTTGGTCATGGCTAAACAGACCGCTCATTCAGTTTTTTATTGTTTTAAAGCTTATTTTGACACGTTATCTCTCAAAAGTAATTAATGTAATGATAAAATGTTTTGGGGGAATGGAATTGTGCCCGAAAACCCGAGATAAGTAAATTTTTGAAATTGATTACCTGTAAAATAAGTTATTTCAACGGAAAACGGTAATGGAACGTTGTTTTTTTCTTAAGCATGCCTTTAAGTTTCAATTAAAAAGAAAAATTAATATCTGATCCTTCAGACAAGTGATAACCTCAGTCTTATCGATACTTTTTAGGATACATTTTTGATTAATATCTGCTCCTTCAGTCTTCATTTTAATTAAGATTGTTAAGAAACTGTTTTACATTTTCAAAATCTACACTAAGCAGAAACATATAAAAAGGGGACCGTAACTTTAGCTCAATCAGTCATTTATTTATAATGATACTCCAAAAAATAAAAACGTAACTCATTGAAAGTTTGTATTCTTATTGTAATTAACATAATACAATTTTTTACAACCCTTTATTGAAACGCGAGGCGCTCCCCTAAAAATTCCACAAATAGGACCAAATTGACAGTTTTACACAATTTTTTAAAACGCTGATTTATGTCTGTTTAAAGGGGCTGACCGACCCCCTCTCCTTTTTTACCCACCCGCTATGCTAAGATCTATGAGGAAGATCGTCGTTTGTCCCACGGTCCGGACAGCCCCTTTAACCTTTAGCTCAAACTTTTCATAAGCCCAATATGAAATTCGGATATCCTTAAAACTTCTCAAAGACGATCCGAGATTATCAATTTCGAACTTTTTTTGTAGCATTAACTAACGTCTGTTTGATATTAAGCTTATAAACCTTAAACACAAAATAGTCAGGGCAATGCCGGCTCAGTTTATAAGGGCTACCCTAAAAGTCCACAAAGGTGATCCAAGATTGTTAATAAATACGCCTAAAAAGTGCCCTCTTCAAAATATGTAGCCGGGGAAAAGAGAGCGTGATCGAGTGGGCTATGCTAGTGGGTATTTTGGTAGTAAGTAACGGGGGTTGGGACTCCAGGCATAGCCCGCTCCATCACGCACTCGACAACGCAAAGCAACTCGCGCCAGCGTGGGAAATAAGGCGGTAACAAAGGGCAAATGACGAGTTTAAAAATTGCCTGGTACAGTTCAAAAATTAAATCGGAGGGGGGTCAGTGGTCCACGAGACTACTAAAAAATTCAAGGGTAACCAGAGTCCACACATTAAAATTCTAATATTTTAATTATCCACTTCCTTAGCTTAGCAGACGACGTGCTCTGGCCAATTGTCACGGACCAGTTTATTTATTCCAAGTCAGGAGGGTCTCAGGCCTAATGTCCAGTTTAAAAAAATCCTTATTTCCCACCCTGACTCGCGCTATAGCGCAAGCAGCTTGCGACGTGTTGCGCGTGATCGAGTAGGCTATGGTCCGGTCAAAAGAAATCTTCAGTTCAGCGTTGCAAATAAGGCGGTGGCACAGGGAAAATGACCAGTTTAAAAATTAAATCGGAGGGGGAGCAGTGGACCACAGGACCACTAAGGAAATTCTAGGGTAACCAGGGTCCAGACATTCTCTCAACTATTTTAATTACCCACTTCTTTAGTTTAGCAAACGCCGCGCCCTGGTCAATGGTCATGGACCAGTTCATTTATTCCTGGGCAGGGGGGTCGCTGGCCCAATGTCTAGTTTTAAAAAAATCCCTATTTCCCACCCTGCTTCAGTTGGGAGTCTGACTCCTGGAGCTCCTAAAGTACAGAGATGCATATGACAAGGATTCATTTCTCATAAGCGAGAATGGCCAACTCTGTTGTGTTAGAGTCAGCCTGGCAGCCTGGTATTTTTTTGCTTCTAAAGTTCTAAGTCAGCTGGGTTTTCACCTTTAAAAGTTAATACAGCCCTTTAAAAATGTTATTAAATGAATGAATCTATACGGTTGCAGTTATGTCGAAATGAGAGCAATTAAATATGTGTCTTTGATATTTAGCTCTGATAATTTCAGAAAATTAATAAAAAGTAGTGTTATGTATTTAACCAGAATTTATTTTATTGAAATTTATTAATAATTATTTAATTAAAAAAATTGTAATACTATTTTATGTTTTAAATTTCACAAATAAAATTCAAAACAGTAAACATAGGGCAAAGGTTATATTGTATTATAAATAGCCAGTGGGATTGATTTTAGCTATATCGCAATTAGAGCTCGACATTTTCTATCCATTATCCACAAATTAGTAATTAATTTGAATGAAAATAGGTGGATATCTTTTATTAATTGGGAAATAATGCACACACTTTACATTTAAATTTTAGAAGTTAATTTATTATTTACTTTTTGTATGTAATATTCAGCATTAATTTGACTAAGACAATTAACTAATTACCTACGAGGAATTAACTAGTATATATGGTTAAAATTATAATTTAATCGTTTCAAAACTAATATGGTTTTGAACCGGTTTTAATAATTTAGTTATTAAAATTTGTGATTATCGATTGGTCAATATTGAAAATTAACCAATGGTGGAACTAATTTTTTTTAAACTCAATGAAACTGAAATATCAATGAATCATCTACTGAAAGAGGTATCAACCTATTATTTTTTTTTTCAAAAGAAGGTAAATAAGGATTAGATGGCTTGCTGCTTCAAACAAGATTTTTAACCATGAATAGAATATTTTGTTAATTTTAGTCAAATTTAGATATTCGGTAATCGAGTTGATATGAATAAAGCCCTTTTTGCTCATGTCTATTTTAAACTTTAATCACAGATTTCGCTTACCATTTCACAAGCATAATAAACACTACTGAAGGGCGCAAATCTATCTGCAATCGGTAATGGTGACCAATATAGCAATTTGCCCAATTAATCAGTTAGAACTTCATTTGCACATTTCTATTCGTTAATTTGAAATGTTGCGAGAAATTTGAATGGAATATAAGTAGATATCTCTATCAGAAGATAATTTTTGATGTTGATATGTAAGATTCATTGAGTTAAAAAAATTGGTATTGGTATTTCAAGTAAGCTTAGATATCAACATCGGTGAATTTACGATATGGGCTTATGATGTTAGTCTGTTTATAAGATTAAGTCGTTACTTTAAGTGTCACTAGACAGTATCTACCTCCAAAATCGAGAGTTAGTAACTTTATAACCATCTCCTAGTCAGAGGATATCCGAGGGTCAATTTCTTATATCATTGACTGACGAAGGCTTAGCTTAGTCAACTTTTGGCAAGGCCTAATACCGTTTTTGCATGACTGTCGCCGTCATATTCCTTTTAAAGCATAGATCATTAGATCATATAGTATCCACCCTTGATTTTCATTACGCAACACACGTTGGATTCGTAAACCTCGACGTGCACCACGATTAGAAGCATTAAAATGCAAAAACAACACACTGACCGCATACATTTTTGGTAAATAACAGACTCAAACAGAGTCACTACAGCTGTTTTCAGGGATGAACGAGCGACCGAGAGGGCTTTAAAGAAAAAGCCTCCGGCGGCCGGTCTCTTAAAGGGGGTAGTTTCGAGGGAACGAAATTCAAATGCAAGGCGCGTCCCTTCAACAAAAAACATTGAATTCGTTAATACGGACGTTTTAGGCAATTATAATATTGAAATTTTATACAATTAAGTAATATTTAAGAAAACTAAGCACTACTTTCAAAGTCTAAACTTTAAAAACACGACGATACGAGAAGGCGAAGTAACAACAAGAGGTAAACATTTTTATAAATGGCAAAAATTAAAGGAAAGCCAAGGCTTAGCGCAATTTCACCGCCTTAAAGAAAGTGCCAAGTTTAGAAATAGATTGTGGGACAATAAAAAGGTGGAAAATTATGAAATTTGGCTTATATTAAAGCTTGAAACCTACTTTATATTATATTTAAAATCCATCCATGAGCAAATCCTCAAAAAATATGAAAATGGCAACGAAAAAGGACCCACTCTCAAATTTTTTTCCCCTTAAAAAAATGGCGGCCACAAACGGGGTAATTTGTCACGGCGGCAATATTAAAGCAGTCTTATCTCACTATCGATAGGCCATTTCAACCAAAAGGCATTAAGAAAAAACAATCGGATTATTATGACGCAACTATACGTAAAAAAAGGCCAATATTGGTCTCGCTGATATTTACCAATAAAACAGCGTATCCATGCTAAAATATCGCAGATTGGGGTAGTTTTTAAAATTTAAAATTAAACATACTTAAAATTAATTTTTCTCAAAAACCTTAAAAATGGTCCTAGAAAAAGGTTTAAATTTTGATATAAAACCGTTCCCAAACGTAACAAACGAATATTTCATTTCAAAAGGGTTGCGACAAAATGGCTAAATTTGAAAAAAACTCCATGTTATTTCTATGGGAAAATTTAACTTTTTCACCAAAAGGGCTGAATCATTTTATGCAAATGAAAACCACCCTTAGCAACTTTATTTTTTATAAAATAAACTAATGAGTGGATCTTTTTGAAATTTTAACCACATATTGAGGGCCCGAATTGTAGTTCTGTGGAATTTTTTCAAAGCAGTTAATACGATACAAAAAAAGTTATAACCAATCAAAAAACCATCCTTATACATTAAAGTCGGTATGAGGTCTTATCTAAGAGAGCTATCGCTCTCCTAGAATAATTTCATACGTGAAAATCTAAGCTCCCTTTATCTCGAAACGCCGCATTTATACCCGATTTTGTTGTAAAATTTCTAATCATAACAAATGTTTGAACTACGCAATTAAAACCAAATTTCTCATATCGATTAAACTTAATTTCAAATTGCAATACATAAAATAATTTCTAATTTCTGGCCCTTTGTGGGTTTGAAAAAGTGCCGCGGATTGTGTATAAATGCAGTTTTTTAAGGACTGCGAAGCAAAACTCGTTTTTGTATAATCTATATATACATCATATATTTTTATTTATTATAAACAATGTTTTGTCTATTTTTAACCTATTTATACCCAATCCGTAAAGTTTTAGACATATTTCTATGTCATGACGTCATTCTCAATTAACCTAAAACTAATTATACGATCCTATAAATAATAACTGTTTAATTAACTTGTTCATTAAAATAAATGACTTAATATTAACTTTGTCTAAATATATATACACATATATATTTAATATATTCAACTTTAGGTCTATTTTTGACCTATTTTGACCGATCCGTAAGGTTCTCCACATCTTTTATGTCCCAATTAACCTAAAACTAATTACACTCCTACATAATTGCCAATTTCGTCTTTTTTGACCTACTTTGACCTAAATTCTCATATCGGGGTTATTTCAACAAATCCTACAACAGCAACAAGCAGAGATCTTGTTTGTTTGCTCAAACTATAAAACCTAATTCAACGTGAGAAACGAAACCATGCCATATTTTGACCAAAAATCGTTCTGAATTTGATCTGTAATGTTATTATAATGGAGTAGGTCAAACCTTAACGTTAATTTCTAATGATATAGTTCAATAAACTCGACGCTTTATGTCAACTGTTATTTTTGCGTTTCTCGGCAAATCGTACGTTAACCCGCGTTAACGCTGCTTTGCCAATTTCCGTTTCAAACCAATAGGAAAAACGGGCTTGGGAAATGGATAGCTTTAGGTTAATTTAGGTTTTGTTAAACATACTAGCTAGAACCCGTGCATCATGAAACTCTACGTTGAAATATTCTCGGTTTGCTGTAAGTTTTAAAATATTAGTCAGTTTTTTTGGGATGGTATTGTTAGGTTGAATATTGAACGCGATTATTGCATTTTTTAGAAATTTACAGAGATAAAAAACCCAGAATAAAAGGGTACCGCCCTATTTGTAATTAGGTTTAAATATAATTAGTACTAGTTAAGCCTAATTAGTCACGTGGCCGAAGGAGCACGGACTATTGTCCATCATGTCTGCTACTGAATATATAATTAATTTTTTTATTAAGAAAAACACTATTATGGTTTTTCTATTTTATTGTTTTGTAGTATATTTAGTTTTTTTAATTTAATTTTAATTTTGTTTAGTGGTTAATTATCTATAAATATCTCTTCGTAAATATGATAGGGAGAAAACTACTACATTTTAGTATGGAAATTTCTTTATAAACCTTGCAATTAATTATCCAATATGGAAATTTTTTTTAATTATTCAATTATAACAATACCATGCATTATAAATAATCACTCGGAAAGAAACTTAATTATTTTAAATAAATTTTAATAAATGCAATGCAGGTTTAATATTATTAACCACTTTAAATCCGACTGAATGTGGACCTCAATACACCTATAACAACGCTCCGGCATCGGGAAACGGTGGAGGATCAGTTAACACTAATCAACCTAACACTAACAAACTATCCAATTCATATTCGGACTCTGAAAGCATCAATTTTAACAATAAGTTCGACGATAATATTGGAACCAGTAACAATCAGAATGCGTATGGTGGTCCAAACACGGATTACAACGCGATGGCCCGTCAAATACTTGGTCAAGCTCAACGGTCAAGTAACGCCGCAGTAAGAAATCCCATTAAAGACGAAACAGCCAGCAGAATTCAAACACTTAATTCTAGGTCTGAAGGTCTTCATGGTGGTGGTCAAGGACCGCAAACTAATTTAGAGGCACTTATAGCCACTGCAATCAATCCGGCAACATTCGAATGATTTTTAATTAGACTTTTATTGAATTAAAATTAAATTATTTTTTTAATTGATTTATCTATTATAAAAATTTATTTTCAATAAAAATTAAATTTGAATTTCATCTGATTTATTAGCTGTTGTCTAAAATGTTATTTTTAAACTAGATCTTGAGATTTTGAAATATAGTTTGATATCTATGGGGGAATTTTAAATACACCTATTTAATCTATGGGGAATTTTAAATATACCTTTTTAATCTATGGGGGAATTTTAAATATACCTATTTAATTTATAGGGGAATTTTGAAATATACCTATTTAGTCTATGGGGGAATTTTAAATACACCTATTTAATTTATGGGGGAATTTTAAATATACCTATTTAATCTATGAGGGAATTTTAAATATACCTATTTAATCTATGAGGGAATTTTAAATATACCTATTTAATCTATGGGGGAATTTTAAATATACCTATTTAATCTATGGGGGAATTTTAAATATGCCTATTTAATACATGGGGAATTTTAAATATGCCTATTTAATCTATGGGAGAATTTTAAATATACCTATTTAATCTATGAGGGAATTTTAAATATACCTATTTAATCTATGAGGGAATTTTAAATATGCCTATTTAATACATGGGGAATTTTAAATATGCCTATTTAATCTATGGGGGAATTTTAAATATGCCTATTTAATCTATGGGGGAATTTTAAATATACCTATTTAATCTATGGGGGAATTTTAAATATACCTATTTAATCTATGGGGAATTTTAAATATACCTATTTAATCTATGGGGGAATTTTAAATATACCTATTTAATCTATGGGGGAATTTTAAATATACCTATTTAATATATGGGGGAATTTGAAATACACCTTTTTAATCTATGATCAAAGTGTGTCTTTTAATCTATGGGGACGTTTAAATGTTAATTTTTAACTTAATCTTAATAATAAAACATGCCTATTTTAAGAAAATCTTGATCATTGACCCAAATATTCTTGGACCAATCTTTTAATAACAAATAGGAGGTCCAATCGGCAATATAATATAGGCTTCTATTTTGAACCACGTGATCGGCGTCATAATCTAGCTCGTGATTGGGATTGCAAGCCGTACCTGCTTTTACCTGTTAACCCTAAAATCTAGAAACCCCAATAATAATTGCTATAGGCGATTTCGAATTTCGCCTCCGTTGCAAACCAATTTCATTTGGAGCGCGTTGTTAGTTGAGGCAACGTTTAATGTTCGTTACCTGTTAGCTTTTTCCCCCCACTAAACCACTATGAAGATAATTCTATTTCTAACATTTGCTTGTGAGTAAATTTGAGGCTTAATTCATTGTTTTTTAGTATTTATTTTTCTTTCTCTAAATAAATAACAATTCTAATTTTTGATAACAATTTAAATTTTTTAACCTGGGCCGTTTTTAATGGGAAAATTTAATTATTTATATACTTTTTAAATTTTTAATAATTCTTATTAATCACGTGACCCTACTACTAATTTATCATGACTTCCAATTTAAGGAAGCCAAGGGACACCATTTTTAAGTTATGATTAATTAAATTAGAAATCATTGTCTTTAATTCTGTTTCTTAATTAAATCTAATTTCATTGAAGGGGTCATCTGTAAAATACTCCAATCTTAATGGGAAAACGATTACCATTAGGTCAAAGTGTTATAGAACAGTTTAGACTCAAAATCACCCAATGGACACAACCCCTTACTTGTTGGGTGGACACCCTGAATTTATATATTTATTCATTGAAATCTAATTAATTAATTAAATAAATGATGTAGCTTTGGCCTGGGCTCGACCACAGCGTCCTCAACAACGTACTCAAATAGCGGAAGTGGTCAAGGGAAGTTTTAACAATCGTGGTTTGGGTTCTGGCGCAAGTGGAGACTCCGTGACCAGTATCTCAGATAAAAGTAACACCGTTAGCAATGTCGAATCGCAAAAGAGAACAGATAACATCGATGCCTCTGTCGTTGACTCCAACGCCGTTGATACCAGCCAAACCTTAAACAATCAGAATGGAGTTCAAAACCTCAACAGAATTGACCAAGGAACTGTTGATTACACCGGTAACTTCAATGGAGAAACCAACTCGGACTACAACTCCAATGCCGCAGATCAAGTAGGCTTAAATGGAGCTTCTCAAGGTCTGAGCGATGCTTCTTACGATTACTACTCTGATTACGAAGAAAATGTGGTTAATTTCCCTGCTTATTATTACGGATGAAGATTTTTGAAGTATTTGGTATCATTAATTTAATTTAAGATGTACATTGAAATAAAGATATTTTATTGTATTTTGTGTTTTGATGATATTTAGTATTATTATTATTCTTAGTATTTTTTTTTGAAATATGAATAAATTAATTGGGAAATTGTACATAATCAGGGGTTCCAAATGTCTTTATTTTCTTATTTACTCTTTTGAATTTCTTTGTCGTAACGGAGAACGACACGTGACGTCTGTCTCCTCCGATCTGCGCCGGGGTAGATGCGCGTGAGAGACCTCTACGACTGTGCCGTTTAAGTTGACTCTTCTTTCTGTAATTCAATCAAGATGACCCTATCCCTATAAGAAAACTGACCAACCCCACCCTGCTCTGAACTTCCCTGCTGTTTAAATTAAGTTAAATAAAGTATAGTAATAGGTTAATTACTAATTAGTCGGGAACATTAACATTTTCAGACTTAATTATCTTAAACTTTACTACGTTAATTGTCTTATCGTTGTAGACCTAATTGGACCCCGATTAGATGAATTTTATGCTTTAACCTATATATTTTTTACAAGATCTCATTCACGTGAATGATTTTTTTTATTTTTATCATTTACTTCACAAATTGTGACTCGCCTTAATTAACGTTTGTCGTCCTATTTGGTCTCTTTTGGCCACTCCCCCCTCCCCCCATTGAACTAGATCATTAAATTTTGACCCGATGAAAATACGTTGAACTTTTCACCTGGAATTCTAGATATTTTAGCTAAGCCTAACTAACTAAACTGAACCAAATCAACCTTAAAATCAGACCTACTTACTTTTTTCCCCCTACCAACAGCGCAAAATATCAAATGCCCTGATTTTGTCGGCGCGCTGGAGTTAAGGTGTACTGATTCAATTGGGATTCATTTTCACTGCGAAATCTAACGCGCTTAGTTTCGCTCTCCGTTTAAATCCACATTCGATATATATTTTTCGTCATGAAGATAGTTATTTTGATTTCAGTCGTATGTAAGTAATCCCGTAATAATACAGTAACTCTGCAAGGACACAGTTTGGGTTTAGATTAGATTTCTTTTTTGTTATTATTGTTAATTTAAATTTGATTTTAGATTCTGATAGAAATATTTATAAGCTTTAAAATAAACCAAATCCCATCAAAATCGGACCATAAATAAGAAAGTTGTGAATTTTCAAAGTATTTCATGGAATATTCCATGAAATTTTCTTTAAATTTAATTTCAGTAATTACGAGTTTGATATAGATATTGTTAGGTCTTTATAATAGTGTTACATTATAAATATACGTTAAGTTACATGAATTTAATTCTATATAAATTCATGGGAAAATTTCTCCATGAAAATTCATTGAATCTTTAAACTCTTATATCTCCCTTAATTACCAACCGATTTGAACGATCTTTGAATCATATTAAAGCCCAACTCAATCTCTCTACGAATTGTATACATTCTTGTAATTGGTCCAGGTTTGGCGTTGGGTGATAGCGACGTACAAATAGCGGAAGAGTATGTCAACAGCTATAATAACGGTGGTCGAGGAGCTGGCACCAGTGACGACGCCCTTGTCAACATAGACACGAAAGATACTAAAGTCAACAACGCCGCCCAGCAGTCCGAAGAATCAAACATCGACGTTTCAGTCCAAGACGCCAACGCTGTTGACGACAGCATTGATAGCTCCAATCAGAACCTCTTACAGAACGATAACCAAGTGGAAGATTACCAATACGACGCTGATTACAACTACAATGGCTTGGGAAATTATGATGACAACGCGAACTTCGCTTCCCAGTATGGTGACAATGAAGCTGCGCAAAACTTGGATAGTTACGATTTGTACGATACTGAAGTTGAAGAACGGGACTTCGTCAACTTCGGACGACGTAATTACAACTACTATAATTAGGCTACGATATAAAAATTATTAAATTATATTTTTAATATGAAATAAAATTTATTGTATTTATTAAATATTATTGTAAATAAAAGAATGTGGTTGAACTATTGACTTTTTTATTTTTCTACTTTTATTGAAAAGATGCAAATTTTCTTTTTCATTTAACATTACAGACTTTTCAGTATTTTTCTTTATGTAGTTACTAGCCGTTACCCGCGGCGTCGCTCGCGTGTAATAAGAACTTCCATCTAAAATGATATAAAGAATGTGTAGATTTTACTGATGACTAATATTTTTGTAGCACCCTAGGAGCGAAGGCACTCGGCACAGTCCGTCAGCCTGTCGGGATATTTTTTATTACTTTTCACGCGGACATTATTTCATAAAGAAGGGTTTTTAAGTTTTTGGGCGCCATTTAAAAAGATGGCAACAAATCGAACCCAAATGACCATTCAGCCCGTCTTAAGGTTAAAGCAAACCAGTGTACTAAATATTTGTGAAATCGATTGAAACGCGCGTACTTAATTGCATAGAGAATATTTTTTACATTTCTGGGCGCCATTTTAAAAGATGGCGAAAAATCGAACCCGAAAGACCATTCAGCCCGTCTTAAGGTTAAAGCAAACCAGTGTACTAAATATTTGTGAAATCGGTTGAAACGCGCGTACTTAATTGCATAGAGAGTATTTTTTACATTTCTGGGCGCCATTTATTAAGATGGCGGCGGATTGAAAAAATCTTTCTTAGTACGCGCCTACTACTTATGAGTAACGTTCCTGCAAATTTTCAGCCTTCTAGGGCAAGCGGTTTGGGCTGGGCGTTGATTATCAGTCAGTCTGTCAGTCAGTCAGTCAGTCAGTCAGTCAGGACTTTGATTTATATAGATATAGATATAATATAGAATACAAATTAACTCGTCACGTGACGTATGAAAAGAATTATTAATCTCGTGCTATTAATTAATTGCACGTGCAAGGTTTTTTTTCTTAAAAATATAAAAGCAAGGAGTATTGAAGATGGGAGTGATAAATGTAAATAAAACGGTTTTCTTTATTTCTTTGTTTTAAACAAAGATAAGTTATTAAGACGGAGTTTTAATTATTAAAATGATATTGATTTTAATTAAGAATATGACCTCTATCTTTGGCACATACAAGTGACCTACAATGCTTCCCAATATCAGAGTCAGATTAAATTCTGTCTACCAATCAGAAAATTGGTGAAAGTAGATCAGGGCAGCAATATCAACACAACCAATAAAGACACTGTGAAAGCCCGCCTTCTAATATCTCATAGTTCAAATTGCCGACCTAGAAAAATGGCATAATCCAATGATAATGCACTAAATCTAATTAACCTTGGGTACTACAATAATCTAGACTTAAAAAATTTGTCATTTTGACACCAAAAACTTGTATAAAATCGTGTTGCCCGATAACCATAGTTTCATTAAACATTAATTGTTAGAACCGATTACGATATTGTTTTAACCATGTTGTTCATCAAGTCTTTATTATTTTCTCGTAAGTAAATTTTGCATCATTCTTATTTGCGCACCTTAAGTAATATTCCTTTTTTACGCGTTTCAAATTTGATATTGTGAAAAGGGGCTAAAGAAATTAATTCTTAACTTTAACCACTAGCACTTCAGGGATAGGGTTGCCATTATTTTATTATTAGAGCATCTCCCGTATCATTCAGGTTTGGACACTGGATGATCCAGTACTGAATAGAACTGAACTACTACAAGCTTAATTCAGTCTGTTAATTGTAGTTTGTGGTCTTAGATAGCGGTTGAATATTGATTGCACAAGTCTCAAATGACTTTCAACACTATCTATATACTTGTTTAAAATATTTATGTAAACGTCGATTGTGTATGCAGTACTTGTTGCTGTGGCTTATGGTCAAACTCCCGGTGTGCCAACTCCTGCAGGAGCTACACCGAGTCTACCAACGATGAACCCTACCGCGGGTCTACCAGCGATGAACCCTACCGCGGGTCTACCAACGATGAACCCTACTGCGGGTCTACCAACTGATATAGCCTCGGTCCCTACCGAAATTTTGGACTCAATGACTAGCGAATTGATGACTTCCTTGGATTCTTTGACAACAGCAGGTTTACCAATGGCAACAGCAACTGAACCAATTCCAATGGTCGCACCCACTGCAGATCCCACCATGGCCAGTCGACGATAACTTAATTAATAAATAATTGATTTAAAAGCATCAATAATAAAATGCATTCTTTTCTGTTATCTTCTTAATACATACCTCAATGTATTTTATCAATCATGATTTAATAAAATTTAAAATGAATTAATTACGTGTTTGTGTTTTTTAATTTAATATATTTTCGCATTGACCTTTGCCCCCGCCATTAAGGGTAGTGAGTCGAGGTCGAAAACACAATGAAATCTCTATTGTCTTAAAGGCCTTTTCAGACCATACAACTTTTGACTCAACTCTAGATGGGTCAGAAATTTGATCCAGCGAAAATTGGTCAGTGGTCAATTTTAAATTTGATGATTCAACTTGTGTAACCAACTTCTGTTCACACGACCCAAGTACAGTCAAAAAAAAATTGTATCGTCTGAAAAAAACCTTTAGAAAGATTTTTCCTAATCCTTTATTACCATCTTAAAAAAAATGGCGTCCATCCATAAATGTAAGCAAAACCTTACTGTCGAATTCTTAATATAATTCATAACAATATTCATCTCGCGTTTCAATATATTTATGTAATATTTAGAACAATGGTTCCTTATAAAAAATAATATAGACATATCTTATGTTAAGCTATTGGCGTTCGAATTTCCATCCGCCATCTTCAAAAATGGCGGCGCAAAAACTGACAACACAACACCGTGTGCCTTTACTTCTAGTACATGTTTATAAGTCATAATTTCAGACTGCGTTTAGACCTAGGCCTATTTCACCCTGAACTAAATAACTGGATGAGACCTTGCTCATTGTATGTCATGATCTTTACTTTACCTCGTAGTTAGGTTTGAATGACTTGTATAAGTCGATTATTCATATGAGTTTAGTTAACTCTAGAACTTACCACGAGATACGACTTAATATGTCGTCTGCCAGAATTTTAATAGCTTTTCTTATCTGTGAGTATTAATTTATAATGAAAGCTATGCATAATGTTTGTGATAAGTCCATGGTTTTATAAATTAAGTGGCAGTGTTCTTTTTAAAACCGATTATCAGTCTAAAATGTAGCTCCTATCTATTATGACATTTTGTTTGCCCAAAGGGACACTGTTTTCGAGTTATGATTTGATGAGTGTTTTAGGGATGATCCCTTATCATTTAATTAGAGATCAATCATTGCCTGTTCAGTTTCTTAATTAAATTTAGGGGGTCATCCCTAAAATACCCATCCAATCTTAACTCGAAAACAGTGTCCCTTGTGGCAAATTAACAAAATGGAGATAGAACATTTTCAACTCAAAATTGATTTTCAAAAGAACATCCACCCCTTAATTTATGCAAAAATTGCAGACTTATCAGAAGCACCCTTTGCTCTTGGTCATTTAATTAGAAATTAATTAATTAAATAATTACGGTTTTAATTAATATTTTAGACGTTTATGTCTTGGTTAATACTCAAGAAGTGTCTGAACCATCTCAACCCGAAGCAATGAATTCCCAAGATAATCCGGTATCGGTACCGGTACCAGATTTTAAAACTAAATTTCCATCTGAGGGTCAGTTTTCTAGTATGCTCGAAGAACAATTCCAAAAAGGGTTGATGGAAGCGAAAGGTTGACCCATATCTTACGAAATAAACCTGATAACTTTGTAATCTTAGTAATTAGTTATTCCAATTAAAATAATTTTATTAATAGTTTTTAAATTCGTTTCGATTTTACTGATTGTAAAACCGCTTAAATGACTATTTTCAATTTAATCTTTTTTAAGCTAGCCACTCAAACGCTAGGCCTTTAATATTATCGTGTATGTCCATCAATATTTTTCCAATACGTGACCTCTGTGTTCCCATTTATTACCTTTTCGGGTTGACCCCTTTAGTTAACATAGAAAAGCCAATGTTGTTTAGCCTGTGATGACCTAGAAAGTTATTTTTTTCCAAAACTGGGATAAGGGCATGCCAATAATCTATTTACTAGGTTTGTTAACCTCTATATAACGTTTTCATTCTCATTCTTGGGTTCAAACGTTTGCCGCCGTCAATAGCAAATTGGTATTAAGGTTTCAACCGTCTAGTTCAGTTAATAGTTCTTATTAAATTTTCTTGACCACTTTTGGGTTCTCGGTATTTTTTCAAAATGCACACTGCAACTTTAATTCAATTGCTTATTTGTAAGTAAATAAACCTTAAGCGTAACTAATAAATTAACTTAATCAAATGAGGATTAAAATAATTATTACAATGCCTCCTTTGACGTTGGTTTGAGTTGATTAGTTTGAAGTTTGTTTAAAGTTTAATTGGGGGGTTTTCGTTAGGTTTTATTATTATGGTTTTTACTGGCCATGGACCCATGGTTTGGGTTGATGCCATACCAGGGTATGGTTACGATTCTCCTGACACTACTACAACTGACGCTATGATGCCCACAACTGACGCTACAATGCCAACATCTGATGTAACAACTTCAACAGCTGCCATGGAATCAAGTGGTTCGTCAATGCCAAGTGTAACCATGCCTAGCGTTACCTTCGAGCCAATTGCAACCCCTGATACCCCAAGCGTCAGTTTTTCCACTCCGACCGTGTCAACTGTAGACGTGCCTAGCGTCACCTTCGAGCCAATTTCAACCCCTGATACCCCGAGCGTCAGTTTTTCCACTCCGACTGTGTCAAGTGTAACCGTGCCTAGCGTGACCTTCGAGCCAATTTCAACCCCTGATACCCCGAGCGTCAGTTTTTCCACTCCGACTGTGTCAAGTGTAACCGTGCCTAGCGTCACCTTCGAACCAATTGCAACCCCTGATACCCCAAGCGTCAGTTTTTCCACACCGACTGTGTCAACCGTAGACGCGCCTAGCGTCACTTTCGAGCCAATTGCAACCCCTGATACCCCAAGCGTCAGTTTTTCCACTCCGACTGTGTCAACTGTAGACATGCCTAGCGTGTCTTTTGAGCCAATTCCAACCCCTGATGCTCCGAGTGTCAGTATGTCCACTCCGACCATGCCTAGTGTTACTAACGAGCCTATGCCAACCCCAAGTATGCCAATGAACACTGATACTCCCACTGTTAGTCCATCAATGCCTGATATGACAAGTGATACCTCTGGAGCCAGTAGCACTTCAGCTTACTATTAATAAATAATAAATATTTAAAATGTAAATTTGAGTGTCAATTTCTTTTGTCAAAACAATCCATGATTATCATAATTATAAGTAAATAGATAAAGGATTATAAATAGTTTTTTCCTATATATTATTATTTTTCACCAATTTACTCCTATATTTTTCCTATATGTCCTTTAAAAGAATTTACAATTTCCAGTGGTCAACCTGTCCTTGAAATTCCCTATAACCTTGAAATTTCACCTTAAAAACTTAAAGATAAATAGTTTTAAGGACATACTATTGATCTAGTTAGCCCTGTTGTATTTTAGTTATCGTTTTTCATCAAGCCTTGACTTGGCTATTACTTTTACCATAAGTTTATAAGTGATATGTTCCATAAGTATGACACTACCTATACGATTCGTAGTTCTACTGAGAGACTTACAGCTCGAGATAACTAGTTCGAGAAGGAGAACGACTGAAGTGAATTAAATTGAAGTACTAAGTACACTCGGTGGTGGTTAATTAATTTTGCAGCTAGGACCTATTCCATCTAGGCACTCCTATTTAGTCCGCATTTCTAAGCCCCCTTTGACAGCAGCGCCTCACTCACTCACCAGGCCTCCCTCGCTTTACCTCCTCGAATCTATGACCTACCTCACTCACTCACTCACTTCAAATTCATTACAAGCCTTTCAGTTTGTCATGACCAGATATTAATTAAACAAACTTATGGTAGGAACATATCTTATGAGCTTATGGTATTATGTAGTTCAATTTCTGATGGCCTCTAAAAGCTATCGATTGTAAATTATAATTGTAGGTCAATCGTTGAACTCCTACGCTATGGTACAAATATCCATGGCACAATTTTAGTCGTATATATGTTATGAGTCCTTCAATTTGACATAATTCCACGTTTTAGGTGAATTTAAAAATTGCATCTAGACGCGTCAACTGCGGCAGATATGAATTTTATTTTAATATAAATAAAGGTTGATCCTGTTGAGCCATATCATTCTTATTCAGTTCTCCCTAACACTAACTCTTATACAGTTTCGGGTGTTATTGTTAATAACCAAGTCTTCAAAATGATTAGGAGTTTAACCCTGTTTTTATTTTGTAAGTATTATAATAATATTTGTAGTTTATGAAATGTTAGTTTAGTTTAATGAAAATATGGTATATTTAAATTTACTTGGGTTGAAATTCTAGGCTTGTTTGTGGTCCGTTTGGAAGTGTCCGGTGATGTGGCCAGTGACCAGGCCTTTATTGCTCAACAGCGGCAACAAATTGAAGATCAGACTAATCAGTTGCGAGATAAAAATGCGATGGTTCAAAAGAGCTTGCAAGATGCGGCTTTTGCATCTTTTCATTCCAATATTTTGCCAATGAAGCCTTCCATGACCTCGGACATGTCAGTGATGCCTTCCATGAACTCAAATATGACAATGATGCCTTCCATGACCTCGGACATGTCAATGATGCCTTCTATGACATCGGACATGTCAATGATGCCTTCTATGAGCTCAAACATGACAATGATGCCTTCCATGACCTCGGACATGTCAATGATTCCTTCCATGACCTCGGACATGTCAATGATTCCTTCCATGACCTCAGACATGTCAATGATTCCTTCTATGACCTCAGACATGTCAATGATGCCTTCCATGAGCTCAAACATGTCAATGATGCCTTCCATGATTATGGAAACGCCTTCCATGGACAGTATGACAGATATGAGCTCAATGAGTCCATCTTCGTACGACATGATGAGCTCCATTAGTCCATCTTCCTCCGACATGATGAGCTCCATGAGCCCAAGCGCCTCCGACATGAGCTCCATGAGCCCAATCGCCTCCGATATGAGCTCCATGAGCCCAAGTACCTCCGATATGAGCTCGATGAGCCCAAGTACCTCCGATATGAGCTCGATGAGCCCAAGTACCTCCGATATGAGCTCCATGAGCCCAAGTACCTCCGATATGAGCTCCATGAGCCCAAGTACCTCCGATATGAGCTCCATGAGCCCAAGTACCTCCGATATGAGCTCCATGAGCCCAAGTACCTCCGATATGAGCTCCATGAGCCCAAGTACCTCCGATATGAGTTCATCTTCCTCGTCAACTTACAGTTATTAATAATTCCTGGAAATTCTTCAATTAAGGTTGGTTTACGTTTTAGAATGGATACGTATGTAATATTAATATTAATTTCAGTTTTCTTAGTAATATGTTTATTTTTTTCTTTGTTATTGTTGTTAAGAATATTTTTGTCTTGTGAAATAATTATAACAATAAAATTAAAATTGAATCATAAATTTTCCTATTATCTTTTTATTGAGTTATAACCTCCAAATATCATATGATCATATTATTTACTCTGACTAGAAATGTAGGTTAGTTAGAAACGTACCTTGAAAACTCGACTAGTTTTAGTTGAAAACAACCAGGTATAAATGTGCCAGTAAACCCACGAAATTCATATCATAACCGACTAAACTCAGACAAAATGCGTTGGGTATTTTTTCCGACCGCTCTTTTTCTATTCTGTAAGTTATGTCAATAATGATTAATAACAGAATAATTAATAACTTAATTATTATCGTAATTATAATTAGAAGGTGTAATTGACGTATCTCTTTTTTCTTTAACCTCGAGTATTTTTTTAACCCCTAAATTGTACCTTAGTCTTTAATTCCTATGCTATTCTTGATTATTTAAATCTTACGACACCATATTCCCACTCCATTCTTAAATATCCTTGATTTTTATATTTTAAAAATGCATAAATTAACCTCGAGTATTTTTAACCCCTAAATTGTGCCTTAGTCTTTAATTCCTATGCTGTTCTTGATTATTTAAATTTTACGACACCATATTCCCACTACATTCTTAAATATCCTTGATTCTTATATTTTAAAAATGCATAAATTAAGAGGAAATGGATTTTGAGTCCAAAAATGTAATTTTTAATTAACGTTCAAATTAATTAATATTATCATAATTAATGTAACAATTAAAGAAGTATGACGCGTAGATTGTATTTTAAGTCTTGTTTTTCTTCGGTGTATTTAATATAGTAGTGGTTCTACACGTGACTCAATCTAAGGAAGAAGTTCAAACATCAGGAAGGGAAGATCAGATTCCAGTTCAAAATTCAGCGACATCACCAGCGGCTAAGGGTGATACAGGGGCGACTAAAGCAGCCGAAGAAAGTAACGCTCTAGAAAAAGACCCACCAGCCACTAGATAGTCTCTCTTGCAGACAAAGCCTTCAAATAACGTATTTTTAATTAAAATTATATTTTGTGAATCAAAATACACTTTAGTTCAAGTCTCCTTTGTGTTTGACATTTTTCTTACAGGGTCGTGCAGTAATTAAGGGGTTCTGTTCGTTAAGCTATTTTGAGTTGAAAATGTAACCTTCTATGACATTTTGACCTTAAGGTCACCGTTTTCGAGTTATAATGACCTCTTTAATTAAATTAAATTTTATTTAAAACTGGTATGTTTGAAGGTAGTCGCGTGTAAAGAACGACGTAGTATTAGATAGGGCTTCAGTTACCAGTCCCGCCTGAACATACTAATAAAAGTAGTCCTTGTTATTTGTGAAGGCATATCATAGTTAATTTAGAAGTCTTTGTTGTCCATGTACCTACCATCCTATCAATGTTAATTCCATCTTAAGACAATAAGAGACTTGCTTAACATACCAAACTCAAAACACCCCCGAATTTTGAAAAGGGGGGGGGGGGTCAATTACGAAGTGTTCGTTAATTTGATGACGGGGAGTTCAATAACCTGATCTAAAATGTAAATTTTTCGCCAAAAAGGATGAATATTTATTTTTTTGATATTTTTCCAAAATATTCGTATTTGGTTTGTTTAGTAAATTCGTGTTTTCCATATATGGGTTAATCGAAATTTCAGATTACCGTGTGTGCGTTTATGTTATTTTTGTTATAGTAGGTCAGAAAAATAAGTTAGGTTCTAATTTTCCGACATTTCCAATTTCCTCTTTCAATATTTTTGGCCTATTAACCACGTTGACGCGTTAAGCCTAACCCAGGGGTAAATGAACTCTCATTTGGAAAAATTGTCGCGCGGTGAATTCTATTCGAATCTAGTTTAGCTAGAGTTTAGTAAATTTCATCGCTATGAGGACCTCCGTTCTATTTCTAACTGTTTGTAAGTTTTTTTAAAAAATTACTTCAGCCTTGGTTAGTTTGAACTTTAATTTAAATGGATTTTAGATACTTGTTTCGCTAAATATTTTCTCTGGTTTATTTTGGGGGGGATTGTATTGGCAGTTAGTTAATTAAAAACTTTTATTTATTTGAAATTAATTAGTGAACTATTTTGTTTCCATGGAAACCGTTAGGCTTAGAAATCAATCTTACTATTATATTCACGTGGTTTGGGTATCAATTTCTGTTTCCATGGAAACCATCCGTTTATGAAGAAATTAGGCTTAGAAATTAATCTTCACGTGGTTTTGGGTATCCATTGCTGTTTCCATGGAAACCGTTTATGAAGAAATTAGGCTTAGAAATCAATCTTACTATTATATTCACGTGGATTTGGTTATCCATTTCTGTTTCCATGGAAACCATCCGTTTATGAAGAAATTAGGCTTAGAAATTAATCTTCACGTGGTTTTTGGGTATCCATGGAAACCATCCGTTTATGAAGAAGTTAGGCTTAGAAATTATGACCAACGTAGGCTTAACGAAATAATTTATTTTTATCACAACTTGTGGTAATTTAGGCTTTCTAAGCCTCGTTTTTGTCGGAGATTACGTCAGAGGATTACCATTACCAGGTTCCGGAGGTTACTCTCAACCAAGTAGTTACTATGATGATCCCTATTACGATGATTATTATTATGATGATTACGGATACGAAGATACCGGTTATGGAAATTCGAAGAGCGTTAACACCAAAACTTCAAACGACAACTCTCAAGTCGCCAACTTGGTTACCGACGTAAACAACAATGTAGAAACTCAAGCTAATGATTATGTACAAATGGAAAGCGCCCAGCAAAACACAAATGCAAATGCCTTAAGTCAAAATACACCCACTAACAACTACAATCAAAACGCCGTTAGCGACAGCAATTCCGACGGTGAATTTTGGAATGCAGTTAGTCGATTGTAACAGCTAATTAATTAACGTAGAATTAATTATACTCCGATTTATTTGAATGTATTTAATTTATTAAGTTATTATTTGTAAACATTTGATTAAATACTGAGCAAAAAATAAAAACATTTTTTTTTTCAAATATTAAAAAGTATAATTTTAATTTATTTTTGATTTAAATATTTTTACAATGAATAAATAAATAAATAAATATTTTTTTAAAGTTAGTTACAACACGCTAAGTAAAGCCGCTGCTCTCTGATACATGCTATCTTTAGAGTAATCAACGGCGGGATTTGAATAAACATTACTGCCATCTGATTTCACGTAATCATTCACTCTATTTAGAACATCATTATTTACTTCCGTTTCTAAATTATTTGTTTCCGCATTCTTAATTCTCGAACCCCTGTTTCCGTATCTTCCGTAACCCCTTTGACCTTTGCAGATTGTTATGCCTAAAGAATTGAGAATTAGGCTTAGCGTTTCAAACATAAAGAAATAAAAAATAGGCTAGGAAACTCGTAATTAGGCTTAAGATATTTAAACATTAGGCCTGAGATAAGAAAAGTTAGGCTTAGGGTGTTTGAACCTAAAAATCGTTAGGATTAGTGTAATTAGACCTAAAATCGTTAGGCTTAGTGTAATTAGACCTAAAATCGTTAGGCTTAATGTATTTAGACCTAAAAATGGTTAGACTTGGGATATTTAGACCTAAAAATCGTTAGGCTTAATGTATTAGGACATTTTAAAGCATTAAGCTTAACATAATACATCTTTAATCGAGCTAGGCCAAACGTAATTTGATTTAAAATTATTTAAAATGACTTACACATTATTAAAACGACGTAAATGCAAATCTTCATTATTTTACCGTGATTTGTGGACGTTATAAGGCTTAACCGCTTGCAATAAATCTAACTGTATATTTTGGTGTTACGTTTAGGCCTACTCGCTGTGCTGTGTAGAAGTATATATTTTCATGCCCCAGATTTTCCCTACTGAATTTTATTTACTAATTTAATAGATATTGATATCAAACTTTAATTAATACTTATATAATTAAAAACCAGTTAAAAAAATTAAAAAAAATAAATAAAATTCATAGCCCCTGTATGTAATCTTGACCCTGAACATTGGTGTGTAGCGTGATAAACATTTCTACAGGGGCCATAGAGTTAACAAAGGGTTCTTAACCCCTGTAGGTTGACTTTCCTTAAACACTCCAAAAAAATTGAAATTTAAAAATAAACAAATTTTAACAATTAAAAAATAAAATTCAATTGAAAATGAAATGTAATATATTTGCGCGGGAATTGTATGTAATATTTTCGCGCCAATTGACCTAAATCAGTGCAGCAGAGAGCTTCCCAAATTCACGCGCCCGTCGAAGTTTATTCACACCATTTCTAACTGGTTACCAAGCAACCGTTAGGCTTAGATTCATTTTCAAAAATTTATTAAAGATGGAATTCGTATTTAAAATTGCCGTAATTATATGTAAGTTTAAATAAATAAATAAATAAATACTTAATTATAATTTTTAAGGTATATATTTAATTTAATTTTAATTTTTTAATATCGGTATAGGTTTTTGTCAAATTGTTTATGGACGCTACTCTGGTTATCCTTATCCGCAAAATAGAAATAATCTGGAAAATACTCAAAAGGCTCAACTTGATAACAAGCAAGTTAATCAAATGAATGATTACTTCACAAGTACTAACTCTAAGCAGACATTAAGCGCTCAAGACGCGATGAATAGTCCCTCTGTGGATGAAAGTACTAAGAGATTACTTCAAGCATATTACGGATAGTAATTCATACATTTTTATGTAGTTTATTTATTTATTTGTGTAACATGTTTATTTAGTTATGTTATTTATTTAATTAATTAGTTGTGTAATTTATTTATTTATTTAATTGTGTAATTTATTTATTTATTTAATTATGTAATTTATTTATTTAATCAATTATGTAATTTATTTATTTAATCAATTATGTAATTTATTTATTTAATCAATTATGTAATTTATTTATTTATTTATTTAATTAATTAATATTATGTAATTTATTTATTTATTTAATTAATTAATTATGTAATTTATTTATTTAATTAATTAATTATGTAATTTATTTATTTATTTAATCTATTAATTATCTAATTTATTTATTTAATTACGTATTAAACTAGATGATATTGTAATAAAGAAAAATTAATTATTAATTTTGACTTTATTTTTAAATTGGGCCTTAATTACCTTTCTAATTTAATTGCTGTAATAAAAATAATATTAGTATGAGAAATAAGATATTTTATAGAATAATTGCACCAAATTTCATTACTTTCTCACCCTAAATTCAAACCTAATTAATAATAACCCACTCAAATAATTCGTAACCTTTCTTCTAGGCTACAACAGATAGAGAAAACTTTTAAATACCACAAGAAACTAGACATTTTATGGAACAGTTTAATAATAAGTTCCCTAAGAATCGCTATAAAAATACCTACAAAAGAATATTATTAAAATCAAAAAACTAATTGACATTAGTAGGCCTATGGATTAATCACAATTTTCAAAATCTAATCTACGAAAATATTTTTCTGATGTTTACACGTGATTTCGTTAAACAAACACACTGACCCAATCACCTGACCCTTTGACCTGTATTGAGTTTATTGCACGCGGTCTCAATATGATAATTGGTATGGTACCTGTGTAATATATCATGGAAATTATAGTTCGGTTAATGTACGCTAGGAGGCGATTGTATACGGAGTTGTAGCTTGAAAATAAGGTGAAAATTTGGCCCATATTTCTCCCAATTTAACATTATACTTTTGGTGGAAATCGCGTTGGCAAAATAGTCAGTTCTAAACCAAATCTCTTTTCAGACGATTACTTGAAACCACGACGACTTAAAAACCCCAAAAAAATATGAAATTCTTATTCGTTTTCTTTATTCGTAAGTTTGTAATGTTAAGCTGGTATTTAATTATTTAAACTTTAATTTCTAGAATATTTTTTAATTATTACAAACTTAATAATTAGCTCAAAATACTGAGTTGGGGTTACGAACGAGTTCTAAGGTTTAATTTACTTTAATTTGAGATTAATTAAGTCAAAATAGGATTAAAATTAAGAATTTTAATAATCTAGCTAAATTTACGTGTAACAACAAAACAACCATTTTCCAATATTTGACTTTATAAGACGCCATTTTTCTCTGTAGTGTCTGTACTATCTTGCTTGACGTACTGCGCGCCACGGGCCAAGGCATCCCCGGGTTACTCGCAAGACCAAGGTGGGTTCGACCAAGATTTCAATAAAGAAAAAAACCAAGTCAAGTAGAAAATGATGGGTTCTGGGCCTTGGGCGTCAGGACATACTCTTACCATCTTCTTGGTGCACGACATACCTTTGGTATCGATGCTTGACGTGGCAATACGTCACCCCTTTCAACATCTTCTTGACTTGGTTTATATTGACTTCAAACACGACGTTGCGAGATACATATTATGTGTTCCAGGTTACGGTGGTTCAAGTTCTAATTACGGTAATTACGGTAATTATGGTGGTAATGGTGGTACCTACGAATACGATTACTACGATTACCCGTCCAAGAGCGTCAGTACGGACACGATAATTGAAGGTGACGCCTCGGGTAACGATGGTAGATCCGTCAACACTAATGATGACACCAAAAACAACGCTAACATCGCAGCGACATCTGATGTTACCAAATCCTTCTCCAGCGATAATTCCGATGTAATTAATAGCAACAGTAAAACGAGTCAGAGTAACCAGGTTGACGGACAACAGGCAACTCAAGTCTCCAGTGAAAATTATGATAACAATGCCAATAGCAATCAAGGGTCCAATCAGGATTATAATTCTATTCTTGACCAAATGGCTCAAAGTAACGATATGTTTGGAGAAATTGCCAAGAGCAGACGTGGTTAAATCTTTTTCGAAATTGTAAATTAATTGTTAATGCGTATCAGTTTAAAATAAATTATTTTTTTGCTTTTAAGAAATGTGTTGTCTGTACTTTGGACTTATTTTTTTTCTTGTTCTGGCTCTGGTTCTATAAGAGATACAGGGAAATCCTTTGAGTATGTTATAGACCTATTTCTTAGCTTTCCAACGATACCTAATAACTTGGGGGTTACAAGAATCAGGGCCCGAGTAATTAAGCAAAATGTTAATTAACGTTATCTCCATAGCGTTAACATGGACTTATTTACACGACACCTTTTAACTCTGGTTCTATAAGATATACGGGGATGTCCTTTGAGTATGTTATAGTCCTATTTCTTAGCTTTCCAACGATACTAATTACTAATGGTTACAACAATCAGAGCATGAGTAATTAAACAAATTAACAATTGAAGATTGCCTTAATTCACCCCATCCCAATTTGTTGATGTTTCCAATTTGGGTCAGGTTAACTCTGGTTCTATAAGAGATACGAGGAAATCCTTTGAGTATGTTATAGCCCTACTTCTTATCTTTTCAACGATACTAAATACTTATAGGGTTAAAAAAATCGGGGTCAGAAAAAGGCAGCTAAGGTCAAAGTTCACGGTAGAAAATTCTCGGATTAAAAAACCCAATTCAATCCGTATAAAATTATCAACCAATTGAAGTTGTTTGACCTCAATTCGCAAACCGATTTTTGCGCGCGCTGATTTCACCAAGCAAATATTAACGGTTAGCGTTCGGTAAAACCTCGCGCCTCGTTCAACAGACCGGAAACATCCCTAAACCCAAAAATGCGTAACGTTTTCACATCCTGCATATGTAAGTTTTAATAGCTAAGCCTAAATATTTAACCCTAACACTTATTCTTTCTCTTTTTCTCTCTCTATCTTTGTGTAGTAATTGCATTAGCATGTTTATTACTTAAAATCGAAGCTAGACCGGCTAGTAATGACGTATCAGGGAACGCCGGACATACGGTCAATCAGAAGAGCACCAATAACAATTCGGGAAACCTTAGTACACAAATGAATAAAGCTACTTCGATAACTACGAGTCAAAATGATGATATTCAAGCGAACAGTAATTCCGATTCTAGCAATCAAAATGGGGCTAGTCAAGCGACTTCTTTGGATGAACGGAGAAGAACCTCAAATGGACTTCAGAATCAGGCTGCGAATTCTAATTTAGATTATGCTGATAATTTCAATGATCAAGATAATAGTCTATTTGGACAAATTAATAATAATAGAGCGTTTAATCCATTCAGATTTTCATAATCTGTAACTTTATTTAACTTATTTATTTATTTATGTAACGGATTTGAAAATAAAATTGAATAAATATTTTCTTTTTAATATGATTTACAAAATTATTTTGTTTTCTCAATTTTGGTTTGTTGGATTTTTATAAAAATTTGTAGTTATATGCTTTAGAATACGGGGACTATAATAGTCTTTGAAATTTAATGATCTGATGATTAGTTCTTGAGTTATGAATTAATTTATATTTTTAATTTTATTGCCTACGATATTTTTTGGAAGTTCGATTTTTAACTTATTTTTTTTCTTGAGATGAAATAAGTAGATCTATTTGAAAATTTGTAATTATATGCTTTAGAATACGGGGAATTCGGTAGTGTTTTAATTTTGATGATTGGATAATTAGTTCTTAAGTTATGAATTTATTTCTATGGGGAAAAAGTTTCATGGGATTACGGGTTAGCTTCAGAATATTTTGGTTTAAGATATTTGAATTTATCTCTAGTTTGGTTTGATAGATTTAAATAAAAATTTGAAGAAGTGTATCTTAGATTGTATTAAAGACTGAGATGTAATCAAATTCATGATAAATTAATAAATAATTAATTAAATTAACAATAATTGATAATCGTAGTTAAGGTAAAAAATTAACCACAATTTTTTTGACACGTTTAATTAAGTTATAACTAATCTAGTACGTCACGTATTTAACTAACCAATCAACGATGACCCATATAGAAATGTTGTTTACTCGTGATATATTGAACAAAAATCAAAGCTCCGTTGCCCAATAATTGGAAATAAAATCAGACAAATATTAACATTCGCAATTCCGCTTAATATCTAGGCGATATTTTGACCTGAAAAATTTTCGGATAGATTTTTAGGCCAACCAATAAACCAACTTTTAGTAAAACAGTTCGTTGAACTCGCCATATCCCTCTATTTTCATAACGAAATTTTCAGCGTAAAAATCCGTGATTTCATTTTGAATCGCGGCTCGAATCGTAACCTGCATACCCATATAAACAAACATGATGAAAATATACTCTGTGCTTTTAATTTGTAAGTAATTAATACTAATTTAGTAGTAACCGTACCGTGCTAATTAGACAGAGGGGCGTTTTAATTGCTGCCCAAGAAAAATAGACATAATATATTTAAATAGAAATAGGCCCAAATGTTCAATATAATTGTTTTAAAATAAAAAGTATTTTAACTATTAATTTAAGAAGAAATTTGAATTCAGGCGTAGATTTCCTGAGTAGTGTTGTCTGCTTTATGTAGGGGTTAACATGGAACATTAGGGTTAGGGGTATGTGGACATAAATACGTTAATTAGATAGGGGCTTCAAAGTTACTAGTCCTGCACCCACCAAAGTAGTCTTTGTTCTTTGTTACCCACATACCGTCCTATCAATTATAATTCTAGCTTTAGACACACAAGGTGTTCAAACAAATAAACACCCAAACTCTACACCCATCCCCCGACTTATATGTAGTCATGATGACTCATGATTCTATATACATTTCCGTTAGTTTCTGTACTACTTTCTTTGGGCCTTGGCGCCCCGGGATACGGTGGCAGTTCAGGTTCAGGGTACAATGGTGAGTATTATGATGAAGGATATGCTGCAGCCAATGATTATGACACACCACCAATGGACGGAGATTATTCAGATTATGGCGAAGATTACTACAACGAAGGATACGGTGAAGATTATTACAGCGGCTACCCGGAAGACTACAACGGAGGCTACGCGGAGGGATACTCCGAACCCGAAAAGACCTACGGAGGTGATGACAATAGCCAAAGAACGCAAGTCTATGATTATAGTGAAAACATAAGTGGTGACGCCAGTGGGAATCAGGACGCCAGTACAGGAATGGTCACCTCCGAAAGGACAGAAGACAATAACTTGAACTTTGCTGATGAAACTTCAGTTATCAACAATGTTGGTGACAAATTTTCAAGTTCTAATAACGTTCAAATGGCAAATCAAAATGATCAGAACCAAGAACAACAATTGCAGAACGAAATCAATAGCTTCTTTGAAGATACAAATTCAAATGAAGATAGTGTCTTCAATGACGATTTTGCTAGTAATGGCTTTCAAAATAAATAAGCGTTTTGTTTAATTACGTTGTAAATTAAACTTATTTATTATTTATTAATTTAATAAATTAAAAATATTGTATTTATTGAAAGTTGGTTTTTTTAAAAAAATAAATAAAATTTATTGAAATTAAAACTAAATTTAAATATAAATATAATGGCTGATTGTAATTAAAATCATACATATTAGTAATTAATTGCGTGTAATAAATCAAATATAAATATTAAGGCTGATTATAATTATAATCATACCAGTAATTGACCCTAATTAACCAAATTAACTTAACCTATTTAATTATAAAAAAGGTTTAGTAACCCGGCCGTTAACTTTAATTAAATAGGTCAAATTTAGGTTAGTTTATATATACGTTCGTTATTTGACCTATAAATAAAAATTAGGCCCTATATCCAATATTCGTAAACAAGTCTACAAGTACTTAACTGTAACCTACTTAAACTTGAAACCAGTTCATATTAGCCCCGTGATATTTAGACGCTTATTCGAGTTATCGCTTTCAACCAACTAAGACCTATTCCAACGAAATGAACGCCATCCACCTAACGTTATTCCTCGTTTGTAAGTATGATACTTGACCAGTTAACTTAAAGACCATTACTATATACCATAATGTTACATAAGTATGATATGCACTACCTATACTATTCGTAATGCTACTGAGAGACTTACAGCAGCTCGAGATAACTAGTTCGAGAAGGAGAACGAGGGGGAGCGAGTCAATTGAAGTCCTAAGTACACTCGGTGCATGGTGGTTAATTAATTTTGCAGCTAGGACTTCCATTCCATCTAGGCACTCCTATTTAATCCGCATTACTAAGCTCCCTTTGACAGCAGCGCCCCACTCACCAGGCCTCCCTCGCTTTACCTCCTCGAATCTATGACCTACCTCACTCACTCACTCACTTCAAATTCATTACAAGCTTTTCAGTTTCTAAGTTACCAGAGATTAATTAAACAAACTTATGGAAGGAACATATCTTATGAACTTATGATATACTTATGGTAAATTAATTCAGGTATCTCGTACGGAGCATGCGCACCAACTCCAAATGACGGATATGGCTCCGGTGGAAATTACGGCTACGATGGGCAGTACGCTAATTATCTTAATGATGGTTATGACCCTGAATATGCAGAGGACGCTTCCAACACCATTATTGAGAACAGTTCCACCCAAGTCACTGGGGACGGTAGTGGAAATGTTGGAGGGGTCAACGGAGTGACCAATTCTGAGATCAACGCCGTGAATAATCAACAGGGTGATAGGTCTACGTCCATCTCAAGCAACGGTGACGTCCAAAATTCCGAAAGATCTAACATGAGCTCAAGCACCAATGTTAATGGGGGTGCCGAAACTACTGCCACTGGTGCTGGAGACACTACGACTGTAGATGAAGTTCAAGAAGCTGCCAATGCCTGTAGCTCGTGTTGATTTTGATTTGATTTGATTAAATTAAATTATTGCAATGAAATATATTTAATGAAATAAATGATTTAAATTCGGTATTATGTAATTTGAATATTTAATTATGTGTAATTAGGTACACAAAATAAAAATAAAGTTTGTTTCGATTCTTAATATTGTCCAAATTCTCTCTTTCTCTCTCTTTGTCAAAGAAAAACCGATTTTTCGTGTAATTTACTCCATAAGTAATCAGTATGTTACGGTCCTAATTACTTAGTTACGTAATTAGTTTGCTGTAAGACTCGGGGGTTATTAACCCCCCATTTTTAGGACATACCATATAACTTAAAAAAGTTGTTGTTTGCGCGGTCCAAATACTGGAACATAACATATCGACTCGCGTGTTCTTTCTACAAGTACTTGACACACTTTCCCGAAACGGCCCGGGTAACCTATTTTTCTAAATCGCACGTCAAGATATAAACCGGATACTAGGGATCAGTTACACATCGAAATTCATTGGCGAACGGTAACCAGCTCTCTCTCTCTCCCTCTAAACGCGTCTAGAACCTCAACCCAAACATGAACTCTGTCTTCACTTCACTCTTTATAATTTGTAAGTTAATTTGTTTTAGTTAATTAAAGTGACTATAGGTTAGTACGTCGCCCTTTGAATGTTCCAACACTCCTGTCTTTGGACAAAGTCTCCTGTCTTTGGACAGACAACAGTCCCAACTCCCCAGTCTTTGTACAGACTATAGTCCCGACTCTCCTGTCTTTGGACAGACAATAGTATCAATTCTCCTGTCTTTGGACAGACTATAGTCCCAGTTCTCCTATCTTTGGACAGACAATAGTCCCAACTCTCCTGTCTTCGGACAGACAATAGTCCCAACTCTCCTGTCTTCGGACAGACAATAGTCCCAACTCTCCTGTCTTTGGACAGACAATAGTATCAACTCTCCTGTCTTTGGACAGACAGTAGTCCCAACTCTCCTGTCTTTGGACAGACGATAGTCCCAATTCTATCTTTAAAAATCAATTTTGTAAATTTAAAACATTCTTGTGAATGTTTACTGTTTAGCCACTTTGTTCCTCGCTGTTTCAAGTCAAGGTTCACCCGAGATAGACGACGGCAAAGCCAATGCATCCAAAAGCGGTTATGCGGTTGTTGGATTAAGCGATGGTAACCTTGGGGGTACTAATGGTGCCACTAGAGAAAACACTGCTGGCTCAAGTGAAACCGGCGTAAATCGAATTACGACCATTGAATCAGGTGGACAAGTTACCAATACCCAAAGAACTGATATTAGAAGCGATTCCAATGCACAAGGTGATGCCGTAGCGGACGTGTCCGGTCGAAGAAATAAAAACCAATTGAATGAAGCAGCTCAAAGTCGTAAATGATTAAAAATTGTAATTGTAATTAAATTAAGATTGATTAAAGATTCAATAAAGTTTTATTGTTAATTTGACATTTTCGTAATTTTCTTCGTGGAAACATTATTAAATGTTTTCAACTTATTCTTAAGTTTAAAATAATATATCCTTAAATAAAGCCACAAATTTCTGTTCATTAGTCATGGGGTAATTGTATAAATTCATATCAATTATCTTACACCGACAAACATACTTTTATACCCAAATTTTTATAATTAAATCCTAATTAAGACAAGGGTCCCAAAATCCTAATTAATTATGTATCTTTAAGGCTTGGGTGTCATTGAACGCCATACAGTTTTTAGGACATATCCATACAATCATAAGTTCATAAGCGTGTATGTTCCATAAGTTTGCCTCTGGTTATTGAGAGCTTGTAATGAAGTGAGTGACGTAGGTCATAGATTCTCTGGTGAGGAGCTGTCATAGGGGGCTTAGTAATGCAGACTAAATAGGAGTGCCTAGATGGAATAGGTCCTAGCTGCAAAATTAATTAACCACCACCGAGTGTACTTAGGACTTCAATTGACTCGCTCCCCCTCGTTTTCCTTCTCGAACTAGTTATCTCGAGCTGCTGTAAGTC
The DNA here is from genome assembly GCF_054372755.1 of Phalangium opilio. Classification (NCBI taxonomy): domain Eukaryota; kingdom Metazoa; phylum Arthropoda; class Arachnida; order Opiliones; family Phalangiidae; genus Phalangium; species Phalangium opilio. Next base: position 1,793,944 of record NW_028324218.1, on the reverse strand, counting down.
TCTCAGTAGCATTACGAATAGTATAGGTAGTGCATATCATACTTATGGAGCGAACATATCACTTATAAACTTATGATACTGCATAACCTAAATGTTGTTTGCGTTCTAAATTCTTGAACACAACAACTCGCTTGTTCTTTCTACAAGTACTTGACATAAATTCCCAATTCTGCCCCGGGTGACCTATTTTTCTAAACCGCCAACCAAAATATAAACGGTATACCAGCAGCTAGGGATCAGTTACAAGTTGAAAGTCATAGGTAACCCTAAACCATCGAGTTGACTCTCCCTCTCGCTCTCTCTGTCTTGATAAAACCCTTCAAGTACCTCAACACCCACCAAACATGAACTGTGTCTTCACTTCACTCTTTTTAATTTGTAAGTTAAGTTAAATTAAATTAAATTGATTGTAGGTTCAAGAAAGTAACTTTTCGAAATTTTCAACATTCCTTGTTTGTTAAATGTGTAGCCACCTTGTTGGTTACTGTCTTGGCTCAAGCCTCTAGTGATTCCGACTCTGCCCAAGCTACCGACAGCGGTGTTGCCGTTGTTGGTCAATCCAATGGTAACACTGGAGGTGCGAATGGAGCCAGTGTGAGTGACGTTAGGTCGGATAGTCGATCCAACATGAACCGTGTGACGGAAATTTCGGCTGCTGGAGACGTTGACAATCTCGAAGAAACGACCATGGACAGTAACTCCAATGCAGCCGGTGGTAGCTCAACAACCGTCAACAATAGTGACAATGACAATAAAGTGAACTTTGCGCAAGTTACCGGTAACAATTAGAAAGCTAAACATTGTAATTAAACATATTAAATGATAAAATTAAAATTCATTAAAAATCAGCATTTGTTTCGTTTTTAAACTTTCAACAAAATAAATACAAGCCAACAATATTTATTTATTTATTTATTTATAAATCCTTATCTTTATACTTTTTTACAACTGTATTGTACTGTACCATCTTAAAGATATTCATTGTGGTGTTTTTGATCAGTCTGCAGCCATAAATTAAGGGGTTTGTTAATTGTTCTTTGGGAAATCAATCAATTTTGAGTCGGAAATGTAACTTCTATCTCCATTTTGTTAATTTGCCACAAGGGACACTGTTTTCGAGTTATGATTGAATGAGTGTTTTAGGGAAGACCCCTTATCATTTAGTTAGAAATCATTGTCTTAATCCGTTTCTTAATTAAATTTAAGTGGGCATCCATAAAATACTCCAACAGCAATCTTAACTCAAAAACAGTGTCCGTTGTGGAAAATTAACAAAATGGAGATAGAAGTTGCATTTTGGACTCAAAATCGATTTCCTAAAGAACACCGCCCCTTAACTTATGCCTGACTTATCAGAAACATCCTGTATATGTCTTCTATTCAGAAGAATGTAAGGTTTAACATTCACAGAATAAATGCAGTAATTAATCTTAAATTTTGGGGAAAATAAGATTGACAAATAATATTTTCCTATTTTGCTATATTTTGCCTTTCGGATTAGACCTGATTTCGCGTTAATATTTTGATTTTCGTTTTAGCACCGCTCTGACCCATATTCACTTGAAATGAACGCGCTGAACCTTTCGCTACGAGCTCGAGTAGGTGAACTAGATTCTGTGGTGACCCCTTAAACCGTGCAATCAGATTGTAGGCATAGTACACTACACAAAAATTAAACCCAATCGCGGCGGCAAACCCCAAATAATTCAGTTCCAAATCGAATTTTGTTCTGGACCGAGTCGAGCTACTCTCTCATATCTCGATCGCTATGAAACTATATTTATTCCTAATCGTTGCCATTTGTAAGTTTTAAACGCAATCTTTTTGAAGAAGGAATAATAGCTTACTTAGGCTTAGTTTGCGCAGAAAAGCTGGGTTTATTTGACAGTAGAACTGAATCCATTTATTTCTTTAGACTTAATCATAAGTCTGCAGCCATAAATTAAGTGGCAGTGTTCTTTTGAAAATCAATTTCGAGTCGAATCTCCATTTTGTTAATTTGCCACAAGGGGCACTGTTCTCGAGTTAAGATTTGATGAGTGTTTTAGGGATTACCCCTTATCATTAAATTAAAGATCAATCATTGATTATTCAGTTTCTTAGTTAAATTTAAGTGGTCATCGTTAAAATACTCCAATCCAATCTTAACTCGAAAACAGTGTCCCTTGTGGCAAAATTGGGATAGAAGTTACAGTAACATGTCTAAAGACGGCCTTAGTTTGTCATAGTTCAGCTTAGCTACAATTTTTTTAAAAAGGAAACACAATCCCCAATCTTACCAATTTACATAAATTAAACAGCGGTCTACGCAAGCGTTGTCTCCAAACCTGGCTCGTACTCAGAGGACAGTTATTATGATGAGCCATACACGGACACTGAGTACTACGGGTACGAAGACGAGAACGAATCAGACCAACCCGAGTACGAATACGACAGTACCAAGATCGTAGATGGTAACTCTAGTGGTAACAATGGCAGCTCGATCAACCGTAACGTTGATACCAAAAACAACGCGAATACCAAAACCGATATGTCCAGTACCATCTCCCAATCGAGCGACAACTCTGATGTTATCAATTCCGACAGTCAGAGTCAGGGTAGTAACCAGGTTTCGAGTCAACAGTCGACTTCAAGCAGTCAAGTGAACGAAGACGTCTCTAGCAACTCCAACCAAGGAGTCAATAGCAATGTTAACAGTGCCACCAATGCCGAAGATATGGCTAATGACCTGATGGCCGATATCTACAAGGATATGCGAAATACCCGAAGAAATTTTGGTCGGAGATAAATTAGATTTTTAAAAAAGTGTACTTTAATTTATTAAAATTTCAAAAATAAAATTATTAAATAAATATTGTATTTTGATGTTATATTGTGTTTATTAATTCATTGAAATCACATATTCTGACGTAATAATGTGTTCCTTACTTATCTTGATTGACATTTTAATATTAATTAAGGTTTCCTTGAAGTTACCAATTAAGTTAACTATCTACTCAAGTATTTAGGAATCTTATATGACCACCAGTTTGGTTGCTGTCCTGGGTCGAATTAACTGTTGGTCGTTGTCTTGAATTAAATGTCTTAATTATTATAGGCCTATCTTAACCCTAATTAAAATTAACACTTAATACATATCACCAATCTTTAACTAAAACTAGTCCTATATTTAATAAAAAAAAATAAATAAAATAAATAGAAATCATAACACATATCGAGGCCTACAAATTCTTGATTAACAAAACTGGGTTATACCGTGCAAATAAAAGTGGCCTGTATAGTTCAATAACCGTTAACTAAAACACCAACTAGAGTTGGCCATAGTTAACATAAAAACCTTAGTAATAACACGTAGTATATTAACTGTCAACAAACCCTAGTTATTATTTGGACCTACATTCGATTTGAAATCGCAGTACTCATAGTTTAAATTCACTTCCGGTGCATTAGCCCAACTGAAAAATTTAGGCCTAACATAGTCAGTTGGTAGCTACGTATCCTAACAGCGCGTTATTATACTAAAATCCTGAAATCAACCTTCTATTTCGATATAATATATCGTATTCGTAAACCATGAAGTTATCCTTGCAGCTAAGCCTTGGTCTTTTTTGTAAGTTGTTTTGACTATTCAATGTTATTTTATTCAATGCTATTTACCAAATAGTTGGGGTAGAAATGTTTATCTATAATATTCATGCGTTTCTCTTGGAATATGGAGTTTGGGTTCGGTTTTTATTACGGTTTAATGGTTTTAATTAGAGTTAAATTCGATTCGAATCAAGACGAATGTTTGTACGTTAGGCTTAAGGTCGGTTTTGATGTTATAGATGCGTGAGGTTTTTCTTATGGGTTACGTAAGTTGTTTTAAAAGTGTTTTTAGGCTTAGCATGAATGTTTTAATGATTGGAGTTTTATGGAAATTAGGCAAGGAGACTTTGTAGCACTAGCAGACGATGCTATACATATTGGGGGTTATAACATTATCATGGTGGTTGTGAAATTGACAAAATATTCTTTTGTCTTCATGTACAGGCGTTTTAAACTATGTCTTATGTAAACCAAACGATTTGAACAAATTGATCAACGACCAAAAAGTTGAAGTTAATACTAATGCTGTAAATCAAGTTTCGGATCATGTTGATTATTCAAATAACGCCCAACAAAGTAACCAAAATGGCGGAAGCCAATCAAGTTACTTCCCAGGAATTTTCGGAAATAAAAAATAATTTAAATTGTATTATTACGTAAATAATTTAAATTTTAATAAATTTTCTCATTTATTTAAAACGCTTTCAATCTTTATTTCACAACCACCGCATGTTACAGATTAAGAAAAGGAGGGAATGGTTACTTAAAGATATTTATAGACTTATGGTAAAAAATAAAAAATAGATTAAATACACCGTGTTATAAATTAAGAAATGTAGAGATTGGTTACTTATTTATACTTATTGACTTATGATTCAAATCAAAAGAACAAATATTTTAAGCGAAAATTTTAATCACCCTGCCCACAAAGGACATACACATGGCTTGGCTACACATTTAATTTTAAGTAAACATTTCTGTATTATTAAATTAAGGTTTGGTAGCTGGGTTTTCGTGTTACCCTGCACCAGGATTGTCCTACCAATCAGGAGGAGGTAGATATGCCGGGAGGCCTTCAGGTGGCACGTCCAGTACTACATCGAATGACGAATTAATTAACAATCAGAGTATTGAAAATAACCGTCAAATCGTTAATGACGTCAAAGATAACATGAATTACAGTAACGAGGTGCAAGGATCCAATCAAAATAGTAATGACCAAAGGTCGTTCTTGGAAAACTACGACAACAATTCGGCTGACAGTGCAAACGCCAATGCGTTATCGAACAGTAATAGCGACTCGGCGGACAACGATTTCTTCAGTTCGTTGTTCTAGCAAAAATAATTTGAATTTTTTTTGCTAATGCGACCAAACGCTAATTCTAATTTATTGATTTTGTAATTAAAATATTAAATAAAGTTAATTACCTATAAGTTTTCACTTTTTATTTTCTTCACAATATTATATTTCACCTTTGACCTTTGGGTGTAACTTCAACATTACATTTAAGCAAACATACGAACAAGAATTTTTATTATCAAATTCATTTTGATTTGTGAATTAAAATTAATTCTTATTAATAATTTTTATATTTTATTAAATATTTATTTAATATTTAATGTTTGACCTTTGACCTTGGGTCATTTTAAAATACACATACGAAGTTACAAGATATTTTTAAAGGAAAAGTAAATAGTGACCATGTTTTTAAAGGTAAAGTAAATAGTGACCATGTTTTTAAAGGTAAAGTAAATAGGCCTATTTTAGACCTATTTGCTAAATCAGAAAAATCTCATTTAAATTCAACCCAAATCATTTTATTTATACGTCAATCAATTCCCTTAACCAAATCAGTTGACTCAGGCTGACCTGATTTCCCTTAGCACTAGATTGACCCGATTTCCCTTAACATGTACTGATTAATCTAACAAATCCAGTGCTAACATCAAAATTGGGGTAATAAATTGAACCAAGTAACTGGACCGCATACCAGTTAAAAGATTCGAAAACTGCTATCAACTCATAACTATACTGCAGAACTTTCAAATCGTAGGCAAATACAATACATTATGTTCTTAATTTATCTTCAATTAAACATTATTATCACGGTTTTACTCGCGGTTAACGCTCAAAATGATAGCAGCAACAGTACGCAAAATTCGGAATCTCCAGCAACACCGGATGTGAAAGAGGAATCGAGTACTTCCGAAATACAACAACAACAAGAGCAGCAACCGGATGTAGATTCAAATGAGGGAGAAACGGATGATAAATCTGATTTCAAATCTGTTCGACGCGTTATACAAACAAGCTCCTCAACTTCGGATGGTGATGGTGTCACTCAAAAGAATAACTTTATTGAAGAATCAGAGGGTAATATGGATAATAATAACGGGACTTTCATGAAAGATTTTATGGTTGGCTTCAACGATAAGCCGTTTTTTCGTAGTTTGGATAATTAATTTGGGTTAATTAATTGTGGACACTGCGGGTTTAAGGTTTAATTGAAATATATTTATTTATTTATTTATTGACTAATGATGTTTACAATGTGCGTTTGTTACTTGGATTACATTAATTAAATATGTTAAGTCTAATTTAAACTTTATTTATACAATTTTAAGCCTAATTCAGACTTTATTTATACAATTTAAGCCTAATTCAGACTTTATTTACACAATTTAAGCCTAATTCAGACTTTATTTACACAATTTAAGCCTAATTCAAAGTTTAGTCCAATCTTATTAAGCCTAATTCAAACTTTAGTTAAATCTTATGAGGCCTAACTCAAACTTTAATTAGATCCCATTAGGCCTAGTTCAAACTTTAGTTGAATCTTATTAGGAATAACCCAAACTTTAATTGGATCTTATTAGACCTAATTCAAACTATAATTGGATCTCTTAGACCTAATTCAAACTATAATTGAATCTCTTAGGCCTAATTCAAACTATAAATGGGCCTCTTTGAGTCTAATTCAAACTATAATTGGACCTCTTTGAGTCTAATTCAAAGTTTAAATGGATCTTATTAGCCCAAATTGAAACATTAATTTAAACTAGTTAGGCCTAACTCACAATTTGATGTCTTCGTTAAGCCTAATTCACGTGATTGTAGTATCAATATCGAATGACGTCTCGGGTATCAATAACTTATCAACGTCTTGACTTTGACGGCGTATTTTCTCTTGTCGCACAATAGCGGAAACCACTTTGGAAACACTGTCCATTCTAGCCAATTTCCCCCTTTTGGACTTCCTCCATTTTCTTAACTTGGCCTTTAATTTTAACCTAGCTTGATAACCCCGCCAACTTTTCTGAATTAAAACAGCGGCGGATGATTTTCTGAATAATTCATCGGCTAGACGTTCCTCTTCTATACGTTTACGTTCGCGTTCGTCCAAAATAGTTTCGTATTGACGTTTTAAACGCCTGGTTTGACCTTGAAGTATATTACATTGTTCCAAAAGATGGTCTAATTCTGATTGAAGTTTAGATATTTTCTCCTTAGTAAAAAATAAACAGAGGTCAATCTAAGGTCACAGTAACCCTAGCTTTTTAACGAAACAAATATGGCCAAAATTGGACCCAAGATACTAAAGTTTTAATAACTTCTTCGTTTTCGGTCCGATTTTGACTTGGTTTGTCTCATTTTGATGCTCTATTCAAACTCAATTAAACCACCCATACATCTTTTCTAATTTGCGTTTCTTGCGTATTTCTAGAAATTTCAATGATTTCATCTTGAACTGATATTTTTATCTGCAAGTTCAAATTTGCCATCAAATAACAAAACAAAGCATTGAATTACCATAAGTTTATAAGATATGTTCCATCCATAAGTTTGTTTAATTAATCTCTGGTCATGACAAACTGAAAGGCTTGTAATGAATTTGAAGTGAGTGAGTGAGTGAGTGAGGTAGGTCACAGATTCGAGGAGGTAAAGCGAGGGAGGCCTGGTGAGTGAGTGAGGTGGCGCTGCTGTCAAAGGGGGCTTAGTAATGGGCAGACTAAATAGGAGTGCCTAGATGGAATAGGTCCTAGCTGCAAAATTAATTAACCACCACCGAGTGTGCTTAGGACTTCAATTCAATTCGATTCCGTCGTTTTCCTTCTCGAACTAGTTATCTCGAGCTGCTCTAAGTCTCTCAGTAGCATTACGACAAAGTATAGGTAGTGCATATCATACTTATGGAGCGAACATATAACTTATAAACTTATGATATGACTAACATAATTAAATAAACCAACCATCCACATTGAATAATTATCCTACTGATATTATAGTAAACATAATAGCCTTAGGTTTAACAGTTGAATAGGCCTAATATCCTTAGAATCGAAACGATGACAGGTAAAAATAATTAATAGGCTTTTTGACCTCTTAGTCAATTAATTCCAGGGGAAATAAATATATAGAATAAATCGAACTCAAACTTAATTTAAAATTCACGTGACTCACGAGCTAGATAAAGAAATAGGCCTGAAAAAAATTAGGCTTAAGTTTATTGAACCCAAGGCTTAACTCGCCAAACGAAATAAAATTTCACGCGCCATTTTTTTTCTTTTCTTTTTAAGCTAAGCCTAATCTATAAATAATTCAAACTTTTCTTGTCCCTAACGGTTTAGAGTTGAAATAAATATTACACCATTTGATCATACAACAATAACTTTTAGGGAGTGTCAAAAAATAATAATTGAACGATTTTTACCTAAACCGAGCACAAAGATTACGTGCGAGGAATATTTGTGTGTGCATTTTTAAAGGCCTAGGGAAATACGTTTTGCAATAGAGGGGGGGATCACGTGACGGGTTAATTTGGCGGGAAAACGAATTGCGGAACATATCGTGTATGTTCAAGATGGTATCTCTTAGTACCTGCATTAGTAACCTAACAACATTAAGTAAATCCAACTTAAGTCAAGTGGTCCGTGTCCTGTATTCACTCAAAACAAAGCATTAATTCCTTGAGAAGTTAAGTTTTACGTCATATTTATGGGTGTTATGTTACTTATGGTACCTGTTACAATCATCACTGTGTTTTCCGATATGGCTTGATTGATTACGCCTTCTAAGTTATCTAAGTTGCTGCTCACTTGTTGGGGTTCATATTACCGTTAGTATTTTCTCTAGAGGTTTTCATTATGCAAGGTTTAACTTGAATATAACAAATGGGGTAGTATTAACCTTCTGTAGTGTAGTAGTTTCGCCCTACAATGTAGTAGTTTCTTCCCTACAATGTAGTATTTTTATCCATAAAATTTAGTAGTTTTTCCTTACAACGAAGTAGTTTTCTCCCTAAAATACAGTATTTTTCCCCTACAAGAATGTTTATCTGAAAAAAATTGTTCCTAAGTTTCCGTAATACTTAATAAGTACTATGTGATAAACGTAAATAGCAACTAAGTTAGGGATGGCCTCCATTTTCAAGATGGCGGCGGATTACAAAAATATTTCTTAATGATTATCTACTAGTTAAGAATAACGTCCCTGCGAAATTTCAACTTCCTAAGTAAAGCGGTTCGGTCTGGGCGTTAAATTATAAGTCACTCAGTCATGATATAATTGTGGATGGAGCTAAAAAGAAAGGGTTACGTAGTCTTTCCGCATTCTATCGCGTCTGTTTCCGGTACCATTTTTCCGCATTCCAAAAAATGTCGGCTTCTATTGTGCCTGTCTGGTGAATGCTACATTCTTGGGGAAACCCCTCTCCAACCCGTTGGTATGTAGTATCTGCACTGCAAAAGCGGCATCCTTGAAGTTTAGATAGCCTCGCAGCTGGGGAAACCCCACCGCGCTTGCGCTCAAAGGAGCCGCCGCGCGCCTTCCCTTCCTAATACCGGGGAGTATATATTTGGAAACATTGTTAGTTGACCGTAAAACCCTATAAGAAGTTGATGATTTAGGCCTTCGCCTTAGAGACAAGTTTAACGGGAATTTTGCAAATAACAGAATTTATTTTTTTATTTTAATAAAAATAATAAATTTTTATCGTGATGGTGGAATTCATAAACGAAATTTATTACTATTATTATTAATATATTGCGCGCGCAACGCCCTGCCTTTGCCTGTACTAAATAAGTGTTATGTTCCACCCTGAAAAAATAAAATGCTAAAAGCTCATTTTGTATTTGTTCCCCTTAATTATTTGACACGGATAAGTTTTTACGAGAACATATTCTATACAATTTCGTACGTGAAAATCTAGGCTCAATTATCTCCCTACAATGTAGTATTTTCCCCCTACAAAGTAGTAGTTTCCCCCTACAAAAAAATTTATCTGAAAAAAATTGTATCTAAGTTTCTGTAAGACTTTGGTGTTTAGGGGGAAAACCCTTTTTACAGGGGCTACGGAAATATACATGGGATCTCCGCCCCTATGTTGTGGCTTCCCCTCTTAAGTATTTATATTTAAATATTTTTATATTTAAATATATTTAATTATTCCTTAACTTAAAAAGGTACACAATAAACTCTTTAAGAAATTACACCCCACCCTTTGTTGTAACCTTATTTAATATTCAACTCGCATTTTTAACTTTTCCCGCCATATTCACCTTTTTCCCGCCAATTTTAATATGCAGGGACACGTGGTGTGTTTACTTTATATGTATATTTAAATTGAAACCTTTTGTAAATTGTCTTGACAAAATTGATGGTACGTTTAAATCATTTAAATAAGTGATGTTACGTGGGTAACAAGTTGAGAGTGACCGGGGTTTGATACTCCTCATCATAAGTGGTTGATTTTAATTAAAATAATTAAATAAACTTACGGATTTTAATTGTGTTTCCCTAAGATCGTGAATTATTTCAAGGTTTTCAAGTTCAGCTTCGATTTTTTGAATTTCTGAACTTATTTCCCTCATTTCTTCACTGAATTTTAAGTTCATTACCGATATTGTTTCGTAACATTCCTCCCTAATTAATTTAAGTTAATTTAAATTAATTATAATTAATTTTTAAAAATAATTAAATTAATATTTACTTTATTTTTTCGTAACGGTTTTGGGCCTCAAATTGAATTTCGGAAATTTGATTTTCGTAAAATGTAATTAGTTTAAAATTATCTTCACTCTGTTAATTAGTAGTAGGGATAATTAAATTATTTAAATTTTAATTATTATTCATTCATAAACATCACCTTAAGATTTCGTTCATTTTCGATTTCATTTAATTGTGATTCGAGTTCATTAATTAGATTTGATTGGTCTTGAAGAATGGCATCTAATTCTAATTCAGTGTGGGACATTTGACCTCTGATGACGTCATTAAGGGAATCGTCTAAACGCTTTTGGGTCAAGTACTCCATTTCTTTAAAACATTCGCAAAAATCTATATGAGAAATAGATTAAATTAATCTTTTGTTAATTAAGACTTAATTAATGCAGTTAGTTACCTCTTAGATTACCACTATGATATTGGTAATTAAAAGAAAATGTAACTTCATTTTTTAAACACTTAATCAAGTATTTCTTCATATTAATTAAACTTTGATTGGGGTTAATATTATTAATCGAGTCATTTGATATTTCCATATATTCCCTATTTAATATATACCCTTTAAGTCGCTTAGTTTCCATTAATAAACTAAGCTTTCCAAGCCTCAAAGAGAATATATCTTACTTTGTAAAATCAGACATTTCATTGGTCACCTCAGACCTATCAGCTGTTAAATACGCCAAGGTATCTAGCTTCTGATTGGTCGCTTTCAAAATATGAATAATCCTTTGTTTATTCAAAAGCGCCATTTCAAGTTGTACCGCCATAAATGTCTCTAATTTTAATTGTAAATTAATTAACTTAATATTAAATTAAATAACATTAATTTAAAATTAGCAGCCTTTATCGCTTCCAAAGATATCGTGAGATATACTTGTGTAAATAAACCATGCATAATATAATATGATATGATATAAAAATAGCAATAATCGTTAAGCCTTGGCCCCCTCTTAATTTGCAATTAATTTTTATATCAAAGCCCAATTACAATCAAATTAGCATTTTTATCTCCTCTTGGTTAACAAATCATGTTTACACAAGTGACAAAGGTTGAATGATATTATATGGAAAAGTATTTGGCGTTCGTTTTATTCTCTCGCTAAGCCTTTGCGTGATCAAAGCAATCAAGGACAGGACTTGGTAGAGAAATTGCTGTTTAGACAGTAATAATGTATATTACAGAGTGTGTATGTGTGTGGCAACATTTTAGAGGTTAGAAAAGAACGCCCAGAATTGTGGTGGCTCCTTTGTTAATGTGATTGATTAAAATGGATTAATGAACTACGCTCACGAAACCACAACATTTTTTAATTAAAATATAACGGTTTTAATTATGGTTGCAGTTTATTCAAACTTATTTAAATTTAATTTAAAGTACTAGTTCTAATAAAAATCTCACGTTCTAATTTTTTTCTTTAGTTCAAATTATAACCACTTGGGGCAGCACTTTCTAGTCCCTGAGAAATGTTTTGTCTCTCTCATAACAAAGTGCATTGTTTTCTCACAATAGCGGTTGCTTTTAATTTATTCATAAGTTTCAAATGTAAACGGTTTTTCTAACATACCCAAATATCTCTACCGTTCAATTTAATATTGTATTTTATTAATTTTATCGTAAAATACTTTATTTTAAAGTAGTAGTGTTTACATCATTAGGCTTAACGAAGTTGTACTTTTTTGTTTATGGGTCGTAACCGTGGTAACCAAAATCGATTTTATTTTCCCGCGTTTTTCAACCTTTTATGTACCAATCAGGCTCAAAATAACTCTTTATCACGAGAAAACATTCTTATAATTGTTTCAATTAGTCTCTTATTGTAAACTTATACATTTAACAACTGTTTTACACATATTTTAATTTGCCGCCAGTTTGTATACGACAAAACTCAAGGGAAAAGAAAGTGGGCTGTAAATAAGCTAAAGAAGTTAGGCTTAACTTGTTTACCTTCGAATCAAGCAGACGATAAAAGTTTCGCGCCAGAGTTTGAGTTCGCATCTCGTATTGTCGCCTGTTTAAATTAGTAATTAAGTGCAATAAAATCAATTTAATGCGAAGTATACATTCTTACCAATTACCATACGCGATAAAATCCAAATTACACGAATCCGGATTTTGTTTCGATAAAGATTTTAAACACGTAACGCCTGAGAAATTACAAAAAGGTAAATATGCCAAGGCTTAGCTTATGACTTAGACGTGATTTATCATTTACCCATCAAATTTTCCCTAAAATTAGAAACTGGATTAAGTTTGGATGATGTAAATACTGTTTTAAATACAATTATTAACGCCCCTTCACCCCTTAATAAACGCACAACCGGTAACATAAGCCTTCAGAAAGAACAAAGTAGTGAAAGTGTTATAACGTTCAGTCAGAAAATAGACCAGATCTTAGGTGGTGGTATACCACTGTGTAAAATAACTGAGATTTGTGGGTGCCCTGGTACAGGAAAGACCCAATTATGGTATTATCTTAAACTAATTTAATTCCAAAACTGTTAGTAACCCTCTTTACGATGTTTATTTAGTTTACAATTATGTATTGATGTTCAAATTCCAATAACAATGGGAGGTATTGATGGTGAAGCCATATTTATTGATACAGAGAGAACGTTTTTCACTCAAAGACTTATAGAAATCGCTTCAGCCACTGTAGAACATTGTAATTTATATTACTCTAATCAAACTTTAGAACTTAAAGGTATTTTATTTTAAATCAATGTTTAATTAAACAATAATTAGGCCTTACTTTATAGATTTTACAGTTGATAAAATTTTAAATGGTATTCAATATATAAACTGTAAGAGTTATGTTGAACTTTTAGCAATCGTTAATCAACTACCACAGATTATAGATAAAAATGATAAAGTATGTTTATACAACATTTAAAGTGTTTAAACTAATTTCTTAATTATTATAGATTAAATTAATAATAATAGATAGTATAGCTTTTCATTTCCGTTATGGCTATGATGATACATTCTATAAACGTACAAAAATACTTAATAATGTAGCCAAGTCTTTAATTAAACTTGCAACTCATAAAAATCTAGCTGTAAGTTTTAGTTAATTATATATTCAAAAGTAACCCGTGTTAATTAAGCTATTTTTTTCTAATGAATCAAGGTAGTTTGGACCAATCAAATGACTACAAAATTTGGTGAAAAACAAATAGTTCTTGTACCATCTTTAGGTGATAATTTCGCCCATAATTGTAATCTCAAATTAATTTTATATTGGGATAATGAAACTAGGAAAGCATTACTACAAAAAAGTCCTTTTAATCAAGAAGCAGTGGCTCCTTTTCAAATTTTAGTGAGTTTAATCTGATAGAAATAGGTTAGTTAACTGTGGAACAACTTAGCTTGGGTGGGACGCCAAAAAAGGGGGGAGGAATAGTCGGACTCAATTGTAATTGGTTCATCTGTAGCCCTTCTTAACCAATTAGAATAGAGTCCGCCTATTCCCCCCTGTAATTGGTTCATCTGTAGCCCTTCTTAACCAATTAAAATAGAGTCCGCCTATTCCCCCCTGTAATTGGTTCATCTGTAGCCTTTCTTAACCAATTAAAATAGAGTCCGCCTATTCCTCCCCTGTAATTGGTTCATCTGTAGCCCTTCTTAACCAATCACAATTAAGTCCGCCTATTCCTCCCCCCTTTTTTGGCGTCCCACCCAACCTAAGTTGTCCCACAGTTAAGAGCACCTTTTTCTCTCAAATTTCAAAGGATCCTTATTGTTATTTAATTAAGTTAATTAGCCTTTGATTAAAATTATAATTATAATCTTTCCAGAGTGTTGGAATTAGAGATATCCCAGTTGATACAGAAAATAAACAACCTTCAAAACGACTAAAGACTTAAAATTAAAAAGAAACTTTTATAAATAATTTCAAACAAATAATTTTTATTTAAGCAATTACAAATTTATTAATTAATTTTATAATACATTAATGTATGTTTTAATAAAATTAAAATCTTCCACTACGTTTTCTTCCAGTATATTTAGTATCATCTCTAACAGTTTTTCCTTCTCTTCTCCTTCGTTCTTTTTTATCCATTATCCAATTCCTTGATTTTTTAGGAGCTTTCCCCCTTAATTGCTTAACCCTTTCCCGTTTTGAATTATAAGCAATTTGATCATTAGTTGCGGCTCCCGTTTCCCCCGTTCCTAAACCTTTGGGTAATTTTTGTTGACCTCCAGTAAAAAGGCACAGAAACATTTTCTTCATTTTGGCACTGTTAGGGAAATCAACTACTAAACCTCCGGTAAATCCGGCTTTCATTGCTTGTTGGGTTATTAGTTCAATTTGAGCGCTACTTTCCGGGTAAAATTGAAAAACAGCTCTACTACCCAAGCTTAAACATCCGTAAAGGGTTGAAAAGAATTTATATAGACGTTTAGGGGGGCTATGACTCTTTTTATCCGCATTACATAACCATTGTAAGGCTGATACACTGATAGCTCCGTCAAATGAACCAGCACGGAAACCAACACCTTGAGAGAAAGAAATTCACATCAAATTTGATCTAATTTAGCCTATTTCGTGACCTACCTTGGCCTAAATCCCCTAACATAACGTCCCCTTCGACTTCTCGTTCTAAAGCGATGTCCAGCATGGGTTTACTGATGTCCACTCCAACCCAATAGTGTCCATTCTCTTCAAGCACGTTTCCGCTAAGGCCCGAACCACAACCAAGGTCTAATAGTAAGCAAGGTGTGTCTTCTGGTAAAGCGAGTAATTCCAGTACTCTTTCGGACATTTGAGATTGAATTTCCATGATTCTAGAGTTTGAAGAGTATTTTTTAGCTTCATCTTCGTTGTAAAATATGTCCGGAGGTGCGGCGTGTTCGGGTCTCCTGGAAGCCGCCATTTTTAAATAGATTTGTTTTGATTTTTTTTCCTCGAGGTTAGGCTTAGCTGTCAAGTCTAGATGGCGCCACGGAGCCACTATTTTAATACATAGTTTACACGCATGGAGGATTCATACCATTTGCACAAGGAGACCAGGCAACCTAGAGCTTAAAATTGCAGACGATTACGCTTGGTCTCCTTGTGTTAATGGTAGGAATCCTCCACGCCTGTAAACTAAATTTTCTGGGTATTCTATAGCATTTTACAGAATTTTACTGAGTGATATTTTATGTTTTTAGGAGGATATTAGGGGTAAAAACATTGAGTTGAGAAACTTCCCACTAGAGTGGCCTTTGCGTTAACCTGCCTATTGGAGTACGCGGGACACTTTTTTAAGCATAGGGACGGACGGACAGCTACCAAGTTTATCACGCGATGGTGTCGCCATCTAGAATCGTAGATAAGAAATGTATAAATAAACGAAAAAAAGTGGACGCTTCGTCAGTAAATAAAGGTAATTTATTTTGATTAATATAATGGGAAATATGAATATATTACTGTATTTGTAAATAAAACTTATATGAATAATAAATAATAAAATCAGAAAATGTAAATAATGGCTAGTTTGAATGTTATTGCCCTTGGAATAGAATTAGTTTAGTCAACTTCTTTCGAATAGCTTCTTTTCTTATGTTTTCAGAGATGTTTTTGGAGATTTTACGCATCCTGATATCACTGTAGATTTCAATTATCTTTGTGACTAAGAAGTTTAGGTGATGATTAAATCCTAGTTCTTGATCAAACATGTGATCACTAATTTCTGGGAATATATCGTCATATGTAAGGCTACGTCTAACAAGATTCACAATTTTAAGAATGATTTTCTTGGACGAGGAACCCTTTTCATCAATTTTCAGGCTTCTAATGCATTTTTCAGTGAGTGCGCAAATTTTGTCAACAGATTGCGATGGGTAGATCAATCCACCATGGTCACGGACAAGTATTAACTCTCTCGATGTAAGGCTATAGTCATGAAAACTTCTATCGGTGTTGTTCTCGTTTTCTTCTAGGGCGAATTTGCACTGTTCGCATTTTAATAGCCTGCGAAGCTTTTTCACCACAAATCCACCAACATAGCGGACAATGCAATCTCGCAAAAGATTGGATTCATTCAAGGAAAAGCTTAGATGGTCTTCTAAATCCTCATCGTTGATAGCCAGTCCATCAGTCTCTGTAATAGGCATTGAAGGTAGACTTAGAAAGCTTGTGGAATGTTCGCAGAGGTTTGGCACAGCTGAATTATCCAAGGCTAAAACATTTGCAGTCCCAGTTGATTCCAATTTTGCCATAAAAGATGTCTTGTATGCTGACTTGAACTGGGCTACAGTAGGGTTGTTATTCCACCCACCCTTCATTCTAATTGTGCAAAAGAAAAGTTCCAAGTGATCTTGGGACAATTTGTATGTAGGTAGGTACCTATGGAACGCAATTATCCAATTTTATCTGAAAATTATCTTTATTATCTATAGTCGCGTTTTAACTACTTGAGTGGCCCGCCTGCTGTCACGTATTTATCAACTAAGTGCAGTATGCTGTCAATTGCAACTGCAAATCCGAGCGGTCCCGTTTTCCGCGTGGTTTCACAAATCAAGTTACCGTCTATATCTGTTAAATTTAGCATGAGTTCTTTCATGTCAAGTAAACGAACCCTTGAAATGTTTTTGTTTCGTTCATTGATAGGAGACTTGTAGCCCTTCGCGTATGGGTTTCGCGAATTAAGAATATCAAAGGATCTAATGTAGGAATGATTGCCAACACAATATGTTTTAAAGTTAAGTAATAGATCATGGGAACCGTATTAGCAAAATACCTATCTACTATTTCAATAAACTTCGCGGTTCCATCACATGTTTTAAAATCTTCCACACCGATTTTTTTCAGCAATCTCATTGCGTTAGCCACTGAAGCACTTAATGTCTGGGCAGCAAGTTTCACTTTCATTTTTTGAGTTTGGAACTTAACGTGAAAACGTGTAAGTTTATTGGCTAGGCTTAGGCCTTCTTCCTCTTGGATAAGTTCCAGTAATTGAACTAGTGCCCATGATATTTTCTAAAACATAAACTTGCTTTAGATGGAAAACTTTGGAAAAGAATTTAGGTTAGCCACTCACTTCTCCAGTTCGCTTATCAATGAGGTCCAAGAAATATTCCCATAAATTTCTGAGAAGTTTCAGCATATGACATATATCTAATATGAACGCAACGTCTTCGTCTGCATTGGCTTTTTTAAAACCGCCAACAACTTTCGTCAGGTTTGCATAATCGAAACAAGATTAAAAGCGTTTTACCTGGATTAGGGAACACAGATTTTATTTCGGATGATGTCATTACAACACCGAGTCGCTGAGCCATTGCTATATTAGAAGCAAGACCATCGCAGACAAGAGCGACACATTTCACTCCAGTTTCGTGTAATCGGTGGAAAGCTTCTTTGACCAGGTTATCCAGGAGCCAAGTTGGAGTCCCATGCACAAAAAAATATCCTATTGGAAGCTTCCAGCTACTGTTGATTCCGACCACCATGAAGACCAAAGCGGACGTGGCAATGGTACTATTGTCTCCGTTCGGTTCCACACTTGTTCCCAAGTCAACATAACCATCAAAGAATTTACCATTCCATCTTACTTCTTTTCTAATAGACATTTCATCCAACATCAATGTAACAAGGAGAGGATGCTTTGATTTTTCAACTTCTGATTTGAGAAACTGAAAGCTTTGCATTGTAAATCCAGGATCTCCATCAACCTTCGCAGCCCATTTTCTAATCGTTCTGGGATTAGGCAAGCATAAAATTTTTCGCAGGTATCGATAGGCTTTAGGGCTGTAAAACAGAAGAGTAATGGCAAACTCCCGAAGAGTGGCGCTGTATGTGGACTTCTTAGAGTTTTTTAGGCCAATTTCTTTCAGCTGTTTGAAAAGCTCCTTTGCTGTTGGTGAAAATGTCTCCTCTATGTACTGAACATTTTCTTCTTGCATGAGGTTTTTCTTCCGCAAGGTTGTAATTAGGTTTTTGAAATTCTCAATTTTCTTAGTTTGGTGCCACATCTTTTTCCCTGCTTTGCGTAACAGCCTTTGCTTTTCCTTTAGCCTAGATTTCAGACTTAAGATTTCTATATCCTATCGGTTTAAGAAACCTAATATCAATATTCAGTCTCCGATGTTTTGTAACCTTAATTTCAAACCTTCTTTTTTGCTTCCTTTTGCATTTTTTCAAAGACCTTCTTGGGAGTTGTACTGTAAGCCTTCAAATTTTTATGTGGTAAGTACAGTTTATCAAGCACAATTTATCACATCTTCACATACCCCGTGGTCCAATTCCACAACTTTCTTCAAATTGCTCATTTCATCATTTTTTTGCACTTCATCAGCATGAACTTCAGCGACCTTAATTCGCAAGTAGTGTTTTTAATATAGAAACGATTGTTCTGATGAAGGCTGTACTTGCATGGTGACACTATCTAAGACTAAGGTAATATTCGCCCACATGGAGGTACCGCTGACCAGTAGGTTTCAGTTGGAATTGAGGGTATGGGGTAATTTAAAATCGCATAGCAAAGAATTTAGTGTCCCTCAATGCCAAACGATTCCAAATATACCTTAATTGTATAGGCACCATGCAAATATTTCCCGTAATTTGGACAGCTACCACGTCGCCACTGGTGTGAGGTTCATAAAGATTGCCTTCAACAACAGCGTTACTTCCAATGTCTTCATCCTGAAAATTCATTTGGCATTGAATATGTGGAACATTGCTTCAAAAATGTTTTCTGATGTAGTATTTACCATAGAAAAATGAACTAATTCTTCCACACATTGTTTATCTTCATTTTCACCACAACCCGTAGATTCTAAATGTTTTTCATACGACAATGCTTTGCTGTACGTTTTCTATGATTAAAATATATTAAATGAAATGTTATGTTATTGTTTTTGATTACAGAGATTTTATAGTTTCATACAATTCCATGTCGCAGATTTTCATTGCTGGTTATGTTTAGCACTACTGATTGTTGTAAATTTACATTAGGAACCGCTGTATCTTTCAGAGTTCTAATTTTTGAAGTTTCTCTAAAATCTTCGTCCGTGAAGTGATCACCACACACAACATCATTTTGCCGTGGACACCAATCTATTTTCCCAATTGCCTTCAACCACTTTCGGAAACGAATTGAATTTTTTTCAGGAAACCTAAAGCATAATCACATTTTTAATTTTAACGCAAATAAAGTTTTTTGCATAATATGCTCTGCATACCTATGCCAAGACACTTTTTTGTTTCTTCCAGTGTTTTTACACTTTGCTACGACACATTTTCGACCCATTTTTTCAGTCAATTCGCGAAAATAGAATTGCGTTTTTTAAAACGAACTTGAATTTCCGCCGGTATCCTTGAAATCAATTTCCCGCCTTTTCTTTTCGTTCCCTTAGTTACACCGGGATGGCGCCTCAAGCGCGTGATATAGTTTAATTGGGTCTATATCCTAGCGGATGAAAGGCCACTCTAGTGGGAAGTTTCTCAACTCAATGGGTAAAAATACTATATTTTAGTGAATTATAGAAGGTAATCCACGATTTTATAAACAAACTATCAATTTAGGAAGTTTTGAAACAGGGTTCCATGGTGTAATGGTTAGCACTCTGGACTTTGAATCCAGCGATCCGAGTTCAAATCTCGGTGGAACCTAGCAACCATAAATTTTTTGTAGGCCTATTTTAGACGTAAATTTCAAAGGAAAAACACAAATGAAACACGTTTCTTTGATTGTTTTATTAAATTTTAATATAAAAACTGGCCTATTTAAAAATGTCCCAAGGGTTACCATAAGTATTTAAAATTCATTTTATATTAATTTTCCAGTGCTGCGTAAGGAACAATCCATCATCTAATATCCCTGGAAATCTACGAAATATTTTCCATGAAATTTGAAGCTTGGTCATCCTTGGAATTTGGAAAATCTTTCCAAAGAAATAGAAGCAAAAAAATTCCATTCCTGGAAAATTGGACCAATGAGAATGAATTTCCTAGGAGACTAGTGACTAGACTACGGTGGAAATCACGTGACCCTTCATTGTCCTCCGTGTAGAACTTTGAAGCCTTCCTCGGGATATTTGAGCTATGAGGAGAGCTAAGTAGAATTAACCAATCAGCTCCCTCCATTCTATCGGGACAATGATTCTGGCAACACTGACGTCAGACAGTAAGCCGTGTTCCCCCGTCGAGGCGAGGGCAGCAAACGACTCCTGAGTCGCTCAGGGGTGTGACGCGAGAAAAGTACGCGCATTAATTCGCCGAGGCTTAACGACTAACAATGATGTTTAATTTAATGTTTAACGGGAGTCTGTGTCTCTGAAACGGTGAATTATGCCCGGGATTTAAAGAGTGCTTTGAAGAACTAAGCCTAATCGGTTGGATTTAGGCCCTAATTCTACGGGTTTACCGTCGAACATCGTAATATTTGTGCGGGTTTCCATCGCCTTTGTCCCTTATTGACGGCTAATGGCGGTGGTCGGTGCGAGAACCAGTCGGCACATGATGGCTTTCCCGGCGGGCTCGGCTTCGCAACAGGCTATTTTAGCCGCGGCCCAGCCTTATTTCCATACACCAGTAACGTCGCAAGATATACAACCGGATAGACCCATAGGATACGGAGCCTTTGGAGTCGTTTGGTAAGTTCACAAAATATCTTTACATAAGCCTAATTATACCATGCACGGACAGTCCATTGTTTGGACGCTAAGCCTTGGTTAGTATTATTGTGTGTCGCGGGTCGTGTTCCCTGAGAAAGCCGCGTATTCAGTACCATAAATTGGGCGAATTTTGCCTGTAACCTTTCACCCTGTTGTCGCTAATTTGATAAGACCATAATGGGATGGGGGGTTTCTAATTAGGCCTTGGCTCAAACCTAACTACATAACGTAAATTTTGACATATTTAATTGAAATGACCTTTAACCCTTAGACGTTATGTTGAAAACAATTGCGTCACGTGTTTTACAATCATTATTATTAGAACTGATGACATTGTTAGCCAATATTTCAATATTTTGAGAGCTCTTTGTTTAAAACACATTTTGTTGTTATCAGTTTCTGTTATTGGTTATCTTTAAACAGGTGTAGATAAAAACAAACTCTAAGTTACCACACCTTTAATTTAAATAAATAATTAAATAAATTACGCAGCTCTAAAACGTGTTTAAATCATGTGATGGCCCAAATAGAAAACTCTAGAAAAATCTAAAATCAGATTTGATAAATATATTTATATCTTTTCCCCATATATCAGCAGTTATAAATTTTGAACTTTAACCCCATAGCTAGCTAGCTAGCAGCCAGTTGAACTACTTTAAGGTTATCTTTACTCAGTTACTGGTTTAGGTTAAAATGTTTCACTTATAAAAAAACTAGATGATTGAAGCAGTCATTTAAGTTTAAAAACCTCAATTTTCTTTAATTTTTTAAAATCTAGAGGTTTTTTATGTACAAAGAATTTTTCAAGAATTCGTTGGTACTTAAGTTTTACTGTTTTGAAAAATAATCTGACTTTGAAATCAGTTTAATGATCTTCTCTGCTCTTAATATTTTTATAACTTTGACCCAAAATACGAGTTTCATTTTCTCTGCCCTAATGTTTCTTTCTACCAAGTCTAACAAATGTTTTATTTGAAATAATTTAAACACAGAGCTGAGATGGTGGTTTTTTTTTATGAATATTAATGAATAATTTCTATATCAATGCTGATTCATTGGTAACTACGGTATTTATAGTCTGACCTGATTAGTTTCATCTGAATACCTTAATTAATTATTTAAGGGTTGGCAACCTTAAATAATTAAATTTAAATTAAATTGGAATATAACTTCAATTAAATTTAAAACTAATTCATCCTGAATTAAAATAATCGGAACTTAGTAAGGTAATTATCGTTAGAAATTGGCCTAATTTGTCCCAGTTTAAATAAAAACAATAATTCATACATAACCCTTTTTAATTTATATTAAATTTTATTCAAATTTAAAATATCTCCTTTAAAAGTTTAGATAGGTTCTAAATCCGTTAATATAGTCCGAATTTGACCTAAAATAATCAGAACTTAGTTAATTATCGTTAGAAATTGGCCTAATTTGTCCCAATTTAAATAAAAAAATAATTCATACATAACCCTTTTTAATTTATATCAAATTTTATTTAAATTAAAGTATCTCCTTCAAAAGTCTAGATAGGTTCTAAATCCGTTAAAATAGTCCGAATTTGACCTAATTTGTCCAATTTCGTAGCTTAAATTACGCTCTACAAAAACCCCTAAAATAATGTAATATTAACAACCTTTACTAATACTCCTTTTTAATTTTAATTTTAATTTTAATCACGTAAAATTAATTAAAATTAATTTAATATTCTTAAAAGTTTTCTCCGTTAATATAGCCCCAAATTTGACCTAATTTGTCCCATTTCGTAGCTTAAATTACGCTCTACAAAAACCCCTAAAATAATATAATATTAACAACCTTTACTAATAACTAATACTCCTTTTTAATGACGTAAAATTAATTTAAATCACTTAAAATAAATAAGAAGTTTAGAAGTTGGCCTTCAAGGGGCAGATGGAGGTTTCTGCAAAACGCACGCGTTTTTACTTAGAAAGTTATAATATAATATAAAAAAACTATTCAACTTTTCAAGGTGTCAACCAACTCTAGCTGGTTTTTAAGAAAGATACGTACAATAGTCGTACGTCTGTCTGTCTCTACTGATTTTTAATATAGTTAAAAAAAATATATCGGAGAATTAAAAAACGTTACTAGATAAGGCCTTGGATAGTCTGGTTTTATTTTATATTTATTCTTTTAACTTATAATTAGATATACGTTAGAATTCTGTCCATGCCTCTCTTAAGTACTAACTGACGCTGTGTGTGAACCAGGTGGTGAATTCAACCGTACCATCTGAAAGCCTCGAGGTTTTTTTCTGTAGAATTTTTCATAAAGAACTAGTTTTATTATATTTATAAGGCCCTTTGGAACTGAATTATAAATTACTGAATTGAACTACAATCTTAATTAATTCAGTCTGTTGTTGAATTGAATATTACACACGTTACAAATAACTATAACTGGCAACACTTTTTATTTTAATTTAATTTAACGTAATTAAATTAAGGTTGTTAATATTTAAGTTTAATTACCTATTGAAGTAATTTATTGTGAATTAAAAATGACCAATTTTCTGATCAAGTGAAAGGGTTATACACGTTACAAATAACTAACTGGCAACACTTGAATTTATTTTCACCGATATTGATTTTAATTTAATTTAAAGTAATTAAATTAGGGTTATTAATATTTAAGTTTAATTACCTATTGAAGTAATTTATTGTGATTTAAAAAGGCCTAATTAATTTTCTGATCAAGTTAAAGGGTTAGATTAGATGCCAGCCAAAAAGACTTGCGCGTTATCCAATATAATTTTACGTAATTAAGGTCCTTAATATCTAAGTTTAATTACCTATTAAATTAATTTATTGT
Organism: Phalangium opilio; assembly: GCF_054372755.1. Classification (NCBI taxonomy): domain Eukaryota; kingdom Metazoa; phylum Arthropoda; class Arachnida; order Opiliones; family Phalangiidae; genus Phalangium; species Phalangium opilio. The sequence continues at coordinate 1,769,915 of NW_028324218.1, read as the reverse complement.
GAATTAAAAATTCCTAATTAATTTTCTGATCAAGTGAAAGGGTTAAATGCCAGCCAAAAAGGCTTACGCGTTATCCAATATAATTTAACGTAATTAAATCAAGGTTGTTAATATTAAGTTTAATTACCTGTTAAAGTAATTTATTGTTAATTAAAAAGGCCTAATTAATTTTCTGATCAAGTGAAAGGGTTAGATGCCAATTGCCAAAAATATCTGCTAAGGTGTTCATTATTTCCAGCCTAGGAAGGTTGATACCTTTTTACTGGAGGAGACCATGTTTCTTGGTGTACAAGTGCAGTACTTACAAAGTAACTTGGCTTTTTGGTACCAGTAAATTCAGTATCAATCCTTCTAGTCTTAAAATCTATGTATAGGTAAGTCTTTAGTCAGTCTATTTCGGAAGTCAATCCTTTTCTTACCTTGAAGATAACTATAAAAGATCTTGAAACACTTTTAAAACAAAGACGATGTACTCAAGTAACGTCGTCAGTGTGTTTTCCTTTTCCAAATGTGTACATACCTAAGTACCATTGTCTCCAAAGCTAAGCTCCCTAGATCAAGAGAGAGAAAGACAGGGGGTCGGGAGGGTTAAACTTCAAGTGCAACTCTTTTATAGTAACATAGAAGGATCTGGCTTGGCTTGCTTGCTTGACAATTTTTTCTTTTTTAATTAAACAACATTGAACAAAAGCAACCACGGTTGCCAAAATATCTAAGATACTGAATTTAACCTTCTGGAAAAGTAAGAAGGTGTAGTGTAGGTCTATAAGGAAACTGTTCCGGAAGGGTTGAACTAACTGTAAGGGATAATATATAAAGGGTGTTTGTCAATTTTAAAAAGAAAGAGCTCCATGGGTAATTATAGTTTGGTTTAGGTAAATTAATCAAAATAAACTGCAATAATTTTAATGGATAAGTGAGGGTAATTATAGTTTGCGGAGGTACAATCATGCAGTGGATGGTAAGTTCTATGGGAAATCAATCAATCCGAAAATGTATTTAACATCTATACTTCTATGACCACACCGATTTGTTTGACCCCCATAAGGGATGCATGTACTGTACACCCCCTGACACAAGTTAAAGTTATGAACATTGATTGGAAAGAATGTTTTAGGGATGACCCCTTACTTAAATTTAACGTAAGAAACAATGAAAGAACAAGCTTAGGGGTCATCTGTAAAACACTCCTTTCAATCAATGTTCATAACTTTAACTTGTGTCAGGGGGTGTACAGTACATGCATCCCTTATGGGGGTCAAACAAATCGGTGTGGTCATAGAAGTATAGATGTTAAATACATTTTCGGACTCGAGATTCATAGAACCATGTTCTTCTGTTCTGTCATATAATTACCCAAGACTCGAGTTCTTTTTGGAAAGGTTATCAACTTCTTTAAAGGCATTATTGAAGCATAATTATATTAAGGCCAAAAAAAGCAACCATTTCCTCTTGGAGTCTTGGTTGGGGGTTTTTTGTTGTCAATGGATGGGGCCGATTCCCAACCAATTTCTAACGAAACGAAACGAAACTTCTTGCACTAAAGGCTTCTCTTTTTTGAGAGAGAGGGAAAGAGGGAGAAAGAGAGAGACCGGCGGCCGGGCGTCTATTGTAGGGACAATACCCTTTGCTAGCCTGGGTTTGGCTGCTGGCAAGTCGTTTCTTAGGGGCATGGACCGTTTGCTGACCTTGGGTTGGAGGTTTTTTTTTTAAAGAGAAACTAGCTTTTGCCACCAGGGTGGATCTCACGACGCGATACGTTTTAAGATGGGTTTTTTTTCCTCTCAACATGATTCTGTTAATTTTGTTGGCAAGTAGGCGACCCCTCTGAAGTTATAATGGGTCTGCTTGTATTGGGGTAAAGTTTGAAGAGCCGCGAGTTCGTTTCATTTCAAGCGTTCTGTGGTGTTTATGGTGGTTAAGTGTTGTATTCTGATTCGGTGTTATTGTAGAATTAATTTGAGATTTATTTCCTTTTTAATTTAAAATTTTAATGTATGGTATGCTGTTGACCTTGGGGAATTATTTTTGTTTAATCTTAATTAACTAACTAATTTAATGGTAATTAGTTGTAGTAGAGGAAATATGCGACTGATTGACACTGCAAATCCACTTAGAAGTGTCGTAACTTTTGTTCTATTAGAGATACTGTGAAATCCTTGGAGTATGTAATGTCCCAAGATTATTTTTATTTAATCTTAATTAGTTTAATTTAATGGTAATTAGTTGTAGTTGAGGAAATACGCGACTGATTGACACTGCAAATTCACTTTGAAGTGTCGTAACTTTTGTTCTATTAGAGATACTGTGAAATCCTTAAAAGTATGTAATGTCCATAGACTTAGATACTTGTTTGTGATTACAACAATCAGGGGGATTCAATCAGCAAATACCCATGCAAGCAGTATCCTTGGATTCGTTGCGAATGCGATTGCAGAATTAAATGGGGGTCTTTTTTAAAAAAGACTTATTTCCCGTTTGCGACACTAAACGCTTACTTGCATGCTTGTTTGCTTGCGTCAGATAATTTCCTTGCTACGTCATTCAGATTGAGTTGACGTTGATTTTGAAACGTGTATTCCAGAATCCAATGTTCAAAAAATATTCAATACACAACCTTCGGAATTTTGGTCGAGTTATTCTAGGTATCAGATAACGATGAATAATTTTTTTTTATTTTATTATTATTTTGCGTTACCTTGAGTGAGGTTTTTGGGTGGAAAAAGTACCCATGGTAAAATGCTAGCTAATCCTCTACATCATTCCAATCCAAAGAGATTTAAGAAGAGAAATCTTGGCTCACGATTTTATTATTTACCTGTGCATGCGTGCTAATTTGCATATTGGCCTTTTAGAGGACAACTTCTCTCTCTCTAGAAGATAAAGTTGCATTGCATCAACAGCGAATTTAAATTTAAATTGGCTTGACATTACATTACATTCCCCCCCTCTCGAATTTGTATAGAATAGTAATTTAATTTTAATTCTATACTTGAATTCAATTTAATTTAAATTAAATGCGGAATTGTTTATATAGTTATGGTATGTATGTCGTAATCTATCTAGACTTATTAAAGTTGGTTGAAAGAAATAATGTACAAACCAAGGCTTAAGTATGAAAATGACAATCGTAATCCTACGCTTGAACAGTATTTAACTGCAACTACTTAGTCGTATCTCTCTCTATTGTGTTGTTGAGTAGTGGTTGGTTTTTTGAAGACACAATTCAATGAAATCGCTGGGTTTTTTTGTCCAAAAACGTGGTGTGTTGGCATAGTGACCTCAATTAAACACGAAGTTCTTCCGATGGATTTTCTATACTACATTTACATACTCTGCCTGCCCCTTTTTTTGTGTTGTGTTGTCGTCCCATATCTGCTGTATTTGATTACGGAAGTGTAGGTTGCTGTTGGTAGTTCCCATGTTATAACTCTGGTTCTATAAAAGATACGGGGATGTCCTTTGAGTATGGTATAGCCCTATTTCTTAGCTTTCCAATGATACTTAAAACTTGAGATTAAAATAATCAGGGCCCGAGTAATTAAGCAAATTAACAAAAATGGAATTAATTTTTTCTATTAAAATCTTATGCATATCCATGTTGGAAGGGTTATAACTCGGGTTCTATAAGAGATACGGGGATGTCCTTTTAGTATGTTATAGCCCTATTTCTTAGCTTTCCAATGATACTTAAAACTTGGAGTTACAACAATTAGGGCCCGAGTAATTAAGCAAAATGTTAATTAACGTCCATAGGACTATTGGCAGGCAATTTTGAAGCCTTATAACTCTGGTTCTATAAGAGATACGGGAACGTCCTTTGAGTATGTTATAGCCCTAATTCTTAGCTTTAAAACGATACTAAATACTTGGAGATTACCCCAATCAGAGCCCTAGTAATTAAACAAATTAACCAAACTTAGCCAAGGTTTTAAAAGAAACCAAAATTAATCAAATCGATTGAAGCTGAAAGTCGGCGTTAAGAACTTAAAAACAAAACACAAAGAATTATTTAAATAAAATAAATTCGAAATAGGCAAATTATAAAAACAAAAATTGCTCCAGAAATTCTGTCACCATAGTTTTTTCGTAATAAAAAAAAGGGTCAAACGCACCAGTAAGTTCAACCAAAAACCAACTAACAGACGACAGACAAGAAATTTAGGCTTAAGCGTAGGTTTTATTTTTTTATTTTTCTCTAACCCTTTTTCGAACTTTTGTACCCATATTATCTTGTTACTTCTTGAAACTAAATTGAGTTTAAAATGATCACACCCTAGTAACTTGATATTATGGAAATTCTCCTTAAAAAATACGGTGGTTTTTGGTTTTTAAGTTTATATTTAGTACTTTTGACGTTTATATCCCTTATTTTTCCCCGTTTTAAGTTTGCTACTAGGGTAAAGATAGATTCTGTGACGTAAGCACTAAGCAAGTCATTTATTCATTTAAAGCAAAAGTTCAGGTGCCATAACATTATACCTTAAATTCAATTTTTTTTAAAAATTATTTACTGAAATTTTAAAAAGTTTAATTTTGTTTCGTAAGTTGTTTACCTTATTTAATTTATCTTTTGTTTTTTAATTTAAGTGGAGTTTTTAGATCACGTTTTAACCTACTAAATTCGATCTAGAAGTGCTTTATAATAACATCAAGGGTTCTTTATAAATATTGTTTAAAAAAGGAGTGTTGCTTCATTTATACCAACACTAACTTTGGGGCCTTATAACTTTGGTTCTATAAGAGATCCCGGGGATTCCTTTGGGTATGTTATAGCCCTAATTGTCCTCTATCAATTGATTTTAATTAGATGGTCATAAGTTAATTAGGGCTCGAGTTAATGAGCATTTACTTAAACCTAAATAATATTAATTTTTTTGGTGGTTCATAATGGAATCGACACGAATCCCAACTTTGAAACGTTATAACTCTGGTATTACTATATTTCCCGGAAAATCCCTTGAGTATGTTATAGCCCTAATTGTCCTCTATCAAACGAGACTAATTAGTTGGCCCTACATTAATTGGGACTCGAGTTAATTAGCATTTAGTAAAATACCATATCAATATTTTCACACGACGAGTTCGTTCACGACCTCTGAACTTTGACACCTCATAACTCCTGTTTGCGGTAACAGAATATAAAGAAAATCCACTTGATCGTACGATAGCTAGCCCTAATTGTCCTCTACTCCAATTAGTAGCCTAATTAGTTAGGTTTAAACCAATTAAAGCTATTTATAATTAAAAACAAACCAAACCAAGCTAACCCTTTTATGTAAATCTGTAATAAATAGAATTTATAAATGAAAATAAAAGCAGTTAATTCACGCTGATTTAAACAACTAGTGAGGAAAAACCATAATCCTTGTTGAAATCTTAAGTTTAACTTTTCTCTCCTGTAGTTTTAAATATCTCGCTAACACGTTAAACTGTATTTTTAGAAACCAGGAAAGAACAGTTCTCAACTAGAGTTGGTTGTTGGGTATTGTCTCTCCTCTATCAAATGCTTCTTTTTGGTGCCAACGTTTTAATGCAGAGATAGTCTTTTCTTTTTTTACTTTTCATTTAGAAATAAACTTGGAAACCTTGGCCCAATTTTAGTTACCAACTTAAGAGAATTCGATAAAACCTAATCATGCTTTAGTCATAGAGACAACTAACTTAACGTAGGTTTTCTGTCCTTTCGTTTTAATTCAACCTTTCTTTATAAGGCATAGGATGTAAGCTATTGTTTTCGTTTAAAATCCTATAATTCCAAAAAAAAAATTTAAACGGGGTTCATACAAACCGGGAAAAATCAGGGAAATAGATAGTTGACAAAAACCTCAGGGAAATTTCGAATTTTTACTAAAATTCAGGGAACTCAGGGAAATTTGTGTCAAACAGGGGCCGAGTAATTAAGCAAAATGTTCAATATAACACATCCTCCATAGGATTAACATTACACTATACTTTGGAGGCTAATAAATCTGGTTATATTAGAGATACGGGGATGTCCTTTGATTATGTAATAGTCATATTTGCCCCCTCCTTCTTCGTTAACGTTTGCTCCATAGGATACTCCATATACGGGAAAAACCTGGAAAATTCAGGGAAGTATATGGGGAATAACCTGGAAATCTCAGGGAAATTTGTTTTCGAAAAGTTGTATGAACCCTGTTTAAATTTTTCTCTGGGCTCGCTGGGGTCCCCCCCCCCCCCAAAAATAATTAATGCTCGACATTAGAAGAGTGTTTTTGGGATGACCCCTTACTTCATTGTCCTTCAGTTTCTTTTAAGGGGTCGTCCATAAAATAATACCTTCAAATATTAAAATTCGCAATGTTTAATTTCCGTGAAATTTGCATAAATACCAAAAAAATCAAAGGTATGACATCATCGTATAGGAGATACGTTATTTCCCTTTTCAAATTAAATTCTTTCACCGTGTGTATCCAGGTTACTCGGTAATGTTACCTTATGACAAACAAAGTATGCCAAGGATTTGGGATTTTAGGTGTAACACGATTATGTACAGTCTATAGAGTCCGTTCAAAGATAAAGGAAAATTTGAAAAATTACTCGTACAAATATAATAATATTTTACTTTGAAAAGCAACGTTGATTTCCGTTAGGTATAATCAAGAAGTGATATCTAGTTCACTAGGGAGAAGGTATATAAATTCGCCCCACATTTATAATCTAGCTTTATCTCCAGTCCAAACGTAGACGCGTCCGGAGTTAATCCCCGCCGCCTCTAAATTACAACCAGCCAGCATCTGATTTGTTCTTGGAAACTCGTGCACGTCAGCGCGACGCGAATGAGAAAAAAATTACATTCATATTTTCCGACTGAGGAGAGGAGGCGAAATAGCCCGGCGGCCTCCTCCTTTTACGTCCCCCCTTGTATTTTGAAAGGGGGACTGCAGGGACTACGGCGCGCCAATACTTACTTAGGCATCTTATAACTACCTTCTCCCTAGTAAACTAGATATCGCTTCTTGGTAAGTTGGTACAAGTTTTGATGTTTCTTAAGCAGTTAGTTATCTTTGAATTAATTTTATTTAACACGTTTTTCTATGTATATGTGTGTGTTTGTGTCAGAGCTCAAAGGAAGTCTTATTTTTGTTTAATAAGGAAATTGATGTTTTTATTTCCTAACTCTTTTTTTTTTATTATTATTAATATTATTAAGAAAAGGAACTTGGCGGCGAAATTGCATTGCGTTATATTTAAAAAAAGAGAAATTATGAAAGTGAATTTCTTAAATGCTTCGTTTGATTTTGATTTGTCGGTATTTTTTAATTTTATTTATTTATTTATTAAAGAAATATTCAGTAAGTTTTTGGGAAATACAGGGTGTCAATAACTAGAGAGTTTAAGCATCCCCTATACGCGTACGTGTGTTGGATACATGGATGGTAAGTTCTATGGGAAATCAATCAATCAATCAGTCAATCAATCAATCAATTTCGAGTCCGAAAATGTATTCAATACATCCATACTTCTATGACCACACCGATTTTATTCGACCCCCCCCCCCAATAAGGGACATGTACTGACCACCCCCTAACACAAGTTAAAGTTATGAACATTGATTGGAAACAGTGTTTTATGAAAGACCCCTTATAGCATTATGGGTTCAATTTCTTAAGGGGGTCATTGGTACAACACTGTTTCCAATCAATGTTCATAACTTTAACTTGTGTTAGGGGGTGTTCAGTACATCCCTTATGGGGGGGGTCAAACAAAATCGGTGTGGTCATAGAAGTATAGATGTTAAATACATTTTGGGACTCAAGATTGATTGATTGATTTTCCATAGAACTAACCATCCATGCATATACTTAGTAAGGTCCAATAATTACCCTCTATTTTTGCATCATAATTACGTAAGATATTATTTACAAATTAAATTCCTTTTTAAACATGAGTAAACAAACATTAGAAAGTATGTTTCAATTCAAAACTAAATAAACTATAATAATATACACGTCATATATATATGTACATACATACACTATAGTCTTCAGGGTTCAAAAGGCAGTGCACTGATTGGTCGCTTGGTCAGCAGACCTTGACCGGAACAGGATCGTGTTGGTGACAAGGAGATAGATATATACCTAGCTAGAAATGATCCAAATTGTAGTTTGATAAAATATAAAAAACAAGGGCGTATAGGCTTAGTGTTATTCCGTTGTAAAAGAGATCAATATTCGTATAGAGACATGGACACGGCATCCTACGTTACATTTCCTGGTAGTTATCTATTGTAGAGGCTATACAAGTGTCAATACTTGTTATTTTTTAGGAAGGGTTAGGATCGACGGACCGTATTAAACCTGCCTAATTCTTTTCCAAAGAAATTATTATTATTACTTTGTTATTAAAGGCGTTCATTTTTCTACTTTTATTACTATATTTTTATATATAAAGCGTTAACAATATAGTTTTTATTATTATTTATAATAAAGTTATTGTTGGCTATTATTGAAGTGTTTTCAAATGGTTTGAATTAATAATGAGCAAGTTATAGTTAATCTCTATTAAGAATTATCTCATTTAAATTAGTATATTATCGTAAAGAAAAAATTATGGGGAAGGGAGGTTTTGTCCGTCTGTAAATAACGCTTCTAGTTCTGTTATTTGAAGAAAGATGGCGTTAATTTTATTAATATCTAAGTATTTTTATCTAAAATTCAAAAATTATAAATTTGTAGAATATTTCTTGTAAGAATTATATCGTCTGTATTGTTATATTATCTTAAACAGCGTAGGTAATGTTTTGTCCGTCTGTAAATAACGTCTCTATTAGTTCTGTTAGTTGCAGAAAGATGTCGTTGATTTTAAAAGTATTAAGTATTTTTCTATCTAAAATTCAAGAATAATAAATTTATAAAATATCGCCATTAAAAGTTACCTTTTATTGATAAAAGTAAGAAGGGTGGATAAGGTTTTGTCCGTCTGTAAGTAACGCCCCTGTTAGTTGCGGAAAGATGGCGGTATTTAAAAAAAATACGAAAGTAAGGGTTGTAACTTTGATGGTAATAAATTACCTGTTATTTAGTAGTTTAATTACTGGTTTTTGCAGTAAGGTAAAAGGAAAAAAAATGCGTGGGAAATTACATGAATTTATGTTCACGATTGTATAAATGCAAAACCATCCATCCACCCACCTGCTGAAGAAGTATTTCACGGTATGTTATAATAGGGGCCCATTTTATGAAGAAAGCACAGAATAGAATTATTTTTCTTTTTAATATTATTTAGTAACATGTTAATGTTAAGTACGACATGGTCAAGTGATGAAATTGTTTCAATTTCTAATTAAACCAATTTTATTGTCTGTAATTTTTGCAGGTCCGTTGTTCCTAAACATTTTGGGAAACCACTTAATTAATAAGTTAATCAAAACATTAAATAAAAAGTAATAAAAATGCCCTCATGTATGTTTCGGTCTAGACATCTAGACAATAGTCTCGAGTCTAGACTTAAGCGCAAAAATTCTTATATTTATTACTGACCAGCAAGCAGACTTTGGTTTGGGAATTAATAGTTAAATCAAGAATACATACAGCTACTAGGAATCATTGCGTACCCATCCATTTTCATTAGGCCGGATTTTGTGGGAGGAGTTTGTTGACAAATTTTACCTGGCGAATTTATAATATATCTCTCTGCCTGTTGCACCTTGTGCCTTGCGCACCTAATGAACCGTCTTCACTACCAACCAATGAAAATATCACAGTTAGAAAGACGCCATCAGACTTATGAGGAGTGACGGGGTGGGGGTAGTAAGTTCTCAAGGCCTGGCTAAACAAAACCCGAATTCATAGAAAATTTAAAAACATGGGGGATATTTTGCGTACACAATTATTACAAGTAGCTGTATGAATTCCTGGTCCCAACTATAGAAATAAAAAATTTTGACAACGTATTTATGTTCATTTTTATTTATTTATTATTAAACTAGTATAATCCAACCCCGTTAAATTTCCATCTAGTTAAACTTATCTTTTAAATAAAGAAATACTATCAACTTTTCTTTTAGTTAAAAGTTTAATAACCTAATATACTTTAAAAAACGGATTTTTGTGGCTAGTTTGAAAGTACTTGGGATTTTTCTTATCGTGTTTTGGTAATCTCAACACGCGTCTGCGTCTAGAAACGAACGAACGAACGAACCACCACCGTAAGATATATTTTTTATTGTTCAAATCATCTTAAATTGGTATTGTTATTCCTGACGCTTTAAAAGTCAGAAAAGATTGAAATCGTATTTAAAAGATTCCGTGTGTTTAAATTTTGGAAGAAAAAATATATGAAAATCTTGGTGAGGTCGAAAACCTCAAGTTGTAATCTTATTTTTACCTACCATGGTTTGTTGTAACCATAAGTATTTTGTATCCTTGTGTAGAGGACAATTAGGGCTATCGTATTTTCAATGGATTTTCATGGAATTAATCTTATATGGTAGTGTTATGTTGTCTTGAAGTTGTTGCGTAATTACTCGGGCCCTAATTGTTGTAACCCCAAGTATTTAGTACGGTTGTGTAGAGGACAATTAGGGCTATAACATACTCAAAGGATTTCCATGTATCTCTGATAGAACCATAGTTAAAATTATTTATTTACACAATGGATCTTTTAATTAAAACCTTAATTACTCGAACCCTAATTGCCGTAGCCCTAAGTAACTAGGTTCGTTGTGTAGATAACAATTAGGGCTATCATACTTTCAAGGGATTTTCCTGGAAATTTCCTTGAATTGAAGTTATAACGTTTCAAAGTTAGTACACGATTATTGTAGAAATAACCGTTCAAAAAACCACCCATATCGTATACATAGAAAATATCCATTATTCAAAAACCGGATGAATCTTAATTTTACCAAAGATGCTTGTATATTTCCATAAAAAGCCCCTCAAAACCAACCACGACTCGAATCTTATCTTTGGTTAATATTATGGCAAAGATAAGAGATAAAAATAATATATATATTAAAAAAAGAACCATTTCCGTTGTAGGCGAGGTAGGGGGTTCAGAGTCGGGCCTAATTTAGACAGCTGCAAATATTTAGAACAAATTGTGTGTTGCAACAAACACACTCAATTTTATCCAAAAATAAGTACAAATGAAGAGTTGAATTGTCGGAATATCAGGAAATTTTTTAAAAGTCCTGGAAAATTGTAATAATTTTAAAGGTTTATTGGATTTCATATTGCGTTTAGAACTAATTATATATTTAAAAGATAATTTTAAAACATAAACTAAGTTAATTGAGGTGTATTATTTAAATGTATAGAAATTCGACAAAACATACCATGTTTGGTCTCTTGTAATTTTGAGGGTGTTGTTTTCTAGATACGATTTAAATCGTTGGCGATAATTACTTAAGCTAATTATAATTATACACCAGTTGACAACAAAAAATTGTTATTGTTTTGAAATTAATTTGGACTTAACTTAACGTGGGATATTATTTAAAAAAAGGGTTTGGTTTTTATTGTTTTTAGTTAATTTAACAACAAACCACCACACCTAAATTAAAGACCTTTTTATAACCTAAATATTTAAATTTTTATAATTAATAATTTCAGGGTTTTCTAATCTTACAGTAGCCTTAATACAGATACAGATACAGGTCAGGAAAATTTTAAACTTAAAAAAATAAATCGGGAAATTTTAAATATTAAAATTTTTAAATTTTGCTGGAAATTAAATAAATTATTTATTTAATTTAATTTAGTACAATTTTGTGGTTCGTTGGTTAAACGCCCCCAACCCAATGTTAGTTCAATAAATAAAACGAACGTAACCCTGAATCTAGTATTCTAAACCCTTCAATGCTTTCGTTATTAGAAAATTTATATATATTGTAGTTTTATCTGTATATAGAGAGGTCAACACACTACGTATGTAAATGGAATTAGGTCCGAACAATATAACGTTACCTTATGTACAACACGCTACTAATCGCTTTCGGCGTTAAAAACCCTTTTTTCTCTTCTCTTTAATTTTATCCTAACCAAGGCTTAGCGTCAGAACCGTTATTAAGTCTAGTAGGCAGCGTCTACACAGACTACAGAAACACACCAGAGGCCCTTGAACTTGAGATTCAAATTTTTCGATCGTTAAAAAACAACCCCTTTCACTCTGCTTTTTAGCAAACAGTCACCCCGTTCTGCCGTCTGCTTGCGTGCTTGCTTGCTTGTTTCAAGGGATACTGACTGCCATTTTTAACGTCTATAGAGTAATGGCACCTCAGTGCACGTTATGTTCTATGAGAAGTTAACATGTAGTGCCACTACTCTAGGTTCATAATAATGTTCAGTTAGTGTATTTAATTTAAATCAAAACAGTTTAGTACGACTTTATTATTTATTTTTCTCAGAAAATGATATGACGATTCTTCGCTTTAATAATATGAAATGTACATCTGGAAATCCATAATGGGCGGGGCGTTTAAGATTAAGATTACGTCATCTGAGTCTATGTATCTAATTCTGATTCAGGCGACGATTTCCAGGAATTTTATTCTGCATTATTTTAGCTTGTGTCATTCTTTATATTCGTAATGCTTAAATAACGTGCTCTAATCTAACCTATCCCATAATTCCAAGTGTAACGAATACCCAGAATGCATTAGGAACATGATTATTTGCATATTCGACTTAGATATATATTTCTGTCTGTCTGTTAAACTAAACAAATTCGTGTTTTTCAGACTGCTTAAAACTATATTATATAATCCCATGACGTCATATGGTTTAATCCTTCAGTGTAGTCGCAACTCGCAAGTACTCTGCGTTTTAGTACGCGCCATCTGTCGAGTGGTTTTAGAAATATCAAAAAACGTGGTGGCTCCGGCTATATCTCTCCACTGAACTTGTGAAGCACCAGCTAGATCCTTAGTATTTTGTATTGATTTTAAGTTTAGGCTTAGCTAGTTCTGACTTGGGGAGAGGTCCTGATGTGTACTGTACAACTGCACTGCACCATCCATGGGTAGGAGAGAGGGATCTCCGGGAACCCCCTGTACATTATATACCAGCCATCCTGTTGCTCGGAGATATATCATTTATTGAAAGCTTGTAAATTGAAGTCACAATTATAAAATGTTTGGTTAAATGTTTTCTCCGTGCTGGTTGGATTGAATTTTAATTTTGGAAAGTTCAGTTGGGGTCAGGGTTAGGTTCAAAGTACGTGGGTGTCTGTTATGTGAAGGGTTTTGAAAGTAGGTCTAAAATGTTAACGAAAGGTCAAGGGATTTTAAAATTAGGTCTAAAATGTCAAGGTGTTTTGAAATTAGGTCTAATATGTCAACGAAAGTTCAAGGGGTTTTGAAATGTCAACAAAAGGTCAAGGGGCATTGAAATTCGGTCTAAAATGTCAATGAAAACTTGTAGCGTTTTTGAAATTAGGTCCAAAAGATCTTTAACTTCAAGATATAGGTTTTCTAGTGTTGGCATTTTTTTTGTGTGTGTGTAGAGTTTTTCCTTCGTCAATTTTAGGTGTCTGGTCATTCCCCTTACGTTGTACTATGGCTTCCTGTATCCGCCTACATTGTCAGGTTAAGTTGTCATCGCAGTTGTTGTAATTTGATATGTTATAAGCAACTCCCCCCTTGTCCGTATCACGCTTCATGCCCCATTGGTTATACAAAATGACAACTCGATTTTTTAGAGATATATATTATATATACGTCCTTTCTTTAAGCTTCGTTTGGCGCCCCTCAACCCAGCCAGTCAGTTGGGGGCGTTATTTTAGCCTTTTCAATCCTGAGGGGTTAATCTATTAATGTTAGGAAATGTTTGATTTGTTATTAGGCTATATTTATTGGTACCATGTTGGTAATTTCGATTTCAAAGTGTCATAATTGTGTTTGGATTGCTAAGACCTTTAATTTGAGTACTTACAACATACCCTTTAATTACGTTTTGTTCTCGTTGCTTTACCAGATGGCGCCCAAAGAGTTATATCCAACATAAACCCGGGGTATTATGGGTAAATTGGGGTGGAAAAGGACCTGCACGTGTTAGCTCTACAATATACTCTTTAATTTGGTTTAGTTATCGTTGCAATAACCAGATGGCGCCTAAAGCGTTATGCCTAAGCTAAAATATAGGGGAATTATGGGTAAGTTTAACGGTCATACGTGGGAAACGCCCTCTTGTGTTACCTCTATCCATAGAATATTATTGCTACTCCAATATAAACTCAAAATTAAGAAAAAATTGAATAAAAAACGCTAACCTCGAATTCAAATTTAATTTTAATGAATTGTAGAGGTACTTTCCGTATTAATTATTCATTTAAAACTAAAACGTCTTTTTTCAACACCCAAGAAACCTTTTTGCAAATTACACCCAAATATAAATACTACTACTCACCAGTCACCACGTGTTTGATAAAAATGATCTCATTGTATAATAAACTAGTTTGACAGGCCTTGGTTGGTTTCTTGGTTTATGTTGATGGCACGGAAGTGGAAGAGAACGTGGTTTGTTTCTTTCTTTTTGGGAGTATATCCTATCATAGTCATAAAGAAAATTACCATTAAAAGGTTAATTACTTAAATAAAAACCAGTATTATGATCCCATCGGAACAGCTAGCTTGAAGCGAGTTTTTTATTCAGTTCTCTTTAGCTTTATTCATTTTCAAAAACTGAACTAGTTCACATTTAAATTTGTTAAGCCTATTTTTCAACTTTTATGGATTTGGATTTCAAGTTTTAAGCCTATTTTGTTGTTAGTGAACTTTTATTTTAATAATGTAGTTTGATAAACGCCCTTTTAATCTAGACTACGCCAATTTTTATTTTGCTGACTAACTAAGCCTAACGTCAAAGAACTTTGATTTATCTATGTTTTAATAAATTGCGTATGTCGTGTTTTGGTCTAATCAATCATTTAAAACACGGGGCGCTGTTGTGGTTATTATTTAGTTAATTAATTAATATTGTGATCGGTTTATTTTATATTAATAGTTTCGTGAGAAAATATTCCGTTGTAATCTTGAACCTAAAAACATAAATAGTTTGAAATTTAGGCTTAACGAATTTTCACGCGCCAATTTTTATTTTAATAAGTTTGAAATTTAGGCTTAGCGAATTTTCCCGCTAAAAATTCACGCGCTCTTATTTAAGCCTAATATGAAAGAATTTTCAAATTTAGGCTTAACGAAATTTAAATAAATCATTCCCTTAATGTTTACTAATTAAGAAATAATGTGTTGCCGGAGTTTTCAATTATATTTTAATTAATTATGGATGTTTATTTCTGTTTTTCTTTGCTTACAGGTCTGTCACAGATCCAAGAGACGGTAAAAGGGTAGCTCTAAAGAAAATGCCAAACGTCTTCCAAAATCTGGTCTCAAGTAAACGGGTATACAGAGAGATTAAGATGCTCTGCTTCTTTAGACATGAAAATGTAAGTGCATAATAAATTATCTTTTAATTGAGTAACAGCATCGTGTTTTATCTCAACATACACTCTAAACCATTAACTGCCATTTCCGTTTTAAAATATTTTATTTTTTTCTTATAAAATTATTTCTTTATAATAAATTATATAATTTTAATCTTAATTATAATTAATCTTTAAATATTATTCGTGTAATGGAGGGAGAGATGAAAGAAAATGACCATCGACCTCAATTTCTTTACTGTTGAATCAAGAAGTGATATCTAATTTATTAGGGAGAAGGTTTAATTCGCGCCACATTTATAGCTCTTTATCTCCAGTCCAAACGTAGACTTGTCCGGAGTTAATCCCCGCCACCTCTAAATTACAACCAGCATCTCATTGGTTCTTGAAAACTCGTGCACGTCAGCGCGACGCGAATGAGAAAAAATTACAGTCATATTTTCCGACTGAGGAGAGGAGGCGAAAAAGCCCGGCGCCTCCTCCTTTTACGTCCCCCCCCCTTGTATTTTGAAAGGGGGACTGCAGGACTATGGCGCGCGAATACTTAGGCATCTTACATCTTCTCCCTAATAAACTAGATATCACTTCTTGGTTGAATTATAGACAAGGAGGGGAATTGTGTTCCGGATTTGATTATTTTCTTTTTAAGTTGTTTTGTTCTTTCTATTGTGGGTGGGTTGAATTAAGAGGGCATTATGTCGGCCATATTGGGTGTAATTGTTCCCAAATAAATTCAGATAAATTCCGCCCGCCTTCGGTTTCTTTTTAAATTCAAATTAGTCTTTGGGCGGATAAGCTTTAGATTATATTAAAAGACGAAAAATAAAACGTCGTTTACTCCTTAAATATACATTAAGGAATACATATAGCTACTAGGAATTATTACGTAGCCATTTTATTTTTTCACTCGGACACTATTTTACTAGTAACATAAGTTCATAAGATATGTTCCTACCATAAGTTTGTTTAATTAATCTCTGGTAACTTAGAAACTTAGATTCGAGGAGGTAAAGCGAGGGAGGCCTGGTGAGTGAGTGAGGCGCTGCTGTCAAATTTGGGCTTAGTAATGCAGATTAAATAAATAGGACTTAGATGGAATAGGTCCTAGCTGCAAAATTAATTAACCACCACCGAGTGTACTTAGGACTACAATTGACTCGCTCCCCTCGTACTCCTTGAGTCGAACTAGTTATCTCGAGCTGCTGTAAGTCTCTCAGTAGCATTACGAATCGTATAGGTATAGTGCAAATCATACTTATGGAGCGAACATAATCTTATAAGCTTATGCTAGTAATAAATAAATAAATGTTTAAATAATGTTTTGTTCAACAGGTTCTGTCCGCATTGGATATCCTACAACCGCCACACGTTGATTTCTTTCAAGAAATGTATCCTTTTTTATATTTAAATTAGGCTTAAGTGGTTTTTGCACTTAGTTAACAGCTAATTACGCAAATCTCTTCTTTTCTTTTCTTAATTTTAAAGACAGACTTCTGTCTCCCAAATATGTCACAAACGAGACAAAGATGTATAGCCCTATTCTTGTATTTTTGGAACCATTCCCGAATATTTTGAAAACATTTTTTTTTAAGGAAAGCTTTTAGTTTCAGACTAGAGATCGGTTTGGTGTCTTGAACTTTGGAAAAGTGGTTTTATTTTTGGGTTTATTTAAAATATGAGGCCACAAAAGTTTCGGAAATACCAGCATCACCACCACAAAGTAACCAATTTGATTGATTTGATAAAGGATATACACTCAAAAGATAAACTAACCAACCAAGGCTTAGGAAAATACGTTTTATTTTTAACGTAACGGACAAATTACCCTATGGTATTGAATATCAGATGGTTTTTTTTTATACTTTTTTTCTTATTAAACTATATCTTGATGTAACCAACGAAAAATGGTATCATATTTCGGATAAACTCCCTCCTCTCTCTCTCTCTCTTCTGTGGGCTATTTTCAAAAGCATTTAGGCTCAAGTTTTAGTTTTAATTAAAAACCCATGTCACGATTTGCGATGATATTATAAAATATTAAGGAGGCCCCATTTGCCTTAGTTTATAAAAAAATATAAGAAAACTCAAATTTTGTTTGTTTATAATTATTTTAAGTTATATTATTAACAGCTGGACACCTTAGCTATCGTAAATTAGTGTAAAAACCAGTCAAATGACCTAAAGTTACCGTTAAGGCTTAGCATCTGTTGCTATGCCCATAACCAAACCAAGGCCTAAGGCGGTATTTGAAAAATAGGCCTATCTTTTATTATAGTCTACTAAGGTTTTTTTTTTTTACACGAGGGTTCGGTTCGGTTTGAGCACCCCCTAGTTCACCCTTGGACCCCTCGGAAAGTTTTCTAGGGGAGTCTTATTGGCGCCATCCTCAAAAGCATACTACTTTTTTAGCCATATCGTAGTATACGATAGGCTCTTAGTTTGACCCGAGCTGTCGTAGTAGTAGTAGTAGTAGTAGTAGTAGTAGTAGTAGTGGCCGGGGTTGTCGCTTCGTTATCGTCAGATTTTAGCTTAAAAGGAACGTTATATTACCACAACCCACCCATAGGGGTTACTGGGCTCGGTTAGAGATTTAATTTTAATTAAAATTTTTTCAGGTCAGACCCGGGTTTCGAACCCGGGCCGCTGGTGTAGAAGACAAACACTCTACCCACTCAACCATAGAGACTTGATAGAAACCTCGAGTTTTTTATTATTTATTCTTATCTCTAAAATGTCGGGGTGATGTGGGGTGGGGTACCTCTTAATCTGTGGGGTCGGAAACTTTTGAATTTTTATCTGTGGGGTCGGATACTTATGAATTTGTATGTTTGGGGTTTTTATATATATATTTTTACCTCTCCGTGTGACGTAGTCCAGGAGAGGTTCTGTAACGGCCGTGTCTGTGTGTCTGTCTGTCTGTCTGTGTGTCTGTCTGTCTGTCTGTCCGTTGTTACACCCACGTGACCGCGTTCGCAGTTTGCGTATCGGAGCAAACGTGTTCGCCATTTCCGAACTGCTTTCACAGTCACGGAAATGGCTCCTCTACTTGAGTTCTCACACCACCATCTTCTGGTCTTTGTCCATCCCACACGGCCACCAGTCTGTACATACTGGCTTCTAATCACCACCATCTTCTGGTCTATGTCCATCCCACACGGACACCAGTCTGTACATACTGGCTTCTAATCACCACCATCTTCTGGTCTTCGTCCATTCGACTTGGACAGCAGTCTGTACATACTGGCTTCCAATCACCACCATCTTCTGTTCTTTGTCAATCCCACATTGACACCAGTCTGCACTTACACTGGCTTCTAACACCACCATCCACTGGTCTTCCGTCTATTCCACATTGACACCAATCTGTATCATTGGCTTCTACTCCATTATCATCGTTTGGTTTTAGGATATACGCGGCGATCAGCTAGGGTTACGAGAAACGTCTAGCCTCCCTAAGGTGGGATCGCCACCAAAGGTTTTCGCAATTGCGCTTTTTCCTTACTATTATAATGGAAACGAATCGTATATATACCCCAAAATTTGAATAAAGCGGGCAAGAGGGGTACCCTTCACTTTAAACGTCAATATTAGCAAAGTTTGAGATGATAATAGGTATAACTTTATTTTAAACGATTTAACTATTATTAATGTTAATTATTGAAGATTAAAATAATTAAAAATAATTATATTTATTTAAATATTAAAGATAAACCTCTCGTGCAAAGAGAGAGATTATCATTGCCTCCTATATCTACCAAGGCCCGTGCATGCGATATATTTCCTTCATTGCCTCCTATATCTATGAAGGCCCGTGCATTGTGATATATTTCATTCATTGCCTCCTATATCTATCAAGGCGCGTGCATTGTGATATATTTCATTCATTGCCTCCTATATCTATCAAGGCCCGTGCATTGCGATATATTTTTCAAAACAACAACAAAAATGGGAAGCTCCTCTCAGAAACATAATAATTTCTTTTCTCTGTATATGAAATGAAAATATGGATAATATTGCGCTCCTTCTTTAATGGTATGAATCCTTGCCTGTCTATTAATATTTTACGTAGGAGTAATACGTTTTTAGCGAAGTCTAGAGAGGATAAACATAAGCGATATTGTTTCGGAAAAAAAATACTGCTTCCACTAATGGGTTTATACTCCTTGTTACTGTTGTATAAAGTAATCATGATAAAAGCTTAAAAAATTACGAGAGGACAGACCTTTTTATCCTCTTGTTTTATTCTTAATAAGAATATAAAACATTTATTTTGTATCAAAAAATATTTTTTGGTGCTAAGATTGCTTTAAAAAATCCAAACGGTTAGGCATTGGTAAAAAAGACAAATGATATTTTTCAAATCTAATGAGATAACACCCACCTAGTTGAAAATTGCCCTTTTTTATCCGCGGGAGCCATTCTTAATGAGAATTTCGATGCTAGTAGGTTGTCAATTAAACTACCGGTATATTATTGTTGTTGGAAATTGGACATTAAGTCAAATTTAGTGGTTGTATAGGGCCAGCAGGTTTTTGCCGCTTCTTTTTGTGAGTATTTGATTTTTGTATGTAAAATGGAGGAAGATAATGTTGAGAGTAAGGATGAAATGAGGAAGCGCAAAGCGCGGGAAAGGATGAGGGCAAAAAGGTCGACGTTTTCATTGGATACTTAAGTTTATATAATCTTCTCGACACGGAGAGGTAATATTTTGGTTTTCCCAACTTGTTTATGTATGTGCTAATTAAATAGATAACGATTTTCCCCGTTTCCTACCTCGCTCCTCATGTGTTTCGTTTCGTTCGGTAGCTATCGTCATCTATGTTATGTTTGACTGGAACGTTTTGGCGGTTAATTCAAATGTGGGTTTAGATAGAGCTAACATAGTGTTAAATGGGCGTTATGCGTCTGATCATTTTAGCATTGCTAAAGGTAATTCGAGGGGATAATCACTAAAATGCGTAATCACTATAACTAAACTTTCTCTTTCAAAAGTTTCTGGGCATAAGTCCTTGTCAGAAATTTATAAGATGCGATAAGTGTGCATCGGCATAAGTCTGTTGTAAACTCATCGAGGGGATTATCACTAAAAACTATCTGTTCTTCGATTCGCCGGAATATTAGAATTACAGCATAAGTAAATTTATACGGTTATAATTTAATCACTGTTTAGAGTAGGGAATCGAGGGGCTATTCACTCTGATTTTATGCACG
Source organism: Phalangium opilio (assembly GCF_054372755.1). NCBI lineage: Eukaryota > Metazoa > Arthropoda > Arachnida > Opiliones > Phalangiidae > Phalangium > Phalangium opilio. The sequence goes on along the minus strand of NW_028324218.1, from coordinate 1,749,293 downwards.
GTAAATCATTTTAGCATTGAAAAAGATAGCGCTATTCACTCATTAGGGTAAGGTATAGAGGGGTTATCCACTCGTTAGGGTAGGGTATAGAGGGGCTATTCACTCGTACGATATGGCTACTATTACGAGCCCTTGGGCCGTCTTGTTTTGTATTATTATTATTATTCCACGACCGAGGCTTAGCTGGGGCTGGCTCTCGCTTGCAGGTCAAATTTTACAATCCCCATTTTTTTCTTGCACACCTGCCCAGGTGAATTCTATGAATTCTACCGTCCGTTTCTTCTGCCCCTACTTACCTGAAAGGTAAAGAATATAATGAAAAAGCTTATATTGAATTGGGTTTCAATGATTTCATTGAAAATTTTTTTCCCAATATTTTTTATTTATTTTTTTTTTTTTTTTAAATTTGGGGAAAAACTTATGTCCCGTCCCGTTTTAAAAAGTTGCGTTTCGCGCGCTGTTTTTATTGGTTGATAGATTCGCGCGCTTATATTAATGGCGGGGTTGTGACCTGTCGCTTTTAACCCTAATATTCAAAAAGGGTTGATTATCGTTAGACTTTCCTTCTTTACTTAATGAGTTATAATTAAAACTCAAATTATCAGTAATTTTAACTTTAAATTTACATTAATTTAAGTAATAATCACTTCCTGATTAAGCATTAATCCCAATTTTTATTGCATTTTAAAACAAATTTTAATGCTTTTCATGTTTGCTAGTTAGGCTTAACGATTTAATTGGAAAGGAGGCGGATAGTATTTAACGTCGGCAACTTAATTAGTATAATTAACTAATGTAATTGAGGATATTATTTTAATAGAAACAAGTTATAATTCTAAATAATTTTGATAAAGGGGTAGTTGTGTATACTAGGTATTGTTACTTTGATTTCATATTAACTTCCATGGATATGATATGAGGATTATTTCAAAGAGTACGTTTGCCCCTTTTTATAACGAAACTAGAACTAGGTCATTACGTAATCCTTTTATTCTTAAAGAAGCCCTATGAAACGCGGCGGTTTTTATGTTATGTATGTAGTTAAGGAGGAAATAAGAGAGATCGTAAACGTGTTTTTATAACGATAATACCGAAAAAAATACCAAATTTAGAATATAATGTTTGGGTACCGGTACAATCATTTTTAACCCTTTTTTTTAATATTTTATTTATTATTTCCCTCTTGTGATGCGTTGCGTGTGTACCGACTTTGACAAAAAAAAAAACATTAAAATTAAAGATTTCCTTCATTATTGACAATTCAGATATGTAATAACGGAATTAATGCAAAGTGATTTGCATAAAATTATAGTGTCGCCTCAACCCCTTACTTCCGACCATGTTAAAGTATTTCTATATCAAATTCTCAGAGGTAAGATATACAATTTATTTATTTTTTCCCCCCAAATGACGTGTCAATTATAATTAGGCCTAACCAGGCAGGGATAGAATTAATTTTAGAAGTAGGAATGGAGAACGGAACGGTTAGTATTTACTTCAGTTATTCCGACTCATAGACCACCCAGTATAGATATGCCCCTCCCTCCAACCAACACGTAACGAAAAGTTTAAATTATCTTATTGGCTGCTCACTTAAACCCTACGTTTTGATGACGTTGCTGACGGGGACGGCGGCGAAAAATACGTCATTCCTTTTTACCTCTGTCGCTATGACCCATCCGCCTCTTCTTTCAAACCCCCCCCCCCCCCGTCCCATGAAAGGGGGTCCGGGACTTTTTGACGCGCGTGCCCGGATATTACTCTGTTCTCCATTCCTACTTCTAAAATTAAATCTATCCCTGGTTATATTATTTAATTAAGTTCCTCTGAATTTTCAAAGTAAAAAAAAAATACCTTGGGTTGTCAAAATTATCCTAGGCTACGGAATTTGTGATAGTACCACGTGAAACTTAACGTTTTGTATTTCTTTTCTTTCTTTTCTTCACTTTTGGCCTATTTAGGTCTAAAATATCTGCACTCGGCGCGGATACTACATCGTGATATTAAACCGGGCAACTTATTGGTCAATAGTAATTGCGTGTTAAAGATCTGCGATTTTGGTCTGGCGCGAGTCGAAGAGCCGGACGAAGCCAAACACATGACGCAAGAGGTGGTGACCCAATACTACAGGGCGCCCGAACTCCTAATGGGCACCCAACATTACACCTCGACTGTCGATATCTGGTCTGTCGGTTGTATCTTCGCCGAACTCTTGGGTCGACGCATTCTCTTCCAAGCTCAAACGCCCATTCAACAGTTGGAACTGATTACGGACCTCTTGGGCACCCCCCATGTCGAAGAGATGGGTTACGCCTGCGACGGTGCCCGAGCTCATATGTTGAGGCGACCCGCCAAACCTCCTTCCCTAGCCGCCCTCTATACGCTCTCCTCGCAAGCCACTCACGAAGCTGTCCACTTGCTCTGCCAGATGCTCATATTCAATCCCGTAAGTCTGAATTTAATCCATCAATCGGGTCTTTTCCCTATTTAAGGGTTTTGACACGTTGTCCCTAAGAGATTACATTAAGGGTTCAAATTTCACGCGATGGCCTTTGAATAATTAAGGGTTTTCTTAAGTTTCACGCGATGTCCTTTAAGTAATTAAGGCTTTTCTTATGTCTCACGCGATGTCCTTTGAGGTATTAAGGCTTTTCTTATGTCTCACGCGATGTCCTTTGAGGTATTAAGGCTTTTCTTATGTCTCACGCGATGTCCTTTGAGGTATTAAGGCTTTTCTTATGTCTCTCGCGATGTCCTTTGAGGTATTAAGGCTTTTCTTATGTCTCTCGCGATGTCCTTTGAGGTATTAAGGCTTTTCTTATGTCTCTCGCGATGTCCTTTGAGGTATTAAGGCTTTTCTTATGTCTCTCGCGATGTCCTTTGAGGTATTAAGGCTTTTCTTATGTCTCTCGCGATGTCCTTTGAGGTATTAAGGCTTTTCTTATGACTCTCGCGATGTCCTTTGAGGTATTAAGGCTTTTCTTATGACTCTCGCGATGTCCTTTGAGGTATTAAGGCTTTTCTTATGTCTCTCGCGATATCCTTTTGAGGTATTAAGGGTTTTTCTTGAAGTTGAACGCATTGTTCATCGTGTTGTTATGAAATTACCACTTTCTTGCAATGTCCTCAATATGAATTCGAGATTCCTTCGTCGTGTCCAATGAGTTCTACATAAGTGGGTTTTTTTTCTCTTTTTATTTATCTACCGTTCAGGACAAACGAATATCGTGCGCGGACGCATTATCTCACCCCTACCTCGACGAAGGGAGACTCAGGTATCACTCGTGCATGTGCCGTTGTTGTCCGGCCACGCCCACTGGACGCCATTATATCTCAGACTTTGAACCCGTCGCCCCGTTCCATTTTGACGACGCCTTCGAGAAGGATCTTTCCACTGTACAGCAAGTCAAAGGTACGCTCCGGATCCCAGTTGTCCTATAACAAACCTATATTTTTTTGAACCTGTCCTTTATTATCCTATAAGTTCATGAAAGGTCCTATAATATCCTATAGTTTTGACTTAATTTTCTCCTATAAAATCCTATAGTTTTGACTTAATTATTTTTCTCCTTTAAAGTTTCTAATTCACTCGTGTTCTTGTTTTTCTTTCTTTCCATGATTAGAACGTCTTCACAAGTTCATTTTAGAACGGTGTGCCCAAGCAGCTCGTGTGCCACTTTGTATCAACCCTCATTCCGCGGCCTTCAAGAGTTTCGCCAGGTAATTACCCCTTTATCTTTATCTCTTATCTTTTTTTGAATCTTATCTTAGTATTTTTAGTAATTTAGTAATTAACTATTAAGTTAAGTTAGTTTGCCCCGCCAAATTTCTATATAATATATAATATATCATGGTTAGTATATTGTGGTGAAGTAGAAATACAAATACGATGTTTTTTTTTATTTAAATTCCTATCATAAGTTTATAAGTGATATGTTCCATCCATAAGTATGACACTAGGTATACGATTCGTAATGCTACTGAGAGAGTTACAGCTCGAGAATTGAAGTCCTACACTCGGTTTTGCAGGATTTATGTAGTCTGTAATAAGCCTTCACCAGTTACAAACTTATGGTGTGAACATATCTTATAAACTTATGTTGAAATTACATAATTAATTCGCGAGTTGGGGTTTATAATATCTACTTCATCACGTGGTGTCCATACATTTATTAACCCCCTAATTAAGAGAACGTTTTAATGACATCAAAATTATTTTGTTCGTACTGCTATTTAATTTAATTTTAAATTAATTTATTCAAAATTATATTTATTAATTTTCAAAAATTTTAACCAGTGGTAACTAGCGATACTTGTGATGTCATAGATTTCTCTAATGGAGTTTTAACAACGCTTTTTATTGGGTGATAGTTCTTCTTATGTCTAATCCCTTAATTACCCCTTCTAATTAATTAAAAATTGGGTTAACTGCACGTAACTAATTAATATTTTCCTCTTTCGACTTACTTCACTTATCATATTAACGAGATTAAAAAATAAACAACCCTATCTCACTTATCACCAAGAGCTGCAATACTTAGCTAAAATGCCAAGCTAATTTTGCATTTTTTAATTATTTATTTATTTATTGGAATGTGTAAAATTTTTCGGGGACCTTTTTTAATTATTACGTAATCTTAATTAATTAAAACAAATTGAAGCATGTAGGCTTAATTTTATTTAGTTCGTTTTAGATTAATTTTTGGCATGCAATATCTCGTAGTGTTTGGTTTGGTATAATAGCATGTCTTTGGCAATTTATTTTAACGTTGGTACCGGGAATACATACAGCTACTAGGAATCATTGTGAAAAAGTTATTTTCCTCAATGTATCTAGAGCGGATCAAGAAGTGAGATCTAGTTTATTAGGGAGAAGATGCCCAAGTATTCGCGAGCGCCATAGTCCTGCAGTCCCCCATTCAAAATACAAGGGGGGGGGGGGTTGTAAAAGGAGGCGCCGGGCTATTTCGCCTCCTCTCCTCAGGAGACTAATTTTCACCATTCGCGTCGCGGTGACGTGCACGAGTTTTTAAGAAATAATGAGATGCTGCTGGTTGTAATTTAGAGGCGGCGGGGATTAACTCCGGACACGTCTACGTTTGGACTTTAGATAAAGAACTAGAAATGTGACGCGAATTTATACCTTCTCCCTAATAAACTAGATATCACTTCTTAAGCGAATTTTGTCCAAGGGAGGAGCTAACTAGACTAATCATTACGTATGACGAATTTAACCTGGCGAAATTATAATCTATCTCGAGCTATGTTGCGCACGTGCCTAGGGACTCGCCATCAGAATTATGAGGCGCGTGACGGGGGGGATAGTAAGATCTGAAGCCCCTCCCTCCCACAAAACCCGAATTCATAGAAATTATCGTGGGGGACGCAATGATTCCTAGTGGCTGTATTCATTCCTGTTGGAAGTAAACGACTAACAATGGCGTCTGTTATTAAATTAGGGTATTTATAATCGTCATGTGATCAGTGATGTTTAGTTTAATTTTTCCTTAATTCAGACGTCAAGGTAGCGTTCCGGCTCTTCTACTATCTTACCATGAATCTGTTTACTACGGATCTTGCATGACCAACTCTTATCTCTTTCAATAAACATTTTTTAAGTAAATAAGTAAATAAAATATTTTAGCAAGCCAATATTAATATTATAAGCAAGAATGGCAATTTATTTATCGATATATCGGGATAAGTTTATTATTATTATTAAAGTTGTTTTGATTTATTATTTAATTTTTCCCATTCAATAAAATTTGAGATAATCTGCTTTCAATTAAAGGCTAAGGAATTTGATTAAATCATAAGTTTATAAGTGATATGTCCATCCATAAGTATGATTTGCACTACCATCAAAATTTTACATTATTTGTACCAGGGATAGATTTAATTTTAGAAGTAGGAATGGAGAACGGAACGGTTAGTATTTACTTCAGTTATTCCGACTCATAGACCACCAAGTATAGATATGCCCCTCCCTCCAACCAACACGTAACGAAAAGTTTAAATTATCTTATTGGTTGCTCACTTAAACAATACGTTTTGATGACGTTGCTGACGGGGACGGCGAAAAATACGTAATTCCTTTTTTACCTCTGTCGCTATGACCCTCCCGTCTCTTCTTTCATACCCCCCACCCCTTTCCCGTCCCGTGGAAGGGGGTCCGGGACTTTGACGCGCGCACCCAGATATTACTCTGTTCTCCATTCCTACTTCTAAAATTAAATCTGCCCCTGAGAAGATTATCTCAAATTTTGTTTATATAATTATTTTATTCTTAAATATATTACTTTTTGAATTTTTCCGGTTATTTTTTGGTAACAAAACCCCAATTATTTTTATTATTTTGAATTATTATATTTAATTTTTTTTTTTTTCAAATTTTATTATTTTATTTATTTTTTATTGGTAAATATTGATTTTTGGCAAATTGTGGGTATTCCAGCTCTACCGTTGCTCATCCCTCCGAATTGCCCCCTTCACCACATCAATGGGAATAAACAATATTAGGTTTTTTAAAACATCATAATTAACACCAAAATTAATTAAATAAATAAACAAATAACACTTAGGAAGTTTTTTAAAAAATAATTAACGTTCGGAGAAATTTTTTTTTTAATTTTCATATTAATTTTTTTCTCCTAAAAACAATACGTTAAATCACACAAATCTAACTTGAATTTATTACCTCAACGCCAAAAAAACAAACAAACAAATAAATAAACAATAACTGTGATGTGACAATCCCATTTGGATCGACAAAAAACAACTTTTTAAAAAAAATAAATAACAAATTTCAACAGCGATAACTGTCAGCATGTTACATGCCAGAATCAGCCCTGCACTAAACGCGCGTAAAGTTGCTTTGTTGATTTTACTTTAAAATACAAACAAACGGACACAAATAAAATCGTGCGGGGTTTTATTCAAAAAATAACAACAAAAAACAAACAAATGCCAGTGAAAGTCAACAAAGGTAATTTGGGATTTTTATTTGGTCGAAAATTAAGACTCACTATGCAAAGATCGAAGTAACCAATCGTAATTTAAACCCAAATTAATGAAAAAAAATTTCATGAAAAAAAAAACGAAAAAGCCAAGTTTATGTGAAATATTTCGTCGTGAAAAAAAACTTTTGACAATTTTTTTTTTTTTTTTTTTTTTTTTTTTTTCAAATTTTCGTTTATGTCCGGGCTAATTTTTTTTTTGTAATTTATTTTTTAATTTTTAACTTACGGGAATTTTTTTTAATTTAAAAGGGTTTAATTAGGAATAATTTCAGTTCAGCGCATAATTAATTTTAATTTTTCAGTTTAATTAAATTGAAATTTTAATTTTAAAAAACCTACCAAGTGCGCTTGAATTGTCAATTTTTTTTATTGGCTAATTTTTCTCCATTCTAGCCATTTTTTATTTTTAATCACATTATTTGGTTCCTGATTTATTATAATTATTCTTAAATATCCATGAATTTTTTTTTTAATTGAAAACTTAAATATGGTATGATAATTAATTATTTGACCATTGCAGTCCTATTAATTTCGTTTTAAAAGGTCATGTCATTATTTTTTAATTTACTGTATTATAGGATAATTTTTTTTAATCGTGATTAGTTTTTTGGGGACTTTTTAAAAGGTAAGTTTTAAATAATATTGGGGAATTAATTATGCTAATCTACCTTGACGGAAACCTTGAGTAAAAAGGTTTCATTATTCCAAGTAACACTATGCATTTTATTTACATCGTGAAATAGGTACTAATTTAATCAAAAATAATTTAATTAAGCCTATATAATTTCTTTAATTAATCCACTATTAGGGCTTTGATACAAAACTTATTACTTTTATTATTAATTTCCCAATATTTTTTGAAAATTTACGTTTCAAAAAAAGTCTTTGAATTTGTGACAGACAGAAAGACGGACATGGTGGTCACACATACCTGTAAAATAATTAAGTAATTAGTGTTTTAATTAATTAATATTCGGTGAAGGAGCTAGCTAGTACGTCAATTAAATGAAACACAAGCAAATCAATGCATTTTGAAAAAAAATGAGAGAAAGTTCGTATATGCCAAGATAATTAATTTTTTTAGTTAATTATTAATCATTAATGCACCACTTTCCATATAAACTAAACCAACGGCTTCCATTTTAGGTAATTTTTAGGAATAATAATTCACACTCACACACACTTATATGTATATTGAGAACGCATATGTATATAATTTCATTTAAGTTTAATTTTAGTTTTAATTAGAATTAAGATCGTAAGCGAAACAAAAAAACATTTGGGAGCTATTTTTTAGGAATATTTCTAATACATCGTATTCCCGATGCGCCTGCCAAGGCTTAAAACGCATTGTTTTTCTTTTAATTGACAAATTTGCGTTTTAAAATTATTGTGTCGTGTGCTTAAGCGTCTTAAAAATATTGAAACGCTTCAAAGGCCTCTGAAGCAGACGACGCCATAATTTTTACAGCATTTTTTCAGCGTGTTAAGCCTTGGCAAATGCATCGGGAATAACTTTTCTCGTGTAATGTAAATAAGTAAACAAATACAATATACATTATCATTTGGGTAATTAAACAATATTTGAATTTTTTTTTGGTTGGGATAAACATCTGCTACTACAATCATGTGCTTTAATAATAATATGGGTTTAAACTTATTTTTAATTTAGGATTTAATTAATTAGCTTAGCTTTATTTAGAGCTAATTAACATTGATTAAAAAATCGTCTCTCAATTCATTAATTTGAAATCAACGCAGTTTTGTTTTTGAGCTTTAATTTCTTTTAGTTTTTTTTTTTTTTTAACAAACATACAAAAACAATTTTTTAACAAAGTAAATGTGATATGAAAAACAAAAATTAACAAAACATAAAAAAAATGGTGGCATTAAATGGTCGTCGTGAAATAAAAAGAATAGTTTTTGGGATAAAAGTTTCGGCTAAAGCTTGCAAAGCGATATTGTGTTAAATGTCAAAACAAGTTCGGTGTTTTTTTCGTCTCTACAAGTTTTTAAATGGGTATGATATGAACATGAACATATGAACGTGGTTTCTTTTTCTTGTTTTACATTTAATGAACAACTCCCTTGCCCCCCCCCCTCTCCCAAAAAAAACCAATTAAGCTAACGAAAGTCAAGAAATAACAATGCAAGATAGAAAATGAATTTACTTAAAACCAGTGTTAACAATTGAACAATTAGTGTTGTTTGAAGGTACATTAATATCGCCTGAACATTTTCTTCAGGGAATTCAATTGTTTCTTTGAAGAATATCGGTTTTTCTTCAAGAACAATTGAGTTTCTTCGAAGAATATCGCGGTTTTCTTCAAGAACAATTGAGTTTCTTCGAAGAATATCGCGTTTTTCTTCGAAGAACAATTGAGTTTCTTCGAAGAATTTCGGTTTTTCTTCAAGAACAATTGAGTTTCTTCGAAGAATTTCGGTTTTTCTTCAAGAACAATTGAGTTTCTTCGAAGAATATCGCGTTTTTCTTCGAGAACAATTGAGTTTCTTCGAAGAATATCGCGTTTTTCTTCGAGAACAATTGAGTTTCTTCGAAGAATATCGCGTTTTTCTCTTCAAGAACAATTGAGTTTCTTCGAAGAATATCGCGTTTTTCTCTTCAAGAACAATTGAGTTTCTTCGAAGAATATCGCGTTTTTCTTCGAGAACAATTGAGTTTCTTCGAAGAATATCGCGTTTTTCTTCGAGAACAATTGAGTTTCTTCGAAGAATATCACGTTTTTCTTCGAGAACAATTGAGTTTCTTCGAAGAATATCGCGTTTTTCTTCGAGAACAATTGAGTTTCTTCGAAGAATATCGCGTTTTTCTTCGAGAACAATTGAGTTTCTTCGAAGAATATCGCGTTTTTCTTCGAGAACAATCGAGTTTCTTCGAAGAATATCGCGTTTTACTCGAAGAAATTCAATCGTTTCTTTGAAGAATATCGCGTTTTACTCGAAGAAATTCAATCGTTTCTTTGAAGAATATCGCGTTTTCTTCGAAGAAATTCAATTGTTAGACTTCAAACAATTGAGAACTTAATTGTTAATATTGGTTTGCAATTAAAATCGAATACAGACAGTCAAAAGTCAGTCAGGATGCAATTAAATTAAAAAACGATGCTAAACAAACTCAATAGGAAGAATTATATTTGGTCCATATCAGGATTTTTAACTTCTAAAAACGCAAGTTAGTAGAACTAATCGCGTAGAAAAACAATTAACTAAACCCCTTAATTAGTAAACAAATAAATAAATACCTAATTGACAACACAAACATAAAATACATACATAAAACTGATTAACCTGTGTGCCTTGTTAACTCTAAATAAATACCGTAAAGTTTTCAAAACGTAATATTGCACTATATATATTAAAATACATTACAAACTAAAGCTTTTCCATCGGCCCAAAATAACAAATTTTTACCAAAGTTTAAATTAGTTTGATTCAACTACTAACTCTTAAATTAATTAACGCGTTTTCGGGTTAATATTGGTTTCGAAAAATATTTTAAAAATGCTAGGACGACGGTGTAGAAAAGGCCCAACCGAAGCCTTATCAATATCAACCCTAAATACGTTAATATTAACGTAACACAAAATCTTAATTACTTTATAACAGGTGACTAATCATCGTAGTTTAATTATTTAATTAATTGTACTTGTAAATAATTATGGATCGTCACCTAAAAATAATTAAGATTAAGGTAAAAATTAATTAAGAATCAACCGAAAAATTTGGGCTATACAGTAAACAAATTAACATTAACCTTCCCCCTAACGTTTGCAGTAATTAATCCAACGATATAAATGTTCTGTATAATAATAATACGAGTTAAATTAATTGATAAACGCACTGAGATGTTAATGTGATGATAGAGTTAATTACAATTTAATTAATTAAGATAAAAAGAACTTTGTGCCTAAAATATTTGTGGTATATTTCGGAAATTAAAACCAACGTAGCTAGAATTAAAAGTAAGTAACAATTACCAACTTTATAAAATATAACAAACCAGATTTGTGATCAATGAAACTTGTAAAATCTTCCATTTTTTTACACTGCCAATGAATACGGATTTTTTTGTTGACCATTTGACCCCTGTTTGACCCCATTTTTATTTTAAGTTGTAATGAATAGTTATTGTTTAAATTTACGTTTTTCCGAATTACCTCTTAAGCTAATGAGGTCATGGGGTTACTGAAGCGCCGCAATGAGTTGTGAAAGACGTCATAGGGCGGACCACCATAAGTTAATGTTAATGACTTAAATGTCATGATGTTATTAACTATGGCTTGTAGGTATTCAAATTAAAGGTAATTACGAGCTGCATACCAATATATAAGGTAATGACGTCATAAGTGCGGACTAAAGCGCCACCATGAGTTAATGTTAATGACATAAGTGTCATGTGACTCATGATGTTATTAACTATGGCTTGTAGGTATTCAAATTAAAGGTAATTACGAGGTGAATACTAATTTAAATAAATTAAAGTCGATTAACGTAAATTTTAAACAAAATCTGTTTGTTAAACACGAATCCTCCTTGTTAGGTCAATGGTTAATTAATTCATTAATAAACAAAAATTAAATTTTGTTGATCTCACACACACACAACCACTCTTATGATAATTTATGTTAATATTTTTTTGCAATTAATTCCAATTATTGTTTTTATATAATTCCTTAATCACGAAAATTATTTGGTATTTGCTAAAAAAAATACTTTTTTGGTGCATATTTCAACAACCACAGAAATATTTGTGAAAAACCATCAAAAAAAATTTGTGAACAATTTGTGACAACACATTTGTAAATGCTCATTAACTAATTAATTGTCCCTCCCTTTTTAACAACAAAAATTACCAATTTCACTTTTTTTTTATTTGATGTTAATTATACATTAATTAATTTTCATATTAACATTAATTGTCGGATTAGGGTTATTTTTAATTAAGAATTAATTACATTCTGGTCAAATTTCGTAGGCCAAATTAACCGCCGCCCCCACCATCATTAACTTCATTAAAAATCACTAGCTTAAAAATTAAATTAATGCATGTGATTTAAAATTTACATTTAATCCTCCCGATTAAAATTAAAATTTAAACATTAATAATGGTGCTTTGAAGCATAAATCAACTTCTTTTTTTATAAAAGCAAGAAAACAAAAAACAAGTCAATTAATTTTGTTTTAATTGACATTAGCTAATTAATTAGTTCATTAATTTGTCATTATTTTACGCTTTTTACGATACATATATACAATCAGTCAAAATGAGCTATTTTAATCTTTTCTTTTTTTAAAGAAAAATAAGCTAATTGATAACAAACGAACTTTCTTAAATTAATTTTGATTAATTATTTCGTTAATTCCACGTAAAAGTTGGAAGACAAACAAACAAACAGACAAACAAATGGGATATTTTAATAGATAGTTCCCTTAACCAGCCTTTGTAAATTAGTAATCATGTAACCGTGACGTTTTTTACATAAGTTTTCATAAAACATGAAAAAAAAAATATCATAAATTATGTATTGTATTGTATTTTAATTGTTTGAAAAATAATTGTTGTTTATTTTGTTGTAAATAGGCTTCTACGAAAAAAAAAAGGTACGTGGAATTTTTGTAAACAATTAAGTGAAAACATAAGTAATGTAACAACATAAGTCGGAGTTAATCATGTTTTACCAAAATTTCATAGTTATCTATGAACATTTGATGTTGTCATGTTACTTATGATTGGTGTATAATAACATATTATTTTACAGGTGTAGTAGTGGCAGTTGTAAGCCTTTGTACATATTCTTTCTTATCTATGTATAGTTTCCACGGAGTGCCATTAGACTAAAATACGCTTCTTTTTGCATGGCTTTTAATTGAAACCAAGGCCCAATATTGCATCACCTGAACATAAAATCGCGATGAAAACATGCCTGAACATGTAATTCCGATTTATTTTTAGAGTAGTGGCAGCAGTAAGCCTTTGTACGTATTATTATCTACGGAAACTTTGCACGGAATGCTATTAGACTAAAATACTTGTATTTTAGCATGACTAACTGCTTGTAATTGAAACCAAGGCCCGAATATTGCATCACCTGAACATAAAATCGCGATGAAAACCTGCCTGAACATGTAATTCCCATTTATTTTTACAGTAGTGGCAGCAGTAAGCCTTTGTACGTATTATTATCTTTGTAAAGTTTCCACGGAGTTCCATTAGACTAAAATACGCTTCTTTTTGCATGGCTTGTAATTGAAACCAAGGCCCAATATTGCATCACCTGAACATAAAATCGCGATGAAAACGTGCATGAACATGAAATTCCGATTTATTTTTACAGTAGTGGCAGCAGTAAGCCTTTGTACGTATTATTATCTAGGGAAACTTTGCACAGAGTACCATTAGATTAAAATACGCTTCTTTTTGCATGACTAACTGCTTGTAATTTCAACCAAGGCCCGAATATTGCATCACCTGAACATGTAATTCCGATTTATTTTTACAGTAGTGGCAGCAGTAAGCCTTTGTACGTATTATTATCTATGTAAAGTTTGCACAGAGCGCTATTAGACTAAAATACTTTTCTTTTTGCATGACCAACTGCTTGTAAATGAAACCAAGGCCCAAATTCCCAATTATTGCATCACCTGAACAGAAAATCGCCTAATTAATTAATTTAAAACCATCCCCTGCATGAAATTAAATGAACATGTTCTCAAAGAAAAAGGTAAACAAATAAATAAATAAACAAACAAATAAACACTTTATTAAATAAAAGAAATAATTTTATTTTGGTTTCAAAACTTTTTACAGACAATCGTGGTGGGAAAGCAATGCATTAACATTAATTAATAAAAAGTAAGTTAATTAATTAATATTACATTAATTTAAATGCAATTAACATTAATCCCGTTTTCCAAAAAAGAAATAGCTGCTAACTTTACCTTACCTAAGACTAGAATTGTTTATTTTATTTTCTTTTAATCAAAAATGATATGATTTAATTATCAATTAGTTAATTAATAATTAATTAATTAGCAATATTTAATCCTCATTCCAAAAATATCCATTTCCCGATGTTTCATTCAAAAATACAGCCTTCCTCAATGCCTTTTTCCTTTTTTTAAACAAATAACTTCAACCATTGTCTTATTATTGTAAATATTTACAGCAGTTAATTAATCTAAATTAATCGATTAATTAATTAATTTGCAAGCTAAGAAGTTATTATTTTCCCCCATTTTATTGCAAGGAAATTTAATACTTTCCAAGATTGCAAACCATCCTTGGAATCTAACACAATTAACATCTAAAAAAACACCTAAACAAAATTAATTCCAATTAATTTTAATTTTTACAAGTTAAGGGTTTTGTTTCTTTCTTTTAATTTAATGTGTTATTTTTCTGTGTTTAATGCAATTTACAATACAATCTTTCGAAATTAATAATTTAGTTCTTGAAAGTTTTTAATTAGGTTTGATTAATTAGTTATTTAATTACAAATTGTTTGACTCAATCAACTCGGCCACATATCACCAATATATCCTGGATCATCACACGTTAGGAAATATTCGGCGACTTCGTCAGCTACTGGCCAACCTTCTCTGGAACCCCTGTGCTGTTGTTGATCACCTTCTTGATCGTGATCAAGTTCATCAAATGTTGTGGTACCTAAAATAAAATGTTGTTTTTAAATCGCGGGGTTTTGATCAAGGAAACGCCCCGTTTTGGTCAAGGGAGACGCCCCGTTTTGGTCAAGGGAAACGCCCCGTTTTGATCAAGGGAGACGCCCCGTTTTGATCAAGGGAGACGCCCCGTTTTGGTCAAGGGAAACGCCCCGTTTTGTTCAAGGGAAACGCCCCGTTTTGTTCAAGGGAAACGCCCCGTTTTGTTCAAGGGAGACGCCCCGTTTTGATCAAGGGAGACGCCCCGTTTTGATCAAGAGAAACGCCCCGTTTTGGTCAAGGAAAACGCCCCGTTTTGGTCAAGGGAAACGCCCCGTTTTGGTCAAGGGAAACGCCCCGTTTTGATCAAGGGAGACGCCCCGTTTTGATCAAGGGAGACGCCCCGTTTTGATCCAGGGAAACGCCCCGTTTTGATCTATAGAGACGCCCCGTTTTCGTCAAGGGAAACGCCCCGTTTCGGTCAAGGGAAACGCCCCGTTTTAATCGAGGGAAACGCCCCGTTTTGATCAAAATAGACGCAATACTTACCAATAATATCAATGAAATCAGGTCTAAGGGAATCCTGGCAGTAATTAAACCTTGAAATCGTTAGATTATCGTTATCGAGTTGTAATTCTTCCAATTTAACACTTGTTCCTGCCAAAAAAAGAAAATGCAATTAGAGGGAACTTTTTAATTACTTTATAGTTCTTAATTGCTTTTACCTCCAACTATTAATTGCAGTTTACTGGACACGGCTCTATTATTAACGCTTTCGAGGCAAGCTTGAACCGTGTAATTTGTGACTAGAGAACATCCTGAAACGTCTAATTGTTTCAAGGAAGGACAAAGTAACGCTACCGCGATAAATCCTTTATCCCCCAAATTCATACAACCCCTAGCTTGAAGGACTTCTAATTGTCCTTGTCTAGCTAAAGTTGAGATACCGTCATCCGTAATCTAATGATAATTAAGTTAAATTAAATTTAATTAAACTAAGTCAGGGAAAAATTAAAGTTAGAAAATTAATCAATTAACCTTATCAAGATAACTTATAAATAAAGTCCTAAGCCTTGGACATTCGGAAACTGATTTTAAGGATGCGTCTGAAACTCCTCTTCTAAAACAACCGCTAATATTTAGCCACCTTAATTTGCGGCAACCTCTCGCAATTGCGCACATGACGTCATCGTCAACCGCGTCATTTTGTTTTAGAAGCAATTCCTCCATGCTTGAAAGTCGACCAATATGGTGCAAACCAGACGGAGTTACTATTTTAATTATAAATTACGGTAATAATCAGTTAATTAACCAATTATTTATGTTAATTAATTGATAATTATCATTTACACTCTCTGTAACGTCCGCCCAAATGTAATATGGTCAAATTGCGCAGACTCTGACATAGGAGTTCTAATGCTCTGTCAGTTAATTCGTGGCATTCGTTCAAATATAATGCCGTTAATCCGTGACATTTTGTGGCTAGTTTACTGAAACCTTGAGGGCAAAGTTTGGTGCAGTTATTTAAGACCACCGTCTTCAATTTTGGCCTCGCCATGTGAAAACACTGCGTGAAATTTTTAATTAGTTAGTTATTCCAACTCGCAAAGGCTTAGAACGCCGCTGACAAAGGGGCAAAGGCTTAAAAACGGCACGCTGACAAAGGGGTAAAGGCTTACAAACGCCGCTGACAAAGGGGTAAAGGCTTACAAACGCCGCTGACAAAGGGGTAAAGGCTTACAAACGCTGCTGACAAAGGGGCAAAGGCTTAAAATGTCGCTCTAACAAAGGAGGAAAGATTTAAAATGTCGCTCTAACAATGGGGCAAAGGCTTAAAATATCGCTCTAACAATGGGGCAAAGGTTTAAAATGTCGCTCTAACAAAGGAAAACAAAGGCTTAAAAAACTCCTCTGACAAAGGAACAAAGGCTTAAAATGTCGCTCTAACAAAGGGGCAAAGGCTTAAAATGTCGCTCTAACAAAGGAGCAAAGGCTTAAAATGTCGCTGGGACAAAGGGGTAAAGGCTTAAAATGTCGCTCTGACAAAGGGGTAAAGGCTTAAAATGTCGCTCTGACAAAGGGGTAAAGGCTTAAAATGTCGCTCTGACAAAGGGGCAAAGGCTTAAAATGTCGCTCTAACAAAGGAGGAAAGATTTAAAATGTCGCTCTAACAAAGGAACAAAGGCTTAAAAAAACGCCACAACAAAGGGCCCAAGGCTTAAAAACGCCACTGACAAAGGAGCAAAGGCTTAAAACGCAAATGGGGGGGGGGCGCAAAGGCTTAGCCATTATACCTGTCCTGTTAGTCTTAGGCTTCCACTTGCGTCCAAATATTCCAAATCCTTACATAAATGTAACAGCCACCAAAATCCTTTTTCTCCAGCATCAAAACATTTTTGTACAATTATAGTTTTAAGTTTAGGACATTTTTGTGCTAATTGTTGTAAAGATACGTTTGTAACTCTTAATCCAGATAGATTAGCATATTCCAAATTGGGGCACAAATGAGCTGAATTAAAAATTAACATTAAATTAACGCCAAGGAAATCAATTAATTAACAACTAAATCATTAATTAATGAACTAACTTATGATTTCAATAGCTTGAAAATCAAGTGCGTGTAAAGTAATTGAAACATCAATTTTCTTCAAGTTAGGGGCACATTTTTTTAACAAACTTCTAAGGACCATGTTATTAAGAACTGAAATGTGTAAATTAATGTTAAAATTAAGTTTTAACATTAATATTTAACATTTTAACGGACCTGCTTGTCCATTATAAGAGAAACAACTCCAATGTTCTAGAGATTCCTGACTTTGCCATGTTCTTAAAGCCAATATTTGCCACCGTTTACAAACTATAGTTAATTTTTAATTAAAATTATCTTCTATTTAATTAATTAACTCTTTCTACTTAGCGGTCTTATTCCTGATCAGCGCCACCTACCCATAGCGGCGACTTTGAGAACTACTGTAAGCGGCGAGCCAATCAGATGTCGCTAAAATCTGGTGACGTCACTGACTGGCACTCTCGGTGGGGGGGTCTTACCAAAAATGACGTCACCAGATTTTAGCGACATCTGATTGGCTTGCCGCTTACAGTAGTTCTTAAAGTCACCGCTATGGGTAGATGGCGCTGATCAGGAATAAATAAGACCGCTAATTAACTTGCTTACCCCTTTCAATTCTAACCCTGTCAACAAAATTCAAATATGAGAATATATGAAAGATTATGTCATCTTCAAGATCATTTATATTTTGAATGGGATTGCCTTTACGTAAGGTTATAATTGTGGATTGTTTTTCTGGTACTGATTCAAAATCAGGTTCAAAATCCTGGTAGATTAGATTAAAATAAATCTATTTTAGGGGTTTGTTTATTAACATTTTGGGGTTAATATTGTTATTAACCTGAGGACTCAGGTCTTTAACATCTTTCTTTAATTTGGAAGTACGTTTCTCTTCAGCGGGAAAAACTCTTAAAGTTCTCCCATCAAGTTCTAAAGAACCAACCGGGGCATTTAGAGCTTTAATAACCGATTCGTGTTTTGCGAATGTAACGAAACCATATCTATAATTTAATTAATTAATTAATTATTTCCCTCGTTAATTAGGAAGGCGTTTTTGATTTTTATAGGTTTTAACGGAGTTAATTAATTAATTAATTACCCCTTAGACCATCTCTTGAAATGATCCTGGACAACTTCAGCGTATATAACTTTACCAAATTGTCCAAAATATTCTTTCATTTGGTTTTTGGTTACCCTATAACTTATATTCCCAACAAAAAGCCGCCTTTTAAGGATTCTACCCTCCGAAATATCGTTAATTTGGTCTCCTAAACCCCCTTTTTCCGTTTCTTCCTCGTCACTAGATTTTGTTAATTCTTTAAGTTCATCTTCAGGGCTAGGACTTGTTAATTCCTCATTATCTAATTCGCTTGCGGCGTTATCATTAGCGGGGGATGAACTAGTTGACGGTAAATCTAAAGAATTGAATCCCATATCGGGGATCGAGCCCCGGGGTTCGAACATTCTACATTTTCTAGGGGATGGTGTTTTACATAAACGGTCGCGTAGTATTTGTTCACTAAAATAATGATTATTATCCCAAAGAGGGGTTGAAACTGGGGTAGCTGGTAAACTAGAACGGTAGACGGCTCCCGGTGGATTGCCATCGGGTAAACAGACTGCGTTTAGGCCCATAAAACCTTCAGTGTGTAATTTATGTAAATGGCGGAATCTTCTCCCAAATACTGGGTTCGCCATCATCCAAAAGCCGGTCATTCTGCGGCGCCATTGTTGACCAACATCCATCGCGGATGGGCTTACTGGGGCACCCCCAGTTGCTATAGTGTTTAAATTCGCCGTTGATATTTATTATCACCAACACCTTGTGTATAGAAATTTATGCAAACCTAAATTAAAAATTAGGCCTATTTAGGTAATAATTAGACCAAAAAACGTCAAAATAATAAGTGGATATTCATAAAAAAACAGCAAAATAAAATTTAACCTCTAAATTATTGATCTACATTATCAAAAATAGGAGTATAAACATAGCCAAGGCTTAATAAAAAAATCTAAGACTTCGCGATTTTCTTATTTTTTACTTGAAAATAGACCAAAACCATTAAAAATTAGGCCTATTTAGGTAATAATTAGACCAAATAAACAGTGCACGGTCATAAAAATACAGGAAAATAAAGTTTAACCTCTAAATTATTGATCTACATTATCAAAAATAGGAGTATAAACATAGCCAAGGCTTAATAAAAAAATTAAAAACTTGGCGTTTTTCTTATTTTTTATTTTAAAATAGACCAAAAACGTACCGGGGTAGGATTTCGGTATGAGTGAATAAGGTCAAAAATCATTTTAGAGCAAAATCAAGCACACCATTCGATAGAGCGTAAAATTTAGATCTAAAATAACCCCCGCTTTTTTCAAATTTCCAAAAAAAAAACCAAAAAAAATTTTTTGCAGTATAGGTGAACAAGTTCAAAAACAGTGTGGAAAACATCAGAGGGCCAATAATTTGCCACCTTTTCCAACCTAACCTAACCTAACCTAACCAAACCTAACCTAACCAAACCAAACCTAACCTAACCAAACCTAACCTAACCTAACCAAACCTAACCTAACCTAACCTAACCTAACCTAACCAAACCTAACCTAACCAAACCTAACCTAACCTAACCTAACCTAACCAAACCTAACCTAACCTAACCAAACCTAACCTAACCTAATCTAATCTAACCTAACCTAATCTAATCTAACCTAACCAAACCTATTCGGCCTCTTAAGTGAAAATGAGCCCTAACGTTAAACATCAATATTTTGGAAAAGGTGGCAATTCTTATGGGGGATAAGACTTTTTTTTTTTTTTTTTTTTTTGGAAATTTGAAAAAAAGCGGCGGCCATTTTAGATCTAAATTTTACGCTCTATCGAATGGTGTGCTTGATTTTGCTCTAAAGTGATTTTTGACCTTATTCACTCATACCGAAATTGTACCCGTACCGGATTTTGTTTAAGTTAGTATCGGACGATGCTTTACACAACTACATTACAATGTAAACATTGTGATCTAACTAAAATACTAATTAATTACTTAAAATATTTGGCCTACTAATTTAACGCTTTCAGCCAGGTGGTGGTGGTAGTACGATCACCTGGTTTTTTTTAACCAATCAGAAAAGAGGTGATGTGACGGTCCCAAGTAGGCCTACCAGATGGCGACTGTAGTCCTATGGGCCTATAGATTTCCCGCGTTTTCCCAATTACCGCCAAGTGTGTGGGCAAAAACAGTTTTCGATGCTTTTATGCAAATTTTAATGAAGTTTTTTTTACAAAAATAAGTAATTAAGTTTTAGACGGCGAATATAGTTTGTTTCTTGCCGATAACATCTTGTGTCTAGCGCGTTGAAAGGCCATTAAAACGGATTGAATGGAGTTTCTGGAATTGGATAATCTGAAAAGGTCAAGAGGTTAGCGACATAGTTTTCCTAAGCCTTGGTTG
Organism: Phalangium opilio; assembly: GCF_054372755.1. NCBI lineage: Eukaryota > Metazoa > Arthropoda > Arachnida > Opiliones > Phalangiidae > Phalangium > Phalangium opilio. The sequence goes on along the minus strand of NW_028324218.1, from coordinate 1,728,576 downwards.
TTGATTTACGGTTTAACTCACTCCAATTTACTTAGCAGATCTTTCTTTTCATTTATAATCAAAAATGACCTATATTTTAAAGAAATTAGACCGTTATTTAATAGACTTAGTTAAAATCAAAGAAAACTTACTGTGATTGATGTAAAATATTTAACTTAACCATCAAATCCCCGCTGGTTTCTGTTGCGAAACCCAAACGACTTATTAGACCATCTTGATGACCATTGGGCACTCTTACGTAGCTTATATCCTCCAACTCGTTCATATTACCAATGAAATGATTGCGTAATTGGGCAGTTGGGGAAGGGTTAATTGGTTTCCAAGTTGATAGGTTAATTTTATAACAACCTTAATTAAGATTTGAAGGTAATTAAGTTGGTGTTCGCATTTGTGAATTTAAAAAGCTTACCAGGTTCATGAGGTATTTCAATAAATCCATAACCCTCAGTCCGAACGCAATTCCATGAATCTTTTGAGGCAATTTCGAACAAAATAATTGGCCATTTAAATAGATTATCTGAAAATTGATGAATTATAATTTTAATTCAGTTAATTATAATTGAAATTAAATTTAAAAACCTTCAGAGTTGAAGTTGTTTATGGTTAATTCAAACTCCCCTTCTATTGGGAGTGAAAAATTTGACGTGTAGATCTAAAAATCACTCATTAATACGCATTAATTTTAATTTAATTGACATTAATATTTAATTTAATTTCACTTTATTTCTTATTGTCGGTTTGGAAACTTGCGTCATACCACTTAACCAACCGGTATCCGATACAGACCAACCTATAATTAAATTTAAGTGTTATAATTAGTTTTAATTTTAATGTTTATTTTAATTACTTACCATTTGGTAGATCGATATTGTAAATGACGTAGAGGTTTTTGTTACCAAAATTAGTGGCTTCAACTATATATATAGTAATTAATTAATTAAGTTTAATTTTAATTTAATTGAGATTATAAATCAAATATACCAATTTCTCCCATTAAATAAACTTTAAAAATTCCGTGATTCGGAACTTCAAACTGACTTCCAACACAGCTTTTTAGGTATCGCGAATGTTTTAAACAAATCTGTAGTTAATTAAATTAATTAATGTCAATTAAGTTAAATTCTTAGACGCAACACTGAAAAAAAATAATAATTAAAAATACTTCTAAATATTTTTGATTTTCCAAATCCTTCTCAGCTCTGAAAAATATAATTATATTTAAGTTAAAATAATTGAATTAGCTTAAATATAATTAAAATTACTTGGGTATTTGTTCAGAAACATTTTCAATCCGATATTCAAACGTTTCTATAATAGTAATATTAACAATAATACTAATAAATAATTAAATATCTTATATTAATCTTAATTAACTTAAGTACCAAATTTTTTATTTTGCAAAATATATGGTTTTCCTTTAGGATTGAAATCAGGTGTTATTATTAAATTTCCCTTTTCATCAGAATGCAAAATAGAAATTAATATATCCTCAGAAAACCTATTATTTTTAATTATATTTAATCTCTAATTAATGCTTAATTAAAATTAACTATAATTACTAACTCTTCCGGATCCAAATCAGCCATTACAAACATCACTTGATGTTTTGAACCATTTTCCAAACACCCTTTGCATTGAGGGAATTTTAAATCTTTGGGGAATATTGGCTTTGATTTTAAATCAGATTGTCTAAATTAAAATTTAAAATTTAATAAATTTTTCTATCGGAATTTTTTAATTTTTAAACATTTTGATAACCTTGGTTTAATTGACTTTTTTCTATTTCTAATTTCCCCTGAACTCGAAGAACTTTCTTTAATAATTGATTCGGGGTCTTCGTAATTCTAAAAATTAGTTTAATTTTAGCTAAATTTTAGTTTAATTAGGGTTTAATTGTAATTAAACTAACTTTACAATACGCCGTTTTAAAATCAACATCGGTATATGTGTATATATAATTTGTAACTTCACTAGCGTCCAAATTAGACACTAAATCGTGGTATTTATGGTCTAAAAATGTTACGCAATGTCTGTCATCTTTATAAAACTTTATTTCATTCTGCGTACATTAATTAAAATTAAATATTTAGCGTTGAATTTTCTGTATTATTATTATTATTACATGGCTAAATATTTTCTTTTGCCATTGTAACAGACAGCTTTCAACACCAATTTCATTAGCTTCTTTTAACATTAAAGCCATTTCTAAAGCAGCCTCCTCAATATTTGCCTCATCTCCCAATTTTAGGTTTGTATTTGCGCTTTTTTTAATTGTTATTCTTGAATTATGCGTTATTTTAATTAATTTAATAGGTAGTGTGAAATTAATAGGATAGGTGCAAGGATTATGTGCAAAATTAATAGGTGTTATAATGTGCTTTATTTCCATTTCAACAAACAAATACACAATTTCCTACCTTATTTTAAAATTTTGGTAAGATTTTACTTTACCTACCTAACCCAACCAACACTTGATTCTGACTAATTAGGCCACGGGGAGTTCGGAAAAAATAGTGAAAAAATTCTTAACCCGCCGCAAGTTGGTCAAAAAAATTTTTGAAAATTTGAAAATTGCATGTACTTACCGCCATTAAGACCGCTACGCGCCTAAACGCATTCTGCCCTCGATCTTGAAAAACTACCCGGGGGGGGGGGGTAAATATAATAATAAGGACTCGCGACGGAAATCAAGGAGCACATACTGCGGAAATATAGCTATGAAATTTTAAACACCCACTGAAACATTTAGAATTCTCATACCAGGATAGAAAAATATTTGAAGCGAGCTCCAATTTTAAAAATAAACAACGATATTTTGCTAAATTGCGTAGATTATTTCGGAAGTAAATAAAGATAAACAATAATATTTTGGAAAAGGTGTAACATTATTTGGGAAGTAAATGAAGATAAACCACAATATTTTGGAAAAGGCGTAACATTATTTGGGAAATAAATGAAGATAAACAACAATATTTTGGAAAAGGCGTAACATTATTTGGGAAATAAATGAAGATAAACAACAATATTTTGGAAAAGGCGTAACATTATTTGGGAAGTAAATGAAGATAAACCACAATATTTTGGAAAAGGCGTAACATTATTTGGGATGATAAACAACATATTTTGGAAAGGCGGTCACTTATTTGGAAAATTATATAATATTTGCTTAAAATGTGGCACTTAGCGTTACCCGAGAAACACCACATGGAGGTGGCCACACGTCGTTTCTCATGGGGAGTTTTGTTTAGGCAGGTCCCCTTGCCTACTGCCGTATATATTTACTGAAATTCCACCAAATCTCGTGAAAATCGGTAAATAATAAATTAATTAAGATGACTCAATTCGAGAACCTAAATATCTAGTAGCCCCATCCAAATATTTTATAAGTCCTGAATGAATATCATATGAATAATATCTACCCTGATTTTCCGGTTTTTTCATGTAAATGAAAAGATCTGCAACCTTACGTTCGTCCTGCCTTGAACAATCTTTCCAACGAATGATTCGCCAAAAATTGTATTCCGATATTCCATTCAATATGCAGAATGCTACAACTTGCATTCTTTTTACGTATGTGCATTTTACTGGAGTGGCCGAGTGGACGCTCCATGAGCAGCCTAAGTTTGGGTTGGTGCGTAATATAGTGCTGCCATCTGTGTACTAAAATTTGTACTAAAATATTTCAAAGTTTCTTTGAATATTTTTAAATTATTTTCACCATAGAAGGCGCTATAGTCGTACGCACCAACCTTAACATGTAGCGCCTCTGGTGGATTCTGTGCTACACATCGGTACAACATACGCGTGTTGTAGGCATTGTATCGGCCACTCCAGTAACACCTTTCTTTCTCTATGGTGCATTCGTCAAAAAAAGCACACACAATATGTTCAGGAACGCTGCTAAAATCAGATACATCCTTTCCATTTAGCAACCTTCGCATCGCTGCAACGCGATTGCTTTTGAAAGCCATAATTATCAACTTTATCTCAAATAATTTTTATTTTTACAAACCGTTAATCCTTTTCAATAAATGGTTTGAAAAAAAAAGATCTAAATCTACCTTTTATTGTGGGCAGAAGCAGGTTCGGTTAGGTTTTTGGTTCGGATAGCTTAGGATTTCACTTCACGTGGAGAAAATGAATTTTTGTTCTAGATTTAAAACATCCAAACCCACCGCCGGCACAATGGTTGTCATGGTAACGTGGCAACCTTCTTCTTTGCCATGGCAACGGTTCGCGCATGCGCGAACCGTTTTTAAGTAACAGGTGACCTTTTAAGACAATTCTTTATTACTCATCAGACGCGTTTGAGCGAGCTAAGCGAGAGGTTTAATAAAACTCAATTTTGTGGCATTATTTTGTTGGGAAGAGATATTTTTGTTGGGAAGAGATATTTTTGTTGGGAAGAGATATTTTTGGTGGGAAGAGACATTTCTGGTGGGAAGAAACACATTTTTGGTGGGAAGCATTTGGTTTTGTGGCTGGCCTATTTTCAAAAATGGAAAATCCAACTTTTGAAAACCCTAATTTTGAAACTGCGGAACAGTTTTTCCACAGTATTTCGTTAAAAAATTGGGGTGGATTTTTTCCATGTATGAACGAAGAGTTAAGGGCCAAATCTGAAAGGGACGCTAAAACTCTGGTGATTTCATTGGACTTGGTTCCAAGCGTTACTTCTTTCAATGAAAGAAAGATCGCTTGTACTTGCGGAAATAAATCCGACGATGGAATTATCGATGGATTTCTTGTGGGGGTGTTTAACAACCAAAGTCGGTTTGGATACGTAATCCGATGTTCCACTGGGCAATCTCGAGCCAACAAGCGAAAGGCTTTAAGGGCATTGAAGAAAAAGGTTCCCGATCATTTGGTTTCCGAGTGTGTGAAGGCTTTCGTCCCCTCCAAAAACACATGGTTTTATAATCAAAATTTGTCGGTTACCGACAATCTTTTCCTCGTTTTCCTTTGGGTTTGTAAAATGAGCGTCACTGACGCTACAACCCATAGTGAATGTTCCTCACGAACAGTTGTGGATTATTTTTCCATGTGTCGTGAGGTAACGGAGATTGTCATTTCTAATAGGGCCGACAAAGTTCAGATTGGAGGACCAGGACTGTTTGTGGAGGTGGACGAAACCTACCTTCATACTCGCAAATACAACCGAGGGGCGGAGTTAGCCGGGGAAACCATTTGTATCTTTGGAATTTATTGCCGGGATACAAAAGATGGTCTATTTTTGAAAGTGAAAAATAAGTCCCGTGCTGTTCTGTGGACGCAAATGGCAAAATATATAGCCCCTGGGTCCATCATCGTGTCTGACGGAGCCCCTATGTACATGAATTGTACGTTAATGGGCTTTCGGGAGCACCTTACCGTGCTTCATAAGTACGAGTTTGTCAACTCGGAAGATTCTCGCGCCCATACGAACAACATCGAGAACCGAAATAGACACGTGAAGGATGCCATTAAGTCCCACAGAACAGACAGGTCATTAAGTAGCTATATGGCTTCTTATTGGTACCGATGCCTATTTTTCAAGGACCAGGATGGAAACTGGCTTCCTCCTGGAACCAATTTTGCTCGGTTCTTGGAAGACGTAAAGGCTTGCTACCCTGGACCGGGCAAAAAAGGCCTTGAATTAATTGAAATCGGGGTCTCGGAGGAAGAGCTGGCTACTCTCGATCCCGAGACAGAACCAGCATTTTTAATTGCTGGCCAAAACGAAGAAAACACTGCCGAATTCACTGACGAATAAGGCAACGTTTTCTTAGTTTTTGGCAGTAGGCAAGGGGCCTGCCTTATCAAAACTCCCCGGTTGGATTATAGCGGCAGTAGGCAAGGGGCCTGCCTTATAAAAACTCCCGGTTGGATTATAGCGGCAGTAGGCAAGGGGCCTGCCTTATCAAAACTCCCGGTTGGATTATAGCGGCAGTAGGCAAGGGGCCTGCCTTATCAAAACTCCCGGTTGGATTGTAGCGGCAGTAGGCAAGGGGGCCTGCCTTATCAAAACTCCTCATGAGAAACGACGTGTGGCCACCTCCAAGTGGTGTTTCTCGGGTAACGCTAAGTGCCACACTTTACTGCATAGCCATCGGTATAAACAGTTTTGCAGTTAGTAGTGTATAATTTTTAACATACACTTTCTTCCAACATATTGAAGCCTTTTTAAAATATTGTTGATCACCACCATTTGCTTCCCAATAATTGGCCGCCTTTTCAAAAATATTGCTAATTATCTTCATTTACTTAACAAACAATATTATGCCTTTTCCAAAATATTGTGCTTTACCTTCATTTACTTCCCAAATAATGTTACGCCTTTTCCAAAATATTATTGTTTATCTTCATTTACTTCCCAAATAATGTTACGCCTTTTCCAAAATATTATTGTTTATCTATATTTACTTCCCAAATAATATTACGCCTTTTCCAAAATATTGCGGTTTATCTTCATTTACTTCCCAAATAATGTTACGTCTTTTCCAAAATATCATTCTATGCCTTCATTTATTTTCCCAAAAAATATTATGCCTTTTCCAAAATATTGTGGTTTATCTTCATTTATTTCCCAAATAATGTTACGCCTTTTCCAAAATATTGTGGTTTATCTTCATTTACTTCCCAAATAATGTTACACCTTTTCCAAAATATTATTGTTTATCTTTATTTACTTCCCAAATAATGTTACACCTTTTCCAAAATATTATTGTTTATCTTTATTTACTTCCGAAATAATCTACGCAATTTAGCAAAATATCGTTGTTTATTTTTAAAATTGGAGCTCGCTTCAAATATTTTTCTATCCTGGTATGAGAATTCTAAATGTTTCAGTGGGTGTTTAAAATTTCATAGCTATATTTCCGCAGTATGTGCTCCTTGATTTCCGTCGCGAGTTCTTATTATTACCCCCCCGGGTAGTTTTTCAAGATCGAGGGCAGAATGCGTTTAGGCGCGTAGCGGTCTTAATGGCGGTAAGTACTTGCAATTTTCAAATTTTCAAAAAATTTTTTCACCAACTTGCGGCGGGTTTAGAATTTTTTCACTATTTTTTTCGAACTCCCCGTGGCCTAATTAGTCAGAATCAAGTGTTGGTTGGGTTAGGTAGGTAAAGTAAAATCCTACCAAAATTTTTAATATTATCTGTATATTTATAACAACCATAAACGCAATTTTCAATTTGAAAATTCATATTAACGTATGTTTTTCGATAAACGTCTAAAAACAACAAAGGTTAGGCCTATAATGCCGCTTGGTTTAAGGCAGTCTAGCTGAGTCCTACGCAAAAATACTACTATGCATAGAAAAAAAAATAAATAGGCTTAACGCCGGAAGTTAGAGTCCTGCTGGGCTGTTCGTTACGTCATCTCGAGTTTCGTGTCCAATCTCGCGTTTTGATTGGCTGACGTGGTTGCATAGAGGGTGATTGGATCGTTTCCTCCCCCCCCCCGTAGTTCTCGCGCTACCCCGCTTTGCCTTTGGAAGCCCTTGCTCTAGCGAGTTTGAAATCGTTTAGAATTTTAGGGCCTAAAAAATTACAAGTTTTTCGGGTAACCCACCGTGTTTAGGCTTAGTTAATTCGTTTCTAAATCCGTCGCGTCTGTGTGTTTTAATTGATTAAATTAATCGCGTTTGTGATCAAATTCAAGATGTACGAGATTACGTAACGCGAGGCTTAATTCGTTCTCGAATTTGGATGAAAATGTCCAGTAAAGCGACGGATCGGTGAGTTTTCTTAAGCCTTTGTATAGTTACAATTATAACCGAGGCTTAATGACAAAAACGCTAGCTCAGAAATGGAAGGCAGGCGTAAGGGGAAAAAAGAAAGCTCTTCCATTTTACAATAATTACCATGCAGGTTTAATTACAATTAAATCGTAATTAAAATAATTTTATTTATTGGGGTATGGCTTAAGGGTCTAGCAGTAACAAATAGTGAATCCATAACCATTTATCTCTTTGTAAAACCGCATTAAATGCGTAATTAATTGCCATTAGGCTTAGCAGTATACTTAAATAAGTTATGTTCAAATATTGATAGATAATAACTGTTTATCTTGTCGTCTGAGTACATTTTTTTTAAAGACGATATTATGATATCAAAAGTCTTTCCACGATAACAGAAGAGATCTGTTTCAAAAATCAACTGTTAATCAATTAGAGTAGGAGTGTAGGCTGCAGGAAATAAGGCTAATTATTCAAATCTAGGAATAATAGGCGTTGTAATTAATTAAAATTGGCATAGGTTTGAGCGATTAAAATTTCCAATGACCTTGAGAAGTTGAGACCAAATCGAATTTTTGTTTTAAAACTTTCCTTAATCAGTTTCATATTCATATTTCGACCATATTTTTTTATTGTGTGATATTCAAGGTCATTGCCAATATATTTTATATATTATTATATATAAATGTAAAGACTCCCGAGTCTTACTTGCAATTTTTGTCAACTCAATTGTAAGGATGTAATTTCTTTTTTCGTTTGTGTGTGTGTAAATGGACTCTTCCATAAACCACCCCTATTTTTGAGGTAACCCTTAGAGATGGATACGATCTGGTTTCCATGGTGACGCGGTTGGCTTCCCGCCTTATCCCCCTCCCGCCAAAGTTTCTATTTAATGTCCCGCCCTTAGGGTTTTTGTTAAGCCTTGGTCTTCTATGGACACATCCGGTTTGAAGAGAGAGAGAAAATCACCCCTAGTTCTTCTTGGTTCGTTTTTTTTGTGGATAAAGAAAATTGTAGATAAGAAAAATATTCAGGCACGTGGTGTATAACTAACTACCCAATTATAATTTCGTTTTGCAATAATATCTATAGTTAAAAATGACTGTTTATCTTTATTTGTAATTATGCTAATACTGATGTAGGATTTAACAGTATTGCTCTGGATTACCTTTAGTAATCTAAATTTTAGTGTTAGGTATTCCGCTAGCTATTTATTTACCCCTTGACCTCTCAATATCAATCAGTTCAGTTCGGTTCAAGAAGGTAACAAAACTGAAGTTAAGACGTTATTGCACTAAATCCCGGTATAATCCATGGTATTATAAAAAGGGCGTTAAGCCTAAACAGTGTATCATTTTTTTACGGGGATAAGAAACACACTTAAGATAATCCTACATCCAGTTCCGAGGCGTGGTCGAATAGTTTTCAGACAAAGAGTGTTGATACCGTTTACACCAGGAGGCCAAGCTATTTGGTAATACTGGGCTTTGTCAACCACTACCCTGGTATCCTGGCGTAAATGGTATCAATACTCCTTGTATGAAAACTATGTATTCATATAAAAAAATCTTAAACGTAATTTGCCCTTTTCTTTTCTTGGAGAAGTTAGCTTAAGCCTTGGTTAGTCTAGACATGCGCGGTAGGGACAAAGTTCATTTTCTGGGCCAGAGAAAGGCTCAGAACGTCGACACGACACTGCAGAGTGCAAGAAGGCCCCCCCCCTTTTGACAACCAATTCATAATTTGTGTTTATATTTATTGAAATATTTGTTAATGGTAGGCACTATCTATAGCTGAAACTTCAAGTTATGAACTTTTAACGTCTATACACCTTGCTTAGGGAAAAATGCTTTACCAGCTGTTGACGTTTTTAGGCACAGCTGGGAATTATGTCTAAAAAAGGTTCCCTTAGTTTTAGTTTTAGGTCATATGGATTTTGTTACACCCTTAGAGAGAGGGGGTATTGTTAACTTTGGCAGCTAGTGCTTTAAATATTACCCCTTATCGATTCCCCGTAGAATTTGGAAGTGGTTATCCCCTCTGTTTTCCTTATTTTTTTTTTTTTTTTTTTTTGTTAGGAAACCTTTTCCGCTTCCTGTTTTTAGGCCTATTTTTCAAACTTGCCAATAAATCGATAATTCCAGGTTGGAATTCTTTTATTTACCTTTCTGTTGGAGATATTTTTGTAGTGTTTTTGTTGCTGTATTTGGCGATACCTATTTAAATATTTATATTTAATTAAATTTAAAGTTAATTAATTTACAAGGCGCTTTGAAGTTCCATTATAGTTTATTTTCCTTTATAAATTAAATGGGGTTTTAGTTCCGGTTTTAAAGAATTAATAAATAAATAAATAAATAAACAAGACATATTCCCCTTTTAACAAACAAATGAACTCTCCTACAATGATTTTCTAAATTTAAGAAAGAAGAAAATTCAAAATTGTTTAAACTGGTTTTGCAACTTTAAAAAGATAATTTTAAACTACAGTTATGTAAACGATAAATTAAATTTACCGCCTTTTCTGTTTTTTTTTTCTGGAAAAGTGTGGGGGTTTATAATATATAAATAGACGAAATTAGGCCCGAGTTAGGCTTAGCTTTTTATTTTTTTTTTTTTTGGAAAGAGTTTGGTTGCTAATGGACGTAATATTGTTAACTTTACTACTAAGTTATGTATTTCTGTAAGAAAGAAGGTCCTAATTCCTAAAGCCGGTCTTTTTTTGTGGCGGTATTTTGACCTTGGACCAAACAAGTAACAAAGAATGAAAGAAAAATGTATGAATTCTTTATATTTTTTTTTATTTTATTTTCATCTCTCAAGAAATTTAACCTCCTTTTTTATTTTGTCCAATTTTTTTAAAACTAGCTTCCGCCCTATGTATATAGTTTAATCGTCCAAGCCTAATGTGTCAAAGTTAGGCCTAAATTTTAAAGCTACAATACAACCTTGTCCTTTCAATCCAAAACTACCTACAAACATTTAAATTTGAATAAATTGTAGTTATTATTTTTAATAATGAGTTTTCTAATATTTATCCGTGACTTGTCATAGTTTACATTATAATTTTTATTATAGATTGTTTGTGTTGGGGAAAACCCGTTAGGCTTAGCGATGTATTTAGGGTTAACGACGGAGTGACGGGCCTTGGTCTTGTGTTTAATGATTATGCTGAAGGTTGTTTTGAGATTTAGTTTGATTGTTTTTGGGCCTAATTTGGTTCCTTTTTTATTCCATAAACATATACCGAGGCTTAAATTTAGGCCTTTGCTTATCTTAATCCAGATTAGCTGATGAAAACCTTGGTGTTTCTCTCACTCACCCTCTCGATGTATTTTTATAAAGATAATCTTTAACAAAACAAAAATAACGCGTAACTTCCGATATTTGGAATGGAGTGCCCCGTAACCTCATCTCCCCCTACGGTGTAAAATCGACTCTGCCAAAAATGCGCTCCTCCTCCGAGTTCCTACCTCCTTTCCTACTCCCGTCGTCTATTTTCAGACATTTTATCGTTAAGGCTAAGCCTCGGTCTTGGGTATGGAACACCCGACACGAGGCCGTCAGCGGGCCAGTTCTAAAGGAATGGGGAAAACGGGTTGGGGGGTAAAAATCGTGATAACCCCCTTCCCCCCCATCCGACTCTGACCTTCATATCGGGCGCAAAACTGTTCCAATCCCCCCTTTTTCCCATGCAATGAGATCTTCCAAACCTGCCTGTCATGTCTAGTAGTGCCATTTTTCGATTCTTCCCCTAGTTTTCTTTTTTTTTTTTATTATTTTACTTTTTATTTCTAGCCCTCTTTATTCTTTCCCGCCCTTTATGGAGGAAATTTTGCGCGCCCTCCAGGGTTATTTGCAGCCCCGTTTTCCTCTACTGACGTTTTAGCTCCCCTCTCATTGGGTTAAATTTCTCCCCCACCCCCTTTTCCCCCGTTCTAGGCTTTTCACGCGCGTACAAGTTTCCTAGCGCGCGGCTTTGTAATCACCCGGCTAGTTCATTGACTCACTCAGAACCTAGTAGAAATTTTTGAGGGAAGGTAGGCTTCGTTAAGCCTTGGCAGGTTGGCCACGGGAATATATACGGTTTGCGCGTGTATTATTGTGTGTGTTAGTGTGTGTGATACCGCCGCCGTTGTGAATTTGGCTTCTTTTTTTTTTCTTCATACACTACGCTAAGCCTTGGCCTAGTAATATACGGAAACCGTAGGAAATAGCAGCGGAATTTTCGCGGTCGGTAAAAATGATCTTCATGGTTTTAGCTTAGTTACTAGGCGGAATTAATATTGACCGAGGCTTAACCGAAGTTCCCTTGTTTTTACGTAAGGTGGCGCTGTGATTATAATGAAAAAAAGACAACAAATCAACAGGAAATACAACAACACCTGTTTAGGCTTCTTTTTCGTGTGTTTACTAGACAAATATGACAGGTACAATTTTTTAAAAGTTAGGCCTAACTATGGCTACTAGTTTTAAATTAAACAATCGTAGCTAATTGGTTTTTAACTCATGATTTTACGCGAAAATGCCGCGTAATTATCGGAATTATCACGCTTTGTTGGATTAAAATATGAATAGAGTCGTCGTGCGGTTTAGAAGTTTTACTTTTTTGCAAAATTCCATATACTAAGCCTAACCGTACGTTTAATGGCGGTCTAGTATAGCATCTAGTGAAACCAGTTATCCGTAAAAGAAAGAAAATACACGTTTTGCCTCGTAGCTAAAACGGCTGTGATCTTAAAAGACATTTAAATATTTTACAGCCTACGGCTAGTATTTTTTTTTACGTCGGTATCTCTTCGCCAAGATCCTTTCCTGCTTCTTCTCCCTAGAATTTTACCTAGGCCTTGGTGGTGTTTTTTTATATATGTATCTCCTCAATATCGCCTCAATTTTATGCTACGGATTAATTATTTTAAAACAACATGAGCAACGTTAAAACGCTCGGAATACAATCGGCCAGAATTATGTAAGATATTTTTGCCAATTATTTGGGTTGTTATTTGTGTCTTCTCTTCTTCTTAAGATGATATTTTGTCATCATTTGATCAGATTTTGATGACGTAAATTGGTTGGAGGAAATTATTAAGATTATTTCGTGGTTTGATGAATTTGTTGTTTCAATTTATTTAAGGGGGGAAATTTTAATTATGGTTAGTTATTTTAGACGTGGGGGGGGGGGGGGGTAAAATTAACGTAATTTATGCTGATTTAATTATGATTATCTATTAAGGATGGGGATGAAAATTAAGGATAATTTATGTTAGTTTTCTTTATAAAGTTAGGCAGTGCTGATGCAAACTTATTTAGTTTATATTAATTATAATTAAAATTAAAATTCCTCTAAGTCATATTATCTACAGATATTAATCTGATATAAATTCTAATTAAAAGTCACTTAAAACTAACCCCACTTATACAAATTACATAATTCGTTACGTAATTAATTAATGCAATGCCAAGGCTTAAGTTAAGGATTATTTATTTTCAATGCGGTGATAAATTAATTGATTTAAGTCAATTGTTTACAAAAGCGAATAAGCTTTGGTAATGTAAATAACATAACAAATTGAGGAAGGAAAGGTTTATTTCTGTTTGTGTGACGTAGGAGGGTTTTTGTGTGTGTGTGTGTGTACGGTTTTAAAAATAACCTTCCCACTGGATAAAACCGGTTTTTTTTTTTGGAAACCGAAATTATATAGCGTTTAAAAAATGTATACCGATTTCTTGTCTGTCTTTTTTTCTAGGCCTCCCCATGAAAATAGTTCCCCTTACAAAGCTCGACCTCCGGGAGTGCGCAGTCCACCACTGGCGGGTACTCGAGGGTATCCGTACCCTCAAGAACCCGGTCGTAGTTCGTACCCTCAACATTCGACCGCCGTTACGCATATACCAGTTTCTGTCTACGCTACACCTGTTTATAGGGAAAGCCCGTATGCAGGGGTAAGTGTCAAAAACGTGTTTTATTTACACTCCATACTTTATCATCCTTGGTTTACGGTTTTTAACCCCGCTATAAGTATATAAGTAATATTATAGATCGGGATTATGAACTGTTTAGCGCAGGGAATCCTATAGTTCCTATAATATCCTATATTTTTGAACCTGTCCTATATTATTATGTTATAATTTCATGAAAGGTCAGACTATAATATTTGCTATATATTTTTGATGCTTAGTTTGGGGTCTTAGTTTTCGTTTATATGGTTTAGAATTATCAAATTTATTTTAATTAAAATTTAGTTATGACTCTTTTAATTAAAATAGAGATGACATTTGGGACTAGATTTGACCGAAATTGATCAGGCTGCGGAGTTTGTACTCAGGATTATTTTTTTTAATTATATTATATCATTTAATTTAATTTAATTTAATTAAGTTCCTCTGAATTTAATTCAAAGTAAAATCCCCAATTTGTTATATTTATTTTTAATTTATTTGAGATTTTTCTATAATATAGTTTAATTAAGCCAAAATAGTTAGTATTATATATGAGCATGCATTTTTATTCCTATATATTTTCCTATAAAAACACGTGATTTGTTTCTCTCCTATAAAATCCTATAATTCCGGAAAAACACTCCGTTCTTAATGTTTAATCTGCCAATGAAAAGTGATGAGTTTCATTGTTATGATTATTTAGATAGCTTTTGATCGTAACATAAACGAAGAATATCTAATTTTTAGTTAATGATCGATTTGCGTGACAATTTGAAATGAAGCCAATTGGTTAGGTTTTATCATAAGTTTATAAGATATGTTCCATATAAGTTTATTTAATTAATATCTGGTCATGACAAACTGAAAGGCTTGTAATGAATTTGAAGTGAGTGAGTGAGTGAGTGAGGTCATAGATTCGAGAGGAGGTAAAGCGAGAGAGGGGCCTGGTGAGTGGTGAGGTGGCGCTGCTGTCAAATTTGGGCTTAGTAATGCAGATTAAATAGGAGTGCCTAGATGGAGCTGCAAAATTAATTAACCACCACCGAGTGTACTTAGGACTTCAATTCAATTCTCGCTCCCCCTCGTTCTCCTTCGCGAATTAGGTAGCGTCATACTTATGGATGGAACATATCTTATTAACTTATGGTTTTAGAAGAAAAGGAAAGTGTGTTCTTTTATAGCTTCATTATTAGGCGCGGAAAATAGGCCAAAAACCAATTTATAAAGACATCAATAAAGCTAGCTCCCACAGCCGCTATTATCTTTATTTTATTATTATTTTAATGTTAATACGGGTCAATGGCTCGATTAATTGCTTAGGGAATTAATGGAAATTTAATTAAACCGGTTTGTTTACAATTTCCAAAGAATTAGTTTCTTTTACCTTTTGCTATTTTTAGTTTCAGGTATTGATTTGATTATCTATAGTTCTGATTGGTGTAGGGTTATGTTTTTAGTCTCGTTTTGTAGAGGACTGTTAGGGCTATAGCATACTCAAGGGATTTTCCTGGAGTTTTGGCTAAATTAAGGGTTATGACGTTTTGAAAGTTGAGGTTTCTTTAGGAAAACCGCTGGAAATTTGAACTGTGTTGTTTTATTGAAAGTTGATTATCTCGTCTTGTGGTTGGTTTAGGGTTATGTTTTTAGTGTCGTTTGATAGAGGACTGTTAGGGCTATCGTGTACTCAAGGGATTTCCCTCGAGTTGTTGTTAAACTAGAGTTATGACGTTTCAAAATTTTCTGTTTCGCCATGTTTCTTATTTCATTAAAATTGATTTATCTCGTCTTGTGATTGGTTTAGGGTTATGTTTTTAGTGTCGGTGGATAGAGGACTATTAGGGTTATCATAAACTCAAGGGATTTCCCTGGAGTTGTAGTTAAACTGGAGTTATGACGTTTCAAAATTTTATGTTTCGCCATGTTTGTCTTATTTCATTGAAAGTTGATTATCTCGGCTTGTGATTGGAGTAGGGTTATGTTTTTAGTATCGTTTGATAGAGGACTATTAGGGCTATCATGTACTCAAGGGATTTCCCTGGAGTTGTTGTTAAACTAGAGTTATGACGTTTCAAAATTTTATGTTTCGCCATGTTTTATTTAAAGTTGATTTATCTCGGCTTGTGATTGGTGTAGGGTTCTGTTTTTAGTATCGTTAGATAGAGGACCAGTAGGGTTATCGTATACTCAAGGGATTTCCCTGGAGTGGTTGTTAAACTAGATTTATAACCCCTTTTGTTCGCGGCGTCCGTTATCTATTTTTTTATGGCTTTTAACACAAATGTGTTAATTCGTTTTAGGGTGAGAGGGGTTCGACAGAGTACGTCATCGAAAGATTTCGCGAAAATGAAACGGGTCAAGTTAGTCACCAACAGGTCAGACGGCGGCCATCTTTACTGCCAACACCGGAACAGGCCGCCGCTGACCGGATGGAACGTGAAAGGTACTTGGAAGCCGTTCATCGGTACACGGCTAATTTCGAACGCGAAGTTGTCATGCCTTCCCCGTCGACTGTACCCTATTCCACCGGTACCGTCATGTTGTCCGCTGGAAACGTCAACGTCAACGCCACAATGGCCGCCGCCGCTGCCGCTGTCCAATTATCCGCGCCGCCATCTTTAGAAGCTCATGATATCGTCGGGAAGAGGCCGAGATTGGCGACCGGGATGGACCAAAAACCTCCAATTAACCAACAGCTTCTAATTGATACCAGGGAACTCGTCGAGGTCAAAAAGGTCAGTTGCTTTTCTTTCTTTTACCTTATTACAGCGTGACCTTGGTTCGACTTTATATACCCCCAAAATAACCCTCCCAGTAGACCATTTCGATGTAGCCTAGGGGGTAAAACTCTGGGAAATAAATGGGGGAAATCTGTGAAACTCTGGGAAAATGTATATGGGGAAAAACACCTGGAAAACTCGGGGAAATATATGTATATGGGGGAAAAACACCTGGAAAACTCGGGGAAATATATGTATATGGGGAAAAACCTGGAAAACTCGGGGAAATATATGTATATGGGGAAAAACCTGGAAAACTCGGGGAAATATATGTATATGGGGAAAACACCTGGAAAACTCGGGGAAATATATGTATATGGGGAAAAACACCTGGAAAACTCGGGGAAATATATGTATATGGGGAAAAACACCTGGAAAACTCGGGGAAATATATGTATATGGGGAAAAACCTGGAAAACTCGGGGAAATATATGTATATGGGGAAAACACCTGGAAAACTCGGGGAAATATATGTATATGGGGAAAACACCTGGAAAACTCGGGGAAATATATCATACATGGGGAAAAACACCTGGAAAACTCGGGGAAATATATCATACATGGGGAAAAACACCTGGAAAACTCTGGGAAATATATATGGGAAAATACATGGAAAACTCTGGGAAATATATATGGGAAAATACATGGAAAACTCTGGGAAATATATATGGGAAAATACATGGGAAACTCTGGGAAATATATATGGGAAAATACATGGGAAACTCTGGGAAATATATATGGGAAAATACATGGGAAACTCTGGGAAATATATATGGGAAAATACATGGGAAACTCTGGGAAATATATATGGGAAAATACATGGGAAACTCTGGGAAATATATATGGGAAAATACATGGGAAACTCTGGGAAATGCATGGGGAAAACTCATGGAAATCTGTTTTTCAAAAGCTGTATGAACCCATTTTGTATGTCCCGACACTGAGGGGTACCCTACCCGTTTTTTCACCTTAAAAAAGGGTCTATTTGTGTATTCATTCAAGGTGGTATTCCCTTTAAAGGTCATACAAACAATTTAAAATAATTAACTACATATTGAAAGTCGTCTCTAGAACGCGGGACCCTATTGTAGTCTTCCCTTGTTATTTTTTTTCACTATTCATACGCTATTGTATTATTGGCAGTGAACTGTGTATTTGACCTACAGTTGTGACGTTACAACCCCCCCCCAACCCCCCCCCCCCCTTGATCTACGAAGCGTAGCCGGCCGTAGTGCTGTCATTTAACATTTGTAGTTTACTACGGAGTAGTGACAGGTACTAGGCTTTAACAGTATTGGGGTACGTGGGGAAGGTAAGGCTAGGTGCCATTAGTGTATTACCGCGGGAAAAAGTAAGGAATTAGAGCCCGGGTAGAAGTACTTTGGATTTAAAACTGGCCATGCGTTACGACATATCCGATTGTTAGGCGATTTATCTAGATTCTTGTTTTTCTTTCATCATTATAAAAAGTCCTATCTCTCTAAGCCTTGTCTAGAGTTACGAGTAGTAAATTGTCATTGTTGGTTTATTTTCTTATTTTTTAAGTAAACATAATTATACTGGTTATTTAAATATGGTTCGTTATTTCATAAGTTTATAAGTGATATGTTCCTTTCATAAGTATGACACTACCTATACTTCTAAGACCCCTTTGACAGCAGCGCCTCACTTTACCTCCTCTCGAGTCTATGACCTACCTCACTCACTCACTCACTCACTTCAAATTCATTACAAGCCTTTCAGTTTCTAAGTTACCAGAGATTAATTAAACAAACTTATGGTAGGAACATATCATATGAGCTTATGATATTATCGGTGCGTATGCCAAGGCTTATTACGCCAATTTTGGACACCCAAATAAAACAACTTCTTTTGATTGATGTAATTAAAGTTTATTAAAGAACAATTTAAGTTATCATACATACCTTTAAGTGTTTTCCCCGTCAAGAAGTGATATCTAGTTTAATAGGGAGAAGTTGCCTAAGTATAGCGCCGGCCATAGTCCTGCAGTCCCCCCTTTCAAAATACAATGGGGGGGGACGTAAAAGGGGGAGGAGCCGGGCTATTTCGCCTCCTCTCCTCAGTCGGAAGTCGGAAAATATGACTAATTTTCGTACTCATTCGCGTCGCGCTGACGTGCACGATTTTACAAGAACCTATCAGATGCTGGCTGGGGGGTTGTAATTTATAGGCGGGATTAACTCCGGACCTACGTACGTTTGGACTGGAGATAAAGAGCTGGAAATGTGGATGAACGAATTTATACCTTCTCCCTAATAAACTAGATATCACTTCTTGCCCCGTATCTTTTAAATAGTTCTTGAGGTTCTGACGTTTCCAAGTTGGTTGGTTAGCCAATAAATGCTTGTGAAGTTTAGCAAGCCCAATAGTGCACCGGCCTAGGCTTAGCGTTATTTCTTTTTTTATCTCAATTAATTATACACCTTTAGAATCTTTCTTTTTTTTTCCTAAATAGCTGCTAGACTTAAGAATTGCGTAAATGTTTTCTACGTCTCGATTTATTTTTGGGTACTTGGAAGTCGAGGCAGTGACCTAAATTTTGTTTTTTTTTAAAAAAACTTCCTATGTATTTGTAGTTTGTACTTGCTTCTAAGTTCTAAAACTTTCACTTTTCCTCCCCCCGTTCTGTTGTATATCTTTTCTTGGCACATTATTTGCAGTTGTATTCAAGTTTTCTGTTTTTTTATTATTTATAAGTGTACCGGAACGTTTATAACTTGTCTGAAAAGATAACTTTACATTACGTTTGAATCTATATAGGCATACACTTTTTCGATAATGGCGTTCAGGATTATTTTTTCTAGGCCTATTTCTTGATATAAAATGTTTAAACAAATTAAAAGTTGCAGGCTCGTATAAATTAAGGCCGTTTTTATACGTTTGAACTTGATTACGTCACCATTGTAATGAATTTAGAGTGGTGGTGTTTTAATTATTTAAGAATAAAAAGGTCTTTCAAAACTTTCGTTAGGCTTAAGTATTGTGAACTTTGAACCCTTACTTGCTGAATGCGATTGGCTAATTTATGAATGCAGCAATGTGGTTATTCATTTGGCTACCCATTTTTTATGTTTTAAATTAAGTTAAATTGACTTATTACTTAATTAAAACGAAGTTAAAAATAAAAGTTAATTCAGAACTTTCGTTAGGCTTAGCGCGTGAACTCTGAACCCTTGCTTCCCGAATTTTGATATATATTTTTATATTTTAAATTGAATTAAGTTAAATTGATTTATTTCTAAATTAAAACGAAGTTAATAAGAAAAGTTCATTCGAAACTTTCGTTAGGCTTAAGGCGTGAACTTTGAACCCTTGCTTCCCGAATTTTGATATCTATTTTTATATTTTAAATTGAATTAAGTTAAATTGACTTATTTCTTAATTAAAACAAAGTTAATAAATAATTTTTAATAAAGAAAATATCTGAAAATCTTAAATAGTGTACTGTTTATATGATAAAGCTTATGCATTTGAGTTATATTTAGTCTTAGGCCTTGGCTTATCATAATTGACTTTTGACCTTCTTCGTATGGTGAATTCATTATTGTTAAGAAACGATAATGATCTTATATCTTCACAAAAATATTAGTATATCATAGAAATATCCCCCGAAATTGATTTCACTTTGACCTAGGCTAATAATGATAAAGAAGTGGTTTGATAATAAACATACATCGATAAATTTCCAAGGGCTGACAACCTAATTTGAATTGTCACCCAAAGATTGTCAATTCTTCTGTCTCATTCCCTCGTTATGATAAAAAAATGATTCTTATCTGTTTTAAAAGTCTTATCTGAGGAAGCTGATCTGTTCAGTAAAAATGAACTCTTAATTTACCCGATAAGATTGCTAGAACATTCTACGTTCTTTGAGACAGTACTAACTACGTCAAACAAACTAGCAAACTCACTCAAAACTTAACTAAGACAAATTATAATTAGTGTTTTTTTAATTATGTTTCGTTGCGGTTGTTATTATCGTTTTCAGGAGCCAGCTTATACGCCTCAGGTTGAAGCTATCTCGCCTACGTTACCGAGTGACGATGTCCGTCACGATCTCTCGCCTCAGAGGACGTCGAAAGACGTTCTACTGCAATCTATCAATAAAATTGATAGGGAAATATCGCAGGTGGAATCGCAAATGACTAAATTGCAAAAGAAACAACAGGAACTCGAAGCTGAAGCGGCAAAACCTCAAAATTCCAAATCTCACGTTACAGTATCGTCAACTGTCGAACCGAAACAAATGAGCATTGCGCAGATTATTTATTCGGAAAATAGGGTATGTTTATTACTTTATTTCGTTTAATAAACTAATTGACATATTAATTAATGTTTTTAATCCTAAATTAATTAAATTTAATTAACTTTAATTAACTTTAATTTAATTTAGAAAAAAGCTTATGGAGCTCATGCTATGCTCGAACCCTATGGGCCTAAAGTAGATATTGTATGAATTTGTTTTTCCTTTCAAGTTTTTTGTTTACTTATTGTTGGTATTTCATGTTGTTTATGTGTTTGTTTGTTTGTTTATTTTACAGCCTATGTATAACCAACCATCGGATACCACTGTTTATCATGAAAATAAACGAAAGTACGTTGATTTTTTTTTTTATTTTTATTTTTATTTTGATTTTTTTATTTTTTTTTTTATTTTTTTTTATTTTTTATTTTTTTTATTTTGATTTTTTTTTATTTTTTATTTTTTTTTATTTTTGATTTTATTTTATTTTTTTTTTATTTTATTTTTTTTATTTTATTTTATTTTTTTTTTTTAATTTTTAATTTTGATGTTATTTATTTATTGTTATTTTAAGTATTAACGTTAATTGCGATTTTCTCTTCAGGTTTATGACATTAAAGAAGAGATTAATAGGATATTTTAAACGAAAACAAGCGGACAAATTAACCAGGGAGGAATATTTAACGGAGACCTACTCAAAATTAATGCAGGAATGGTTGAAGAAGATTGAGAAACGCGAAAATAATGCCACTAAAAAGTAAGAGTGTTATTTCTATTTGTTTTTCTGTTTGTTTTTTATCTATAAAATTAATTTGGGTTTTAATTTTAAAAGCTAATGATTTTTATTTAATTTTCTTCAGAGCTAAAGATCAGAAACAAAGGGAATTCTTTGAAAAACAATTCCCCGAGTTGAAAAAGCAAAGGGAAGATAGGGAAAGGTTCTCTCGAGTTGGTCAAAGAATTCGTAGTGATGCCGAACTCGAGGAGATTATGGACGGTTTACAAGAACAGGAGGTACGGGTAATTTTAATTTGTATTTTCGTGTGTGATTTCTGTTCAATTTTATTATATTTAAGTGGTTTTATTGGCTTTTTATGGTTTATTCACTTGGTTTTATTGCTTTTTAATTGCTTTTAACCGCGTGTTATTGGGTTTTAATTGTTTTTAACCGCGTGTTATTGGGTTTTAATTGTTTTTAACCGCGTGTTATTGGGTTTTAATTGTTTTTAACCGCGTGTTATTGGGTTTTAATTGTTTTTAACCGCGTGTTATTGGGTTTTAATTGTTTTTAACCGCGTGTTATTGGGTTTTAATTGTTTTTAACCGCGTGTTATTGGGTTTTAATTGTTTTTAACCGCGTGTTATTGGGTTTTAATTGTTTTTAACCGCGTGTTATTGGGTTTTAATTGTTTTTAACCGCGTGTTATTGGGTTTTAATTGTTTTTAACCGCGTGTTATTGGGTTTTAATTGTTTTTAACCGCGTGTTATTGGGTTTTAATTGTTTTTAACCGCGTGTTATTGGGTTTCAATTGTTTTTAACCGCGTGTTATTGGGTTTTAATTGTTTTTAACCGCGTGTTATTGGGTTTTAATTGTTTTTAACCGCGTGGTATCGCTTTTTAATTGTTTTTAACCGCGTGTTATTGCGTTTTGATCGTTCATAACCGCGTGTTATTGCGTTTTAATCGTTTATAACGGTGTGTTAATGCGTTTTAATCGTTTATAACGGTGTGTTAATGCGTTTTAATCGTTTATAACGGCGTGTTATTGCGTTTTAATCGTTTATAACGGCGTGTTATTGCGTTTTAATCGTTTATAACGGCGTGTTATTGCGTTTTAATCGTTTATAACGGCGTGTTATTGCGTTTTAATCGTTTATAACGGCGTGTTATTGCGTTTTGATCGTTTATAACGGCGTGTTATTGCGTTTTGATCGTTTATAACGGCGTGTTATTGCGTTTTGATCGTTTATAACGGCGTGTTAATGCGTTTTAATCGTTAATAACGGCGTGTTAATGCGTTTTAATCGTTTATAACGGCGTGTTAATGCGTTTTAATCGTTGATAACGGTGTGTTAATGCGTTTTAATCGTTTATAACCGCGTGTTATTGCGTTTTAATCGTTTATAACCGCGTGTTATTGCGTTTTAATCGTTTGTAACCGCGTGTTATTGCGTTTTAATCGTTTATAACCGCGTGTTATTGCGTTTTAATCGTTTATAACCGCGTGTTATCGCTTTTTAATCATTCATAACCGCGTGTTATCGCTTTTTAATCATTCATAACCGCGTGTTATCGCTTTTTAATTGCTTATAACCGGGTGTTACTGCTTTTTAATCGTTTATAACCGCGTGGTATCGCTTTTTAATTGTTTATAACCGCGTGGTATCGCTTTTTAATTGTTTTTAACCGCGTTGTATTAATGTTAAATCTTTGTTTTCCCCGTTTCCAATGAATATATTATAGCTGGAAGACAAAAAAATGCGTAGCTACGCTGTGATACCTCCGATTCTTTTGGATCCTAAACAACGGCAGATAACCTTTATCAATAGAAACGGACTGGTCGAGAATCCCATGGCCGAATACAAAGAACGGCAGCTTTTAAACATTTGGACGGAACAAGAACGCGAAATCTTTCAAGAAAAGTATCTTCAACATCCAAAAAACTTTTGCGTCATCGCCTCATACTTAGAGAGGAAGGTTAGATTGTTGCATTCTTTAAATCCCTGTCCGTTTATTTATTGTTTTAAAGTTTAATTAATTTCACTGTTTATTCCTTAATGAATGATGTAAATAATAATTTGTTTGTTTGTTTGTTTTTTGTTTACAGAGCGTAGCTGATTGTGTACAATATTATTATCTAAATAAGAAACAGGCGAATTATAAGACGTTACTAAGGAAGCACAATGTTAAGAAACGAACTAGAGCCTTAGTCAAACCTAATCCGCAAAATGTTAACGTTCAGGTAAGTGTCAAATTTCTTCTCTTTCGTTTTAAGCTTAATTACTCGGGTCCTCGTTTTTGTAATCGCTAAGTATTTGGTATCGTTGGAAAGCTAAGAAATAGGGCTATAACATACTCAAAGGACATCGCCGTATCTCTGATAGAACCAGAGTTAAAAGGTGTCGTGTAAATAATTTTCGCGTTATTCTTAGGGAGGCGATGTCTATGAACATTTTTCTTAATTACTCGGACCCTAATTGTTGTAACCCCAAGTAATTGGTATCATTGGAAAGCCATGAAATAGGGCTATAACATACTCAAAGGATGTCCCTCTACCTCTTATAGAACCAGAGTTAAATGGTGTCGTGTTAATAGGTCCCGCGTTAATCTTAGGGTGGCGATGTCTATGAACGTTTTGCTTAGTTACTCGGGCCCTAATTGTTATAATCCCAAGTAATTGGTATCATTGGAAAGCTAAGAAATGGGGCTATAACATACTCAAAAGGACATCCCCGTATCTCTTATAGAACCATAGTTAAATGGTGTCGTGTTAATAAGTTTCGCGTTATTCTTAGGGTGGCGATGTCTATGAACATTTTGCTTTATTACTCCTGCCCTAATTGTTGTAACCCCAAGTTTTGGGTATCATTGGAAAGCTAAGAAATAGGGCTATAACATACTCAAAGGACATCCCTCTATCTCTTATAGAACCAGAGTTATAAGGTTTCGTGTAAATTAGTCTCGCGTTAATCCTATGAAGAGGACGTTAATTAACATTTGGCTTAATTACTCGGGCCCTAATTGTTGTAACCCCAAGTTTTAGGTATCGTTGGAAAGCTAAGAAATAGGGCTATAACATACTCAAAGGACATCCCTCTGTCTCTTATAGAACGAGAGTTAAATGGTGTCGTGTTAATAAGTCCCGCGTTAATCTTAGGGAGACGACGTATACGAACGTTTTTCTTAATTACTCGGGCCCTAATTGTTGTAACCCCAAGTAATTGGTATCATTGGAAAGCTTAGAAATAGGGCTATAACATACTCAAAGGACATCCCCGTATCTCTTATAGAACCAGAGTTATGACCCTTGGAAATGTTTATAAACGCGAGATTTCTTGTTTGTTTGTTTATTTATTTAGGGTGGTATTTCAACTCGGCAACAAGAAGAAGCCAAAGCCGCTGCTGCTGCTGCGGCGGCGGCGGCTGCAGCAGCGGCAGCAGCAGCTGCTGCTTCAGTTTCTTCATCTACAAGTTCCACAACAACGTCAACAACAACAAGCAGCAGTAACAACACCTCCAGTACCACCTCAACAACCAATTCCTCAATTACTAGCAGCCTAAGTTCGACCACATCTTCATCTACAACGACCACCACCACCATTTCAAGTACCCCCGTTTCCTCAACCCCCCTATCAAGTACGAGTACCACCACCTCCTCCTCCTTAACGTCATCAACGTCCAACGTCACCACGGTTTCTATTGTAACTACGACAACGTCGACGCCGGCGGTGACCACTAGCGCCTCCATTTCCGTTCACGGTGGTTTTAATAATACCTCGACGACGGTGTCGACTTGTAGCGCGTCATCGGTTGTTAGTAGTACTATTACGCCTAGTGGTGGCAACAGTGCCGCGGTCACCTCCAGAGTTTTGACTTCCGGCGCCGCGGCCAACGCGTCCTCCTTGTCCAATCCTGATGTTGCTCACAATCAGAAGAATAATAATAATAATAATATGAAGAAGGTGGAGGTTGACGCCACGCAGATGAAAGTTGGAGGTGCTGCTGCTGCTGCTGGTGTTAATAGATTGGTGACGGGAACGGCGGTTGAAAGGTCGAATGTCAGGTATGTTGTCGTTTTTAATGGTTTTAATAAAGGGTTTATGGGTAGTTTTATAAGGGTTTCATGGGTTTACGGGTGGTTTTATAACGGGATTTTTGTTGTTACGCGTGGTTTTATAACGGTTTTTAAGGGTGTACGCGTAGTTTTATTACGGTTTTTGTTTTTACGCGTAGTTTTATTACGGTTTTTGTTTTTACGCGTAGTTTTATTACGGTTTTTGTTTTTACGAGTAGTTTTATTACGGTTTTTGTTTTTACGCGTAGTTTTATTACGGTTTTTGTTTATACGCGTAGTTTTATTACGGTTTTTGTTTATACGCGTAGTTTTATAACGGTTTTTTTGTTTTTACGCGTGGTTTTATAACGGTTTTTAAGTTTTTACGCGTGGTTTTATAATGGTTTTTAGTTTTTACGCGTGGTTTTATTACGGTTTTCGTTTCTACGCGTAGTTTTATAACGATTTTTCGTTTCTACGCGTAGTTTTATAACGATTTTTCGTTTCTACGCGTAGTTTTATAACGGTTTTTCGTTTCTACGCGTAGTTTTATAACGGTTTTTCGTTTCTACGCGTAGTTTTATAACGGTTTTTCGTTTCTACGCGTAGTTTTATAACGGGTTTTTGTTTTTACGCGTGGTTTTATAACGTTTTTTGGTTTTTACGCGTCGTTTTATAACGTTTTTTTTATTTTTACGCGTGGTTTTTTAAGGTTTTTTGTTTTTACGCGTAGTTTTATAACGGTTTTTCGGGTTTACGCGTAGTTTTATAACGGTTTTTCGGGTTTACGCGTAGTTTTATAACGGTTTTTCGGGTTTACGCGTAGTTTTATAACGGTTTTTCGGGTTTACGCGTGGTTTTATATTGGGTTTTTATGGGTTAACGCGTGGTTTTATATTGGGTTTTTTGTTTTATACGCGTAGTTTTATAACGGTTTTTTGTTTTATACGCGTAGTTATAGAGCAGTTCCTTCGTGCTTGTAAAGGTTTATTTAGTGTTCTAACGTGATTTTATATTAGTCAAGTCGAAATGATAGTAATTTAGATATTTCTTTTGTCTGTGTGTCTTTTTAACCAGTGGTTGCGCGAAAAGAACGAATCAAGATGGAGAAGAAGCCGGGGACGAAATGAGTGATAACGACGCCTCGGAAAACCACAGTGAGTTTAAATTCCACCTTCATTATTTTACCTTAATTAAGCCTATTTCAAACTAAGTTGTTAATTATTTTGGATTGCGCGTAATCGTTTAAAATAGTTAAAACAAAATTCTAATAGAACGTGACTTTATTGAGTAATATTTTTCCAAGTGTTACACGCGTTAATTAAGGAACAATTAGCGATAGAATAATCCGTAATTAAAATAATTTAATTACGGTTGATTATTTTCAACTTCGAGCTTACCTTTACAATATTTCTTATGTTTATGCACAAAATAATAAGACGGGAATTTTCCACCGCACATTTTACAAGGATAAAACGCTACGTTTAATTCCAATGGTTTTGGGGTTTGATTAGTGTCGTTAACTTCCGTTGGTGGCGTTGATAACGTTGGCGATTTTGGGTCTATAGCTTTCGGGTTAATGTGACGTAATTTATGCTTTTCGTAGCAATAATAACTTTTAAAAGTGTGATTGCAGTAAACGCAAGTGTACAATTTTTGCGTCACACCTTCGTTATTATTATTGGGTTTATGTAATTTAGCGTTAGTCGTGTTTGTTTTATCACGTGATGATAAGGACGAATTTGATTCGTCCGTTATGTTAACTTCGACCATTTCGGTTTGGGGGCGACGGTCTTTATTGTAATGTTTATTTAAAACGCGTTCGAATTTAACCGGACCATCGCAAGCCGCGATGTCCACTATAACCTTAGGGGCGGTGTCCGAATCATTTGAGTTTGAGTCTAAATTGTTGTTGTTATTGGTGCGATCCAAATGTTGTCGTAAACTGAACAATAAGTGGTGGTTTTTATTGGTTACCGATGTTGGGGAATCGACTGAGACGTAACGGTCGTCGTCGCTGCTATCTGATTGGTCCGTTATGGGTTCATCCCGTCTTACCGGGGATGTGGTGACGTCATTGTCACCGTCGCTACTGGGTTTTGATACGGTTTCTGAAATATTGTGGTGCGTGGTTGTGATGAAATTACGGGGTACCGTTGGTATGGGTCGCACTGGTAAATACGACGATGAAGACGCTGGTGTTTGTGGTGGTGGGGAACTTGCAGGGCGACGTAAGACGTTGTAAGGGTTAAAGGTTAACGAGGTTGGTAATGCCGCCGCTGCAGCTGATGGGGTTGGAGTTCGTAATGACCCGCCGCAGATTAATGGGTTAAAAATACCGGGGTAGAGGTACTGGTTTCGACATGGACTCGTTAGTCCTGCCAGTAATGGGAAATTTTGTTCTATAAAGTACTTGCATGTTAAAACGGCTGCTGGCATGTTAAGGTACTCCGCTGCGAATAGGACCTCGTTTATGTCCGTTATTGTTACGCGTAATTGTCCGTCGTAAAGGAAACTAAGTAGAATTGCGAATGAATGGGCGCTTATACGGTTTAAGTTGATTATCTTGGGTACTTGAGATTGTTTGTTGTCGTCCCGGTGGGTGGTACTGGCGTTAGAGTTGTCCGGTGATAGTAAGGTATTGAAATAACCGCTGTGGGCCGTTAGAAGTACGCGGTGAGCGTGAAATAGTTGATCCTGAACTACGATAATCGTGTCAGGGAGTAAGGCAGAGGTCTCCAGTGGTGCAGGTAGGGTTGAAGGTGGTGGCTGTACTGGTTTCCACATTGCGCTGTGTACTAAGTAATTTTGGGAGGTTCCAGTAGTTTTACTTGAAAAGAGGGGGACACTTGATTGATTGACAAATCCAATTATTCGCTTTAGAAACTTCCCCACCTGAAATAGATTGTATTTGTATAAGATCAGATCAGTAAGATAAGACGTTCGACCCATAGGTAGGGGCCTATTCATCGTTTTGAGACAAGGAGGATTGTTACTGTATTTACTTGTAACAGGAGGCGAAGCTACTTGGTAGGTAATGCACTTTGTACGACAAGTAGCATGGCCTCTTGCAGACCAGTGTAAATGGTATAATTTCAGGGTTCATACAAACCTGGAAAAATAAGGGAAATAAATAGTTGACAAAAACCTCAGGGAAATTTAGGATTTTTAGTAAAATTCAGGGCAAACTCGGGGAAATTTAGGATTTTTAGTAAAATTCAGGGCAAACTCGGGGAAATTTAGAATTTTTAGTAAAATTCAGGGCAAACTCGGGGAAATTTAGAGTTTTTAGTAAAATTCGGGGCAAACTCGGGGAAATTTAGAATTTTTAGTAAAATTCAGGGCAAACTCGGGGAAATTTAGAATTTTTAGTAAAGTTCGGGGCAAACTCGGGGAAATTTAGAATTTTTAGTAAAGTTCGGGGAAAACTCGGGGAAATTTAGAATTTTTAGTAAAATTTAGGGAAAACTCGGAAATTTGGAATTTTTAGTAAAATTCGGGAAAACTCGGGGAAATTTAGAATTTTTAGTAAAATTCGGGGAAAACTCGGGGAAATTTAGAATTTTTAGTAAAATTCGGGGAAAACTCGGGGAAATTTGGAATTTTTAGTTTAGGAGTTAAGGTACACAAAATTGGGAAAACTTTCTCTCACCTGTTACGGTCACCGCGGTCCCCGTTTTGACTCAAGACTCAACAAGTGTAATAAAATACATAACGGTTTAGGTTTAGCCATGGTTTAGCCCTCGAAGCCGAATTGCAGGACTAAAAACCATTAATTTTTCCCGGACTATGGAGTTATATTAAATGCCTTTCCTTTTTTGTTGTGGCGACACGGCGCTTGCCTTTAATCGTTGTCACAAGCGAACCTTATCGCGAGAACGGAGAAAGTAATTCAAGCATACATACCACTGAAACAAATTGATGTAAATAAGGATTGAGTCGGGACTTTTCGGGGGGCAGGCCCCAACTAGCTAGTTACTATTACAATAATCAAGTCAGCCAATGGGGAAAGAGCTAGAATATTGTCGTGTTTAAATACTGACTGTAACGTTCATAACCCCTAAAATTATTACCTACCCCCCTTAGTGGAAACTCCAACGAATTGGAAAAGACCTTTTTTTATTACACATATTCTAGGACGATTAAGATGTGGAATGGAATACGGAAATATTAATATATGCTGGTAATATCTAGGCGGGTTTTGTGGGAGGAGCTAGTTAGACTATGGCGAATTTACCTTGGGATTTAATTATAGAAATTAACATGGGATTGTATTCCAATTAGCTGTAGGCCTACCATAAGTTTATAAGATATGTTCCTTCCATAAGTTTGTTTAATTAATATCTGGTCATGACAAACTGTAAGGCTTGTAATTTTGAAGTGAGTGAGTGAGTGAGTGAGTGAGTGAGGTAGGTCATAGATTCGAGAGGAGGTAAAGCGGCGAGGTAGGCCTGGTGAGTGAGGGGGCGCTGCTGTCAAGTTTGGGCTTAGTAATGCGGACTAAATAGGACCTAGATGGAATAGGTCCTAGCAGCAAAATTTATTAACCACCACTGAGTGTACTTAGGACTTCAATTGACTCGCTCCCCCTCGTTCTCCTTCTCGAACTAGTTATCTCGAGCTGCTCTAAGTCTCTCAGTAGCATTTAGTATTGGTACTATTTACTCGGCTGAACGTTTCAAGTCCCTGGTTTTATCGTCTAAATCAGTCAGTTTTAGAGCGTGCCCACTGTATTAATAATTAATGCACGATTTCGTTTTTTGGCTCGCATGGCCAAATGGATCGGAGTTATATTAATTTGGAAATGATGTATTTACTCTCACTTTCGGTTGATTAGCTTTTGTATTTGACCCCAGGGGCCACAAAATATGATCTTGAAATGAAATTGAAGCCCCCCCCCCAATTCCTTCATCCCCCGCCTTCCCCCTTCTGCCAAATAGTGTAGGGAAAGACTGAAGTTTCGCTATCGTCGTGGGTCCCAACTTAGAAATTTATTAATTATATATTATTCAAATCTTCTTCGTATTTTTAAATCCATATTTAATCAATAATATTCGTCTTAAAATATTAGTTATTTTTTTTTTCGGTTCTAACTTTTAACTTAACTGAAGTATAGTATGAATTTTTAATATTTTTTTTATTTTTGGGGGGAAATTGGAAAATTAATATTTTAAGATGTAAGAAGTTTAAAACTTAGGTTTTTTCTAAGAAATTTCAAAGTTTAATTATTAATCGCATCCCGTTTTGGGGTAAAGAAAGTTTTTAAATTTGAAACTGTATATTTCGAATTATTAATTCGGATAAATTTTTAATTAATTTAATTTAATTTAATCCTTTTTTAATTTAGTTTAATCGCCATTATTAATTTAATTCAATCGGTTTTAATTTAATATTATTACATTGTAGAAAGAAAATTCTTCATTTGGTCCCTTTTTTAACTAATATAGTTCAATCCCTTTTTAATTAAATTAATTTAATTTTATTCTTTTTAATTTAATATTACATTTTTTTTATAAATTATTTATTTCATTTTTAATTTAAAAACTTACTTTTTCGAACTCGCTATAAATGTTTGTTTCCCAAACTTGAACTTCCCGTGTTTATTGAAAAGCGGTTTTGCACTGATTTCTTAAAGATATGTAATTACTTCATAGTACAACTTTTGTAGTCTTGTGATTGAGTGGTTGACCTCTCGGTAAGGAACGAAATGAATCCCATTAGATATTCACCCTTTCGCTGCTGCTGCTGTGTTTTTAACAATGAAAGTATTGGATTTCTTTCCAATATATTGGTTAATTCTGTTCGGTTCGTTCGTTTTTTCTTCTTTTGGGGTGTTACATTTTTAATCATGTTAATGTAATTGCATTTGAATTAAGAATGCCGTGGCCGATTATTTTGTATAAGACCGTACCATAAGTTTATAAGTGATAAGTTCCAACCACCTATACGATTCGTAATGCTACTGAGAGACTTACAGCAACTCGAGATAACTAGTTAGAGAAGGAGAACGAGGGGGAGCGAGTCAATTGAAGTCCTAAGTACACTCGGTGGTGGTTAATTAATTTTGCAGCTAGGACCTATTCCATCTAGGCACTCCTATTTAGTCCGCGTTACTAAGCCCAAATTTGACAGCAGCGCCTCACTCACTCACCAGGCCCCTCCCTCGCTTTACCTCCTCGAATCTATGACCTACCTCACTCACTTCAAAATTACAAGCCTTTCAGTTTCTAAGTTACCAGAGATTAATTCAACCTAAGATTTAGGCTTAATTCGGTCGCTAAGTTACTAATTTCGTGACTACGTTTTATTTTTAATCTAAGTTTTAAACGCTTGAATTACCATCCCAACATTAAAAGTAATAAGATGGTAATTAAGGCAAGGGGGAAAATAAATGCCACAAGCAAAAGAAACTTTGTTTGTCACGAAGGTGCACTGAAATTGGAATCCGAGGAAGCGTGAAATCAACGCGAATATAAATTGTGTTTCGTAGCGGTCAATTTTTGGGTTGTTTTTTGTTTTTTCATTAAATGTTAATTTTCTTGACCCCATAGTTGGTGCAGGTCTCTATTTTTGGTATTGTTCAATAGAGGACTGTTAGGGCTATCTTATACTCAAGGGATTTTCCTGGAATTATTGTTAAATTAAGAGTTATGATGGTTTAAAGTTGAGGTGATATAATGTTCTGAAGTTGCGAGGTTCGGGTCGAGGTGAAGCTGTTCAAACATTAGGGTTGGGTATTTGTTTTTATTGAAAGCCTATTAACTCGGGTATAGTAGTATTGTAGTAATTTTGGGTAGAGGTTAAATAGGGCCATCACTTGCTCAAGGGATTTTCCATGAAAGTTGCGTTATACTTGCGTTATGAAGGCTCGAAAGTTATTATATTGATTGGCCGCTCGATAGAAGTTAAAACGAAATGGAACTGTCTTTAATTTGTTTAATGCACTGTTCGTAGCTCTGCTTTGGAAAGCAATTCCAAACGGCACTTCATTTTAAATATGAAAGTTTAATATTACCATAATAAACATTAGAAGGTGTTTTGTTTTATCTGACTTGTGTAACAAACGTGGCAGGGTTCGTACAAACCTGGAAAAGTCTTTGAATTAAGTTGTTCACTAAAAGTTAGGGGAAATTTATAATTTTGAGTGAAATTCGTGGTAAATTCGGTAATTTTCACTAGCATTCGGGGGAAAAGTCAGGAAAATGTATGGGTTTCTATAAAATTCATGGAA
Organism: Phalangium opilio; assembly: GCF_054372755.1. Classification (NCBI taxonomy): domain Eukaryota; kingdom Metazoa; phylum Arthropoda; class Arachnida; order Opiliones; family Phalangiidae; genus Phalangium; species Phalangium opilio. The sequence goes on along the minus strand of NW_028324218.1, from coordinate 1,695,869 downwards.
AACTCTGGGAATATTATGGAATTTCCGTTAAATTCATGGAAAACTAGGAACAATTTATGGTTTTCGGGAAAATTCATTGGAAACTCGGGGAAATTAAGGGAAAACTCATGAAAATATATGGTTTTCGGTGAAATTAAGGGAAAACTCGGGGAAATTTGAGGTTTGGGATTAAGGGGTAACTCATACTAAAAATAACCCATCCCTTAGTTAATACTCCAACAAAACCAACCACTTGTGGCGTTGCACCTGGAATTATGAGTGTAATCGATTTTCCAAAAGTTATACTAACCCTGCTGTAATACCTTTTGGGCCAAAAATGGAACCTGAATATCAAGCTGCAATAAATATAAGTGGCTTGATATTGCAATTCCCAGGAGGGGAGTGAGTTTAGTTAACCTGTTTCGCTAGCTGTAAATAACGAAAAACCTTTGAAATAAGTAATCATGTCGGAGTAATTGTAGTCGGGGACCACCGACTCTATATACTCGACTTCCTATCTGTCCCATTGCAGCTAGCCCCCCTCCCCCCAAATTCATTAAGTATTCATGAGAATACGAATTCGAAATTAAGCTATTCTAATGATGTTGTCATTAGCTAAATTAAAAAACCGCCTATATACAATGTATGTAATGTGTTTTGTGATACAATCATATATGGAGAGAAATTTGAATTTAGGAGTTGGTTATTTAAATGTTAATTTTTGTGTTAAGGTTTGATTTCCTATTTTTCTTGTGTTTTTGGATTATCTGTTTATTGCAAGCTGCTCAAATACTATGGTTCCTTTGCTGCTTGTTAGGATGTGTTTAAATTCATTTTAAAGGGAGAACGGCGGTCCTGTAATTCATATTTTTTTTTCTAACCTGTCCTATATTATTATTATGCTATAATTTCATGAAAGGTCAGACTATAATATAATATTCAATATATATTTTTGATGCTTAGTTTGGGGTCGTAGTTTTAGTTTATAGTTTAGCATTATCAAATTTATTTTAATTAAAATTTAGTTATGGCTCTTTTAAAATAGAGATGACATTTGACTAGATTTGACCGAAATTGATCAGGCGGAGTTTGTGCTCAGGATTATTTTTTTTAATTATATTATATCATTTAATTTAATTAAGTTCCTCTGAATTTAATTCAAAGTAAAACCCCAATTTGTTAATTATTTTTATTATTTATTTGAGATTTTTCTATAAAATAGTTTAATCCAAATTAGTTAGTATTATATAATATATGAGCATGCATTTTATTCCTATATTTAATCCTATAAAAACACGTGATTTATTTCTCTTATTAAATGCTATAATTAAATAAAAAAATACAAAAATTTTAATTAATTTTCTATAGTTTTAAAATGATTGACAAAAATCGGGTTTAAAAGTTTTGTCAATTTAAATTCATTTGGGGGTCCATTTTTTTTCTTTTTGAATCCAAAGCGGAAACTGGTGGTGTCCATCCTTGCGCCATTTGCAAGGTTCAATTGGAAAATTTCAACCAATCGCGCGCGCTGAAACGCTACAACTGTGATCTGTATGGCATGAAAGAAAGCGAACACACCTCGGGCATGAGGGTCTGTTCCACGTGTCGTTTCAAATTCGTCCGTCGAAGATGTCCCATTCCTACTTGTAAAACTCCCAAGAGAAAGGTCAAAAGGTTACGACCCTTACCAGCGAAATTCGCCGAACCCTCCGAGATGCGGGACACTGTTATGGCCGAGTTGAAAATACCCCACGATGCCACAAAATGTTGTTCAACTTGCTATAATCGGATAGCGAGGAAACTTGGTGCTAATACCTTATGTGACATTGAAGGTTCGTTTTAATTAATTTCTTTTTTGCCGTTTATTTGCTTAAGATGTGTGTTTCTGATAATTAATTGATAATTAAAATAAAATGAAGGGTTTTATGTTTTTTGTGTTCGTTTTTGATTTTGATTTATATTTTTATATTTATTTTTAATTTAGGCTAGTTAAAAGTTGTTTTGGTCTATTATGAAAGGATTCCGAATTTTTTTTAAAGTCATTTAGTTAATTATATTTAACTTTAACAGTTATGTTAGTCTTTTAGTTAAGTTCACTTAAATTTAACGGTAAACTTAGTGTTTTAGTTGACTATTCTTAACTAAATTTAACTGGAAACTTAGTCTTTTAGTTAACTATACTTAACTTTAACGGGAAACTTAAGCCGCGTTTACACGAGACACTTTGGAACCGTTTTCAACCGTTTTGGAAAGGCCTAACACTTTTTAAAAAATAATATTTGCATTTTCTCGTGAAAGATCTCTGGTTTTATCAGCTTAATATTATTTTTTGTACATTCCAAAACGGTTTCAAACGGTTTCAAAGTGTCTCGTGTAAACGCGGCTTAAGTATTTTAGCTAACTTGACTTAACTAACTTTAACGGGAATCTAAGTATTTTAGTTAACTTGACTTTACTAACTTTAACGGAAATTTTTGTATTTTAGTTAACTATATTTAACTTTAACGGAAATTTTAGTATTTTAGTTAACTATACTTAACTTTAACGGAAATTTTAGTATTTTAGTTAACTATACTTAACTTTAACGGAAATTTTAGTATTTTAGTTAACTATACTTAACTTTAACGGAAATTTTAGTATTTTAGGTAACTATACTTAACTTTGACGGGAATTTTAGTATTTTAGTTAACTATACTTAACTTTGACGGTAATTTTAGTATTTTAGTTAGTTAACACTTAACTTTAACGGGAATTTTAGTATTTTAGTTAGTTAACACTTAACTTTAACGGGAATTTTAGTATTTTAGTTAACTATACTTAATTTTGACGGTAATTTTAGTTAGTTAACACTTAACTTTAACGGTAATTTTAGTCATTTGTTTAGTTAACTATGCTTTAACGGAAAACTTGGTCTTTTGGTTTGTTAACTAATAACTATGCTTTAACGTGAAACTTAGTCTTTTAGTTACGCGACGCTTAGTGTTTTAGTTAACTATACTTAACTAACTTTAACCGTGTGAAACTTAGTCTTTTAGTTAAGTATACTTAACTTTAACGTGAAAAACTTAATCTCATAAACTTAGATCCATCAAACGACGTCTTATCTTGGACGGAAGACGAGATTGAATCAATTAAAAAAGGGATCAGAGATCACGGTACAAAATGGGTCTTAGTCTCGGAAAAAGTGGCCAATAAAACGAAAGAACAGTGCAAGAAATTCTACTACTATTACAAACGAAAGTTTGGCCTGGAAACGGTGTACCGCGAATTTCAAGAGAGTCAACGAGCCAAAGGGATCATTCAAGACGGTACCGAGGACGATAGCGGGGAAACGACTTCAAGTTGCGAGGAGGACAACTGCGTTGACCAGAACAGTAGCGACACAGCCAGCGCGCCCAGTCCGAGTACTTCTAAAGCTAATCTTATTGAGAAGAAACCAGAGACATTGGACCTTATCCGACGGGAGGCAGTTTACCCCATTGAAAAAGGGGTAAGTGAGAAAGCCATGATCGGTATACCACCTTACCCTCATCACCAACAACAACACCATCATCATCAAGAACCCAAGAACTTTACTGTATCGGCAGCTACGCACGGTGGTGGACATAGTGGTACGGTTGTTAATTTAGGCGGTGACCATGATAGTAGCGCTACGGTAAGCGCCGATGAAGGTCAAGGTGGTCCTGGTGAGATGGACGGTCGCGTTACCCCCAGTCGAATTATAACCCTAAGCCCCGGACCACCATCTTCGGTTAACCTTCAGCATCATTCGAAACAGGAGATTATGACCGCGGCGCGTATGGTTGAACCTTACCCACCAATGATGGGTCCGCGAACCACGGGTGGTGACATGGTGGCTATGATGCCGGTTAAAAAGATGATGTTACATCACGAACATGGTGCTAATATGAGACCGGATATGTTGCAACAACAACAACAACAACAACCTCAACCTCAACAACAACCTCCGAACAATAAACAACCCAAGGAGGAACCAACGTACGTGCGGGATTTAATTTACCACGCGATTGAAGTAAGTTTACAAATGCCGATTAAACCGGGACGGACAAATACCCCTGGACCCCCTGCTATTATTCCTAATATATCGCCCCCGGTTAGTGTGAAAGATATGCCCCAAGTTAAGAATACCCAAGGTAGAACTAACAATGAACCACCACCTTCAGCGCACGGTGTACCGCCCTCGTTACCACCACCTAGAAGGCCGATTTATAACCCTTCCCCATCGGTAACACCGCCCATTTCCCGACCGGAAGGGTTAGCCGTTATGGCGTCGTACTCTCACTTGGCGCGTGCTGAACCCCCGGTTATGGTGATGGACCAATCGGAATACGAGGTTCAGGACTTGAGTAAGAAAGATAAACCCAAGGATTACCCATCATCCCCGGCGAACAGTCTTAAAAAGGACAAGTTGAGGTTAGTTGATCAACATTACGTCGGAGGTGGTAGCGGTGGTTCCCAACCACCTCCACATTCTTACCAACATTTCCCGCCGCCCGCCCATTCGAACCAACTTTCGCGAACGTCTCAACCGCCACCATTACCGGAACTAGCTCCTCATTACCCCGCGGATCATAGACGAGAAACAATCTACCAATTCCCCCCTGGTTCGGAACCAACTCGCGTGGTAGCCAAGACTAATTACTTATCGGAACGTTCGCAACCGCCGCATCTCGTGAGTCAAAATATGATTAACGTCCCGCCATCGGTAACGCCACCCGGAAGTAGGCACGTTTCGAAAATAAGTGTTAACAAGTCGGCCGTACCTCCGCCGCCTCCGTTGATAGCGTCGAATAAACCACACGCCATGTCCCCCAAGATTGTATACAAGGATAAACTATCAAATCCGTCCCATATTGGTTCTGGTTCCATAACGGAAGGAACGCCAGTTAACAAGATTAATGCTCAACCTCAGTCTTCGCCCCGTTTCGAAGGACTTTTAAGACCCATTCCTCCGACGCCTCATGGCAAAGAGGGTGGCTCTATTATGTTAGGGACGCCGGTTCAACACGATTTACCCAAGAAACAAATAACTATAAACAGTAATGGTAAGTCGGAAGTGATAAACGTTATGGAATTACGTGGGGGATCCTTACCGGAAGGGTTACCCAGACCCGGTTTACCCGCTGTGTACGATACCGCGGCTATGGAACAATATTATCGTAGAATGTCGCCTAATTTATACCCTGGTTATCCCCCGTCTAATTTCCCGCCGGGTAGCGGACCACCACCGCCTCCACCCCCTAGGGCGCCATACGCCAGCGAATCGGCGCTGAGTTCCAAACAGATTATGATTGACTTTAACACCTCGAAACAAATGCAAATGAGAAGAGGTAGCGCGTCTAGTGATAAAGACACCCGCGCTTCACCCCGACCCGATTCGAACCCACACGCACCCGGTTCCCAACCACCCGACTCGAGACTATACGGGGTGTATCCGCCGGGTAATCAACCACCCTACCAAGGTCAAAATTCCGCGTACATACCCGTTGGTGAAGGTAGGTTCGCGCATAATCCCGCGTCACCGGCTTTGCTTGCCGCCCACGAGGCTCGCGCTACTCCACCCGAGTCTCAAATGTCACCGGGAGCTCATTGGGCACAGTCGAAACACGTCGCGCCTAGACAGAACGTTATTCAACAAAATGTTATACAAAGAAGTATTACTTGGGGTACGGGAAAACCGTCAGTGATTCAAGCCCCCAAATCGGTGTCACCTCGCGCGGCTGATTTAAGAGTTGAATCTATAAGTCCCGCGCCCATCAACAAAGGCTCACCATCGCCACGGTTCACCCATCCTTCATTACCAACTGGACATGACGCGTTTAACGCCCTTGTTAATGCCGCGGCTGCTCAACCGAGTCTTGTAGTCCCTAAAGAAGATAGACGGGTCCCTCCGAATCAGACTAGAAACGACGTCGTGGTTCAGAGTTCAAGAGATGGACCATCGGCGGCGGAAGGCTTGGAAAAATCCTTATTGGAGATGCATCAAAGACCCCGATCTCATTCCGAAACTGGACTTCACGTGGTACACGATAGGTATCGGGATATGGACAGAGGAAGGTCTAGCGTGGACAGTATACCCATTGATGGTGAACATCATCCCCAAATGATGATAGTACCACCCGCCCTGGTTGAGGAACAAAGGTATCTTGCGGATCAACACCATAGACGGTCTGTTGAGAACGAGAGAGACAGGGTGACCACCATAGACACAAAACTCAACCCTGATGCGGAAAGGTTAAGATTTGTACCGGAACATTCGCCAAGTCTTAGGTTTTCGGGGATAAGAGAACCATTCTCTAAGGAACAGTTTGAAAGGGAGATGAGGCAAGAACATCCGTCGAGAGCCAGTAGAGAACAACCTCGGGAGTACCAGAAACCCAATAAGGAAGTGGAACCGAGGTTGAAGTCCAATGAACCACCGGGTGGTGACTCATCCTCAGTTCATATCGACGAGGCCTCGAAGATATTCTCTCATTCCTTCCAGAAGGATAGCCCGAAACAAAATCCGCAACGCGAGTTCACGGCGGCTAATTTGATAGACGCCATTATAACACACCAAATCAATCAAAATACCGAAACTCCGGCTGCTATTAACAAAAACCCTGCTGTTGATAACATATTCCGGTACCGGGCTAATGAGGTCAGTTCTCACGAAAGAAACGCCAGGCCTAAGAACAACAGTCGAGAAGAGATTGTAACGATAGACGATGGTCCCAATGAACGCGAACGACCACCTTATAGTCGTATAGAAAACACTGGTAGGACGCCTCCCTCAAGTTCAGACCAACAACCACAGCAACCGCCGCCTCATATTAAGTTCCAACATCCCGAGAAGAGTTCCATAACTTTAGGGGAACATATTGCCGCCATTATTTCAAAGAATTATAATGGTCCTAACGATATGCAACAACACGTGCAGAATATCTACGCCGAAAATTCGGCAGGACCCTTACCTCTAACTAAATCCCATTCGTACATGAATTTACCGCCCGGTTTGCAGCAGCAACACGCGATGCATGTCGAACAAATTAAAGCCCGGGAACGAGAAAGGGAATTGCAACGGGAACATCATTTGCGAGATCGCGAACGCGAACTTCATAATCGCGAACGCGAATTGCAACAGAGAGAGCAACGCGAACGGGAGTTGCAACAACGTGAGAAGGAAATTCAACAACGGGAACGCGAAGTGCAACAACAGCAACAGAGAGATCAACAATTGCAACGCGATTTTATGCATCAACGCGAGGCGTTACAACGCGAGATGCATCATCGGGAACAACAACGGGAACAGCAACAACAACGCGAGCATCATATACGCGAACAACAACATCGCGAACATCAAGCCAGAGAACATCAACATCGCGAAATTCAACGCGAAAATCAAGAACGAGCTCACCATCATCGTGAACAAGAACGATTGCATATTCAACGCGAACAAATGCACAGAGAGCAAATGCATCATCGGGAACAACAACAACAACAGCAGCAACAACAACTTCATGCTCAACAAAGAAATCGACCTTTAGAAGGGATGGCTGCGAACGAAATGAATCACAACCGGTCACCAACTGAACAAGAAACGCATCATAGTTGGAAACTTCGACGAGCTTTACAACAAGAGAAAGAAAGATCCCCGACCGAAGATAACAACCCCAATCAACAAATGCAGCCGCCATCTCCAGCCGTTACTCACGATGAACGTCAAATAATACGTATAGCTCAAGCGGGTTCTCCCGGTATGCGACCAGCATCTACGCGTTCAAGTCCACATACACCGACGTTAACCCCGTACGGAATCGAACCGATATCTCCACCAGTTCAAAGCATCCCCGATAGTAATGGACCCGTGGAACGTATGCCATTGCATCCATTAACGCCTCCAACTTCAAATACATCATCCGTTAACCGAACTAACCCTCCATGGACTACCTCGGGTGCTGGAATGGCTGGGATGCTGAACTCCAGAAGAATGTACCAACTACAGCAACAAGAAAACCTGCAATCCGGGTCTAATTCTTCCCAACAACAAATGGGGTTGTCGCCCTTGGACTATGTCAAAAATAGGATCGTTGAGGTCATGAGGACGGCGGAAAATACGGATTCTGACCCCAGAAGTCAACCAAGTCCGATGGAGGAACGCGAGGCGTTACAACGTCAACAACATTACGCCGCTCAACACATGAACGACTCTGAAGCCGCCTACGCTGAACGACCTCAAAGCACCGGAAGTAGTCGTAGTACCCCGAAAGAAAGTTCCGTCGTTGTACAAATGGCACATCGTTATAGCCCCGGTCCCGGAGGTGGTAATCCTAATTACCAGCATTCATTACCTCCGCCTCAGTCCAGTATGGAAAGAACACCAAGTCGGGGTGGTAATACCGCCATGGAAAATATGCGAGCGTATAAACGAAGCCACGAAATTATTTCCGGTTCCGCAGCGGCGGAATGGGCTGAAACATCGGCTAATCAACAACAGTCTAACGCGTCACCAAGCAGTTCGGACCATATTAATGAACCAGATGCGAAGAAAAGGCGGGAAGCTTCTTACCTACCAGAGAGTTCAACTGATAGAAGAAACGTGTTATATCCTGAAAGTTCCGAGAATCGAAACGCAAACCATGGTGGGGAATGTTTCGTTTCCGCTTCCGGAAGTCGTATGACGTCACACGGTGGTCCTAAAAGACCAGCGGCCAGTCCTATAAGTCAGACATCGCCTACGGAGAGCTACGCGCGACATGATAACGAACAACAGCAGCAACAACAAGGGGATGTTGAAAGTAGTAACATGAATCAACAGAGTCAATGGAAAGTTAGTTCAAATGATGATAGACAATCGGTTCACGATGTCTCCGTTGATAGTCCAGCTTCCGGTGAAATGGTTATTGACGAGAGTTCAAATATAAATGTTACACCATCATCATCTTCGAGGATTGAACCGGTTTCGCCGCCTTCTCAAGAGATTTCAACCTCCGATAATCAAAGTTTAGGTAAGAGTCTTAAGTACTTTAGTTTATTAACTTACTTCCGCTTCTGGTTTTAAATAAAACTAATTGAATTAGTTAAATTTCCAGTTGCGGGAAGTGGTATACCCTCGTCAACTGGTAGTAACCAACCCACGACGACGGTAAGTAACTCGGGATACCCGGGTTATGGTCGTACCAGTATTTCAAGTTCAAACGTTAGTAGCAGTAGTCCACAGTATTCAACTACCCCAGTTTCGGTACCGCAGATGGTCACTTCGAGTCAACCTTTGACCTCTGGTCCTTTCCCCCCATTTTCGGGTGTCGGTAACACGTACGCGTATCCTTTCTCGGCCCTAACTATGCGTTCCTTAAATTCTTCTTCCACCTCGAATCAAACGAACGCGTCATTGCAAGGACAATCTAACTCGTCTGTGACGTCCCAAAACGCTACCGGTGGCGTTGTGGCTACGTCACAGAGTACCAGTAACTCTACGTCTCAACAACAACCTGGTAACAATTCTAATAGTAACTCACCTACTTCCGGTACGCGAGATACGCAGCCGGCACCTTTATTGTCGGCTCATTACGAACCATTATCGGATGAGGATTAAGTGTTTTAATTTTTAACCCAAAATTAATTAGCATTCCACACACACACACAAACACAAACAAACAAAGCGCTTTTTTAATTAATTAATTAATTAATCTAATGTAAATTTTATAAATAATAATTAATGTTAATTGTGGCCCTTGGGATCTAATAAGTTCGTTTTTTTGTGGTACGAGTATGAAAGATTTATAATTAGGGTTATATAAATAAATAATAATTTTTTTTTCGGTGATTAATATTTAACGCACTGCCAATTAAGAGCTCAAATCTTAATTAGAGCCAAATTAATTAAAATTAAGCTCTTAATAATTAAATAATTAAACAAAAAAGGAGAAATATAAAACAGGTGCCTTGGCTTGCTACGTATTTTTGTTTTTAATATTGGTTTAAAAGAAAAATCGGGCAAAGCTCTTATACCCTGTGTAGTGCAATCAACGGAGAAATTAATCTGGTGAGTAATTAACTGTATAGTTAATTTAGTTTAATTTAATTTTTTGCGTGATTGTGATGAACAATATTATGAAGAAAAAAATATGTTTAATGAAGAAATCGGTTGGTAAATGTGAATTAAAAAATAAACAAACAAAAAACAATTGTTTAGCTTAAAAAACAAACATCGGTGACCCAATTTTGCGCGTATAAATAGTTCCGAATTAATTTTTTTTAAATAAATAAATAAACAAGTATGAACCTCGGTATAAACGTGTTTACGTGAAAAACAAACAAACAAACAAACTAACAAACAAAAAAAAACATTAAATTAACGGGCTTTTAACGCGTTAAAAAACAATTTAAGATTTAAGAACTTCGGTAAAAACAAGGTCCGTTAAAATTCAGCTCAAGGCAGTAAAAAAAAAAATATGAAAAACAATGTTTTTTTACTATAATGTTTAACTCTCCAACAAACAATATAAATGTATATATAATTTTTAAAACATACAAGTTATAAAAAACAAAAACAAGACGATAAACATTTGTTAAATAACTGCGCGCGCGCCGTGGGAATTTCATGTTTTTTGGATATATTTTTTTTTCTTTCTGTTTCAACTATGGGGGTTAAACAATTGTTTAAACAAACAAACAAGGATTTAAAAAACAAACAGGAGAAAAACAAAAGAAACTCACATTTCATCTTATCATCCACTAGTGTGGCTGTATTTGTAAACAAACTGCAGGCTGTAGTGTTAATATGTTTATTTTTTTTTTTCGATAAGGTCTTAATTTTTATTTTATTTTTTTTTTTTTTTAAATTTTCTTTCTGATACAGGAAAATAAAATGTGTAATTAGTATTGGAATTATGGTAAAAAAATGGGCGATTTTTGACTTTTAATTCATTAATTTCTAAATAGTTCAAGTATTAATGAAGATATGTCGGTAAGAAGTATGGTGTATTTTCTGTTCCTTTTAATGTATTTGTTTTGGCAAATTTAGGAGGCATTGGTTTCGATCTTCGTCGGTGGAAGGTAAAAAATGGCGCCAAGGACGTTATACGTTTTGGGCGGGAAAATCTCTTTGTCTAGGAGATGAAACAAAATGGCGGCTAGGAACTATAGGGACGCTATATTTTGGCGGGAAAATCTCTTTGTCTAGGAGCTCAAACAAAATGGCGGCTAGGAACTACAGGGACGCTATATTTTGGCGGGAAAATCTCTTTGTCTAGGAGCTCAAACAAAATGGCGGCTAGGAACTATAGGGACGCTGTATTTTGGCGGGAAAATCTCTTTGTCTAGGAGCTCAAACAAAATGGCGGCTAGGAACTATAGGGACGCTATATTTTGGCGGGAAAATCTCTTTGTCTAGGAGCTCAAACAAAATGGCGGCTAGAACGTATAGGGACACTATATTTTGGCGGGAAAATCTAGCTAAACTGGAGATGAAACAAAATGGTGGCTAGGAGCTATAGGGACGCTATATTTAGGCGGGAAAATCTGGTAAACGAAGCCAAATAAAATGGAGACTAGAAGTTAATTGAGATTTAACGTTTTTTGGAGTTATATAAGCCTATATAAATATAAAAAAAACGTTTTAAAGTAACTTTATTGTAAAAGATTAATTAGAACACTCAGTTAATTATTTGAAAAGCAATTTTTTTTATTCAATTCTGATACAGTAGCTAGAGGTGGAATGTCTATAATAGACAGATATTAATGCATGTTACAAAATGTTTTCGGAACAAAGCCAAATAATGATGAAAAATTTATTAAGAATTAACTTAAATAACAAAAGAATTAGTGGTTAATTTAACAAAACATTAATGTTTTTATTTATTTTCCTTTCATAGAAGACATTCCAGCTCTCATAATTTCGTCAACAAGTAAAAGATTACTAGCAATGACGGAACTGCAATTAAAAAACCAATTAATACTCTTAATTACCTAAAATTATAAATAAATTAATTAATTACCATGAATTTAAAAGCTGCCTTTTAACGCGATAATTATCGTAAATTCCAGCTTCACTCGGTATCAAGACTCCACCAGTTGCCAAATCTAAACCAACAGGTTGTCCGGCAGAGGCGTACTCTTGTAGCAAAGTGACCATTGTTTCTTGAGGATCATAACCCGAATTGGCTGATAAGATCTTCGGGATGATGAGTAAAGCGTCGGCGAAGGCTTGAACACCCAATTGGGCGCGACCTTTAACCTCATTCTTATATTTCATCAAGGCCGCGTGGGCCACGATTTCAAAGGCTCCGGCACCGGGAATTAAAGAACCTAGTAAAGATTAAGGTTAGTAATAGTAATATAGGCCTACTGTACTTTGTAATCACTAATCAGGGCTCATACAAGTTTTCCAGTGTTTTCACCCATATATTTACACCGTTTTTCCCAGAGTTTTCCACCATTTGTCCCAGAGTTTTCCACCGTTTGTCCCAGAGTTTTCCACCGTTTTTCCCAGAGTTTTCCAGTTTCTCCCATAGTTTTCCACAGTTTCTCCCAGAGTTTTCCACAGTTTGTCCCAGAGTTTTCCACAGTTTTACCCAGAGTTTTCCACCGTTTCTCCCAGAGTTTTCCAGCGTTTTTCCCAGAGTTTTCCACCGTTTTCCCCAGAGTTTCCCAGAAACGTTGGTATGAACCCTGATAATACTCACCATCTTCAATGGCGTTTTTAACGGCACGTAACCCATCATGTACGGCATCCTTAATCTGATTAATAGTATGACTATTGGGACCCTTGATTAAAATGGTAACTGAACGTGGATCCTTTAAATCTTCCACGAAAGTATATTTTTCTTCGCCTAAAACGTGTTCGTAAACGGTTCCAGCGTATCCCAAACATTCGGGGCTCAAATCATCAACTGTATTCATGGCCACGCCCCCACAAGCCAAGGCTAAACGTTCCATATTTCTCCTCTTAGCTCGACGTAACGCGACAATCCCATTCTTTGCCAATAAATCAAGGGACATTGGGTCGATCCCCTTTTGATTAATCAAGACAAAGCCCTTATCGGGAGTGTCGCAAACTTTGTCCTTCAACTCTATGACCTTTTTGACCCTATTCTCTATGAATTGGCGTTCAGCTTGGACTAATTTTTCCCGTTCTTCAGCGGATTTATAGAAAAATCCGGAGTTAACTTCGCTTTTTTCGTATTCCATTGAAACGTTACATGTTAAGATGAAAGCGTTTTGAACCATTTTTCTCATGTCAGGATGACGCGCGCCATGGTCCATGACGATGCCTTTAACTAGACACGTATCTTTCTCGGATTTATGTTGCATTGCCATGATTTCGACCATGTGTAAATCGAGGGGTTGATTAGCTTGACGAATGGATAGTACAGCGTCAACGCAAATCTTTATTGAAAAGTCAATTTTGACGTTGATAATTAAGGTTTGCGTTGGAAGTTAATTAATGTTAAAGTTCTGGTAACATAACTAATTATACCTTAATTAAAAGAACGGCTGCTTTTTCTAAATATAAAAGGGATTAAATATTAAAATAAATTATCTCTTATTACAATATGATAATCAGCATACATTTATTATTAATTAGTCATGATTAAAAACTATCAAGGACTACTGTGTCGCCATCCGCCATTGCTTTAGTGGATGGCGTCTGCTAGCCCGAACCCCTTACCATTCTGTGATTGGTTGAATTCTCACAGACTGAGAAAGGTAAGGGTAAGGTGGGTTCGGGCTAGCAGACGCCACCACTAAACCAATGGGTTCGGGCTAGCAGACGCCACCACTAAACCAATGGGTTCGGGCTAGCAGACGCCACCACTAAACCAATGGGTTCGGGCTAGCAGACGCCACCACTAAACCAATGGGTTCGGGCTAGCAGACGCCACCACTAAACCAATGGGTTCGGGCTAGCAGACGCCACCACTAAACCAATGGGTTCGGGCTAGCAGACGCCACCACTAAACCAATGGGTTCGGGCTAGCAGACGCCACCACTAAACCAATGGGTTCGGGCTAGCAGACGCCACCACTAAACCAATGGGTTCGGGCTAGCAGACGCCACCACTAAACCAATGGGTTCGGGCTAGCAGACGCCACCACTAAACCAATGGGTTCGGGCTAGCAGACGCCACCACTAAACCAATGGGTTCGGGCTAGCAGACGCCACCACTAAACCAATGGGTTCGGGCTAGCAGACGCCACCACTAAACCAATGGGTTCGGGCTAGCAGACGCCACCACTAAACCAATGGGTTCGGGCTAGCAGACGCCACCACTAAACCAATGGGTTCGGGCTAGCAGACGCCACCACTAAACCAATGGGTTCGGGCTAGCAGACGCCACCACTAAACCAATGGGTTCGGGCTAGCAGACGCCACCACTAAACCAATGGGTTCGGGCTAGCAGACGCCACCACTAAACCAATGGGTTCGGGCTAGCAGACGCCACCACTAAACCAATGGGTTCGGGCTAGCAGACGCCACCACTAAACCAATGGGTTCGGGCTAGCAGACGCCACCACTAAACCAATGGGTTCGGGCTAGCAGACGCCACCACTAAACCAATGGGTTCGGGCTAGCAGACGCCACCACTAAACCAATGGGTTCGGGCTAGCAGACGCCACCACTAAACCAATGGGTTCGGGCTAGCAGACGCCACCACTAAACCAATGGGTTCGGGCTAGCAGACGCCACCACTAAACCAATGGGTTCGGGCTAGCAGACGCCACCACTAAACCAATGGGTTCGGGCTAGCAGACGCCACCACTAAACCAATGGGTTCGGGCTAGCAGACGCCACCACTAAACCAATGGGTTCGGGCTAGCAGACGCCACCACTAAACCAATGGGTTCGGGCTAGCAGACGCCACCACTAAACCAATGGGTTCGGGCTAGCAGACGCCACCACTAAACCAATGGGTTCGGGCTAGCAGACGCCACCACTAAACCAATGGGTTCGGGCTAGCAGACGCCACCACTAAACCAATGGGTTCGGGCTAGCAGACGCCACCACTAAACCAATGGGTTCGGGCTAGCAGACGCCACCACTAAACCAATGGGTTCGGGCTAGCAGACGCCACCACTAAACCAATGGGTTCGGGCTAGCAGACGCCACCACTAAACCAATGGGTTCGGGCTAGCAGACGCCACCACTAAACCAATGGGTTCGGGCTAGCAGACGCCACCACTAAACCAATGGGTTCGGGCTAGCAGACGCCACCACTAAACCAATGGGTTCGGGCTAGCAGACGCCACCACTAAACCAATGGGTTCGGGCTAGCAGACGCCACCACTAAACCAATGGGTTCGGGCTAGCAGACGCCACCACTAAACCAATGGGTTCGGGCTAGCAGACGCCACTAAAGCAATGGCGACACAGTAGTCCTTGATAGTTTTTAATCATGACTAATTAAATGTATGCTAATTATCATATTGTAATAAGAGATAATTTTAATTTTAATATTTAATTCCTTTTGTATTTAGAAAAAGGCCAATTATTCTTTTAATTAAGGTATAATGTTATGTTACCTAACCTATATATTCTTTCAAAAACTTACATTTGTAAGTATCTCTGCCATATCAGCGTGAACTTTAGTTTTTAGGGAAGTTCTAGCAACATTAATCAATAGATCTCTATCCATTTCTTTGGTGATTTTAATATCTTCTAAAACCTCTAAGGCCTTTTTCTTAGCGAGATCAAATCCTTCAGTTACAATACGTGGATGCAAACCCTAAATATTTATTCATTTATATATATTTAATTTTGTTCTATTTATTTTGTGGTTTTAATTAAATTAAGTTAAATTAACCTCGGATATATGATGATCTGCTTGTTTTAACAACTCTCCGATTAACAATACAGTTGAGGTTGTACCATCCCCTGCTATGTCATTTTGAGCTGTAGAAGCTCTTGCAATAAGGGATGCAGTGGGATGTTGGATTTGCTATGAATTATCGTTTAATTTTGCAATTAAATTTAATTTCTAATGCTTAATATAATTAATAGAAGGCATAAAACAGCAATATTCTATGCCTTTCTAATTAAATCTTTTAATTAAATACCATTTCATGTAATAAAACATTTCCATCTTTAGTTATTTTAATTTCACCCGATCCAGAAACTAACCTAAAATTAATGTTCTTCGTTTAGATTTAAAATTTCCATATAAGGATATAATTTAATAGGAATTGACAAGGTATCCTGTCACAACGTAATACGGGATTGCACGTGGGTGCGCCGGTTTGACAGCGCTGTCAAGTTAAATTGGAAGCCATGCACAAGGGAAAACGCCTATAGGTTGGGCCGAGGCTTAAGACCACATGGTGCGTCACTATGACGCCTTTGTTCTCACGGGTTTTTAAATAAAGGGTACTTACATTTTCATGGTGCCTTTTGGGCCTAAATTAGTTTTCATTACATCTTGCAGACCTCTTGCCGCGCTAATATTTACCGCTAAAGCCTCAGCATGTCGTGCAATTTCGGCTTTAGGGTTGAGAGAAACAATTGCCGACATCTTACTACTTTAGAAGTTTCCTTAAGAACTGATTCACAAAACGGAATGGTAATTCGCTATAGAAAATTGTTGGAATTACCAGACTTTACTCCCTACAAGTAGTTGGTCTTATGCTGTTTCGATTGGCATACCATGGAGTATTTGTACTGTAGTGAAAATAGACTTTTCCTTCAAAACGTATTATATTGCAGCTTTGCCTCCCTAAATAATACTCCATGGTGGTAGATTGTTTATCTTTTACCGAAAATTTAGTTCGTCTGCTACATCAAATTATTCTCGTGTTAGGCTTAGAGTTGACAACGAAACATTTTCTTTTCCGAAAAATCTTTATTTATTCTTAATTTCTGAATTATTAACTGCAAAAAAATGGAAGCAACGGATCTCGGACAACTCGAGAGATTGGATACGCAATATGAAAAACAATTACAACAATGTTTACAAACAAAAAAACATTTTGAAAAGATGAATGATGACTATGAAGCCCTTTGTGTTAGATTGTCAACACTAACAGATAAAGTTTCCCACGAAGTCATGGTACCTTTTGGATCCCTCGCATTTATGCCAGGTAAAATCGTGCATACTAACGAAATCACCGTACTATTGGGGGATAATTGGTTCGTGGAAAGATCGGCTAAACAAGCCTTGGAGATTGCCAAAAGGAGAATGATCACTTGTACAAATATGTTGAAAAATCTTGAGAAAGAGGAGGAACAAATACTAAAATGGATTAAATATTCGAAAGATGTTAAAGGGGATGAGAATCTTATTGATATTAGGGAAGATTATGATAAAGAAAAAGAGGAAATATGGAGGAAAGAACATAGAGAAAGTGTAAAACGTCACAAACAGGCTTCTTCTAAAGATAGTCCTAAAATAGATGTTCAAGAGGATTATTTGACTAAATTAGATAAATTAGCTCTGGAAGATGATGATGATGACACTAATACTATAAAACCAACTCTAATTAACTTCACTCATAGTAATACTTCAATTAGCAACATAAAGAGTAAAATAGAGGCCTCAAATGACAATCTTCCAATACAAAGTCCACATGATATCTATAAGATATTTAGCCCAGTTGAAACTACAATTAAATCTATACTAAAACGGAGAAATTTTAGAAATGAACCACAGTCAAAGCCACAAAAAAATAGGGTTAGATTTGAGGATGAAGTCTTAGCAAAACCTGAAAGAGAATACACTTTAGCCGAACCCAGGAAACCAGTTGCATTTTCTGGAACTATTGTGGAGAAAAATTACACTCCAGCTAGTGAAAACCAAAGGGATACTATAGCTCAACAACCAGTTGCATTCACTGGAAATGTTGTTGAAAAAGGGTTAAACCCAACATCTTTAGCAGAATTTTCTAGAGAAGAAAATGAAGAGATGCCAATTCCAATCCCCAAAACAAAATCTATTTCTAAATTCAAAGCTCAACGTATTACTAATCAAATTAGGCCTAAAATAGACCTAGAGGAAGATGAATTATCCATCCCAAATAGTGACAGTTCAAAACCCCCTTGTGAAGAAGACCCAAAACCTAAACCCAATTCAACTGAAATTAAACTCAAAACTGGATTTGCAACGGTATTAGAGAAAGCTGCGATGATGGAACCAATTAAACCTAGCGATTTAAAGGAGAACAATAAAAATAATTATAAAAAACCCGTTTCGAAGTTTAAAGCTCAAAGAAAAGACAAGAAATAATTAATTTTAATTCAGCATCTTTATTAATTATTAATCATGTTATGTTATACATTGTGAAAAGTGTTTTTTCTTTTGGTTTAACAACGTGTTAACCAGGAGGCCAGTTCATTTGACGTTTTCCCATCACGTGAATGTGCAAGTGATACACTGATTGCGCTCCATCCTTGCCATTGTTAATTACTAAATTAATAATTAATTAATTAGTTTTGTAATAAAATAAATATGAAATTTTTGTCCCAAATTGTTTTTTACGATCATTACCAAGTCTATATCCATTATCAAGATTTTCTTTCTTAGCTACATCTTTAGCTACCAGTAAAAGATGTCCCAGCAACTTAAATTAACGCTAATTAATATTAATCTTAATTAGAATTAATTAATGTTTTATTCTTACAGACTTATCCTCCGTAGTTGCATCTTCTAACATAGCTATAGGCTTACGTGGTATTACCAAAAAATGAACAGGAGCTTGTGGGCTTACATCCCGAAATGCGATGCACTGGAATTTAAATTAATTATAATTAATTATTTTTTCTTAATTTTTAATTAACTTACGCTGTCATCCTCGTGTATAATATCTGCAGGAATTTCTTTGCGGATTATCTTAGAGAAAATGGTCTCAGATGCCGCTGGATTAGGATTAGCAGCTTGGGCCTTGGCTACTTCGTCAGCCATAACGATCTGCAATCATAGTTCAATAAGATTTAATATTAATTAAAATAAATTATTAGTTTCTTAACTGATTTTATAGTTAACTTTCTACATAGGGGATATAAATTATAGGCTAAATTTAATTTAGTTTTAATTATGGAGGTTAACATGCTCCTTGCCTTTTAGAAATTGGCCTACTGATTTTTGCGATGTGAAGCCAATAAAGTTCGTTCAGTGCTTTCACTTATAGACAACATTGAATGTATACAAAATGTATCTGATTACTTTGATTAGCGTATTGAACGCACTAAGTGATACTTATTTCCCGTCAAAAAAATGTTTCCGCTTTGTGAAAAAACAGTAATGGCCGCTCTCCAGTGAAGTGAGAAAGATCGACGCTGGACGCGAATGTCGGAGACCTTTGAAATGTTATTTAAATTAAATAATTTTACGCGAAGGTAAACGTTCGAAAGGATTTTTAGATGAAAACTATGAATTCATCGGGTTCTCAGACAACGGGAGATAAAAGATTTGCGGATTATTTCGTAATATGTGGTTTGGATTACAAATCGGGATTGGAACCAGATCAGCTTTCAGGTACTGTACTCTAGACCTTGACCAAGGCCCGATTAATCAATTTTTGTTATACAAGGCCTTTTAAACTTCAAATAGAGTGCTGTCAGTTGTGACGTCAGATCCAAGGTTAAACGTCACGAGTCTGCCTTTAGCAATGGGCGGCCATGACAGTTACCGTTTTTTCTTTATGGGAAAACAGCATGGGTGACGTCACACCGGCGCTTCTGACAGCACTCTATAGTAGTAGTTCCTTGTTCCTTTTGTATTATTTTTGATGTACTTCCGCGATGAATTTTAATGATTTCCGCGTGACTAATTAATGTTTCGTAATAATAATTTGACAATCCGTCGAATTTGAATCGTCTCAAATAAGGGAAAGGTGTAAATGTAAACTGGGGGTTTATTTTGGTAGGTGACAGCCTTATCGCTACACCATTAGATCGTCCTTATCGGTGGAAAGTTTTAGCTCATTACCCTGAAAATGTGCCATGGAATACCTTCGATGAAAGCGCGGTTGGAATGGTTAGTTTTTTTAAAGAAAATCCGGGTTTTAGTAAGGGTTTTCAGTGATAAGGGTTTGTTTGTACCGTTACGTGTAGCTTTGTATGCCGAGGGGGCTATTATTCTGTACTCAAAAACATACTAGGGAATCAACACATCACTCTTTTATTATTACGAGAGAGGATGGATCTAGAACATATGGTCATGCTTTCACATTTTATGAGGAGGTTATTGATGATCAGATTTGTGCAGCCATGCAAACATTACAGGTTAGCCCTGATCATCTAAATGTTCAAAATATAGTTACATCAAAAGGGAATATCCCCTTTTGGTTATGTCAGGGATAGATGCAATTTTAGAAGCAGGTATAGAGAACAAGGCGCGCGTCAAAGTCCCGCACCCCCTTCTCCGGGATTGGGGGGGGGGTGAAAGAAGAGGCGGGTCATATAGTGACAGAGGTAAAATGAAGTTACTGTATTTTTCGCCGTCCCCGTCAGCAACGTCTTCAAAACGTACTTAAAGTTAGCCAATAACATAATTTGAAATTTTCGTTACGTGTTGGAGGGGGGGGGGGCTCTATAGAGCTATATTAGTTCAAGGGGGGGAACGTCACAGTTGGGCCTGCCAATAAACGGAGTCGTTTTTCACTCTCCCTCCGTGCGGGCCGCTGAAGACCTCTATGCTTAATTTCGCGCACAATAAGGCGCCTGGGCGGAGACTGGCGAAACCCCGCCTCAAAAGCTCTCCTTTCCCCCCGAATTGAAATAGCTCTATAGGGAGCTAACAGTTCTGACCCTGAAACGTCACACCCTTCTATCTCTTACTGGAGTTTCATCCCCCTTGACGGTTGGAAACAGTATTCTACGCGCAAAAATGCTAACCAGAGGGGGGCTGCGTGACGTCAGACTATTTCTTCCCCCTAGCCAGTTGTTAGCTCCCTATAGAGAGCTTTCGTTTGGGGGAGGAGCTAAGATACGTGAGGTAATTTACACCACCATATTGGTGGGTTCATTACATAAGGAAAGCTGAAACCCACCAATATGGTTGCCAAAACCGTGGTAATACTTAAGAGGGTGTGACGTACTACGCAGTCAACTGAAATCTATATACTGGGCTATGAGTCGGACCGAAATAAATACTAACCGTTCTCCATTCCGGCTTCTAAAATTACATCTATCCCTGGTTAAGTGTTTCCTTTTTCTAAAAAAAACCTACTGGAAAACATTTTAGGCGATGCATTTAACAGAACTGAGCAGTAGCAAAGTTCACCCAATGCACGTGCTCTCCGATAATGTTGGTTCACGATCTTTGCCGCGTTCTTTCAAACTTTGTAATCGTCAAGCCCAGTCTAAAAATGGAGGAACTGGTTCGCTTTACGACATTAATAAGGACATTTTATACGTGACAAAGTGTATTTGCCTCATAACTCCTTTACCCACCGTTGTCTCTTGTCACAAGTTTCTTAAGAATCTCTACGAAGTTTATTTATTAGGGGATCGAATGCCCATTCCCTTGGAAAGCTACGTTTATAATATACTTTACGAAGTTCCCTTACCCCCTATTGGACGTAGCGTTAAATTTGACTGTGTTAGGCAAGAATTTCTGTGCCAAAGACCAGGGTCTATCGAGCTACCTCTTTTCGAATACTCTTTCCAAGAATTTTTCTCAATTATGGGCGTTGAAAACGTTGTGCAGCTATTCACTTGCGTTATGATGGAGAATCAAATTCTAATTTGTTCCGACGGTAAAATAATTTAATTACAATTAATTAAAGGAAAAGTTCGGGTAACATAACATTATACCAAGAAGTGATATCTAGTTTATTAGGGAGAAGTTATAAATTTCGCCATAGTTCTAGCTTTATCTCCAGTCCAAACGTAGACGTAGGTCCGGAGTTAATCCCCGCCGACTCTAAATTCAGGGTTCGTACGGAACCTGGATAACCTGGATAAGTCAGGGATATGGAAAATAGGGGAAAAAGTCAGGGATTTAAAAGTTTTCCTAAAAAGTCAGGGATATGTCAGGGATTTCGTTTGGTATATCAAACCATGCTTCGAGCAATGCTAAATATGAAACAGGTGTGATGAAGTGGGCTCTGGTAAACACCTTAAAATGGTCAGGGATATTGCCAAAATTTGGTCAGGGATAACCTGGAAAAGTCAGGGATTTTCAATGTAAAAATTTCGTACGAACCCTGAAATTACAACCAGCAGCATCTCATTGGTTCTTGAAAACTCGTGCACGTCAGCGCGACGCGAATGAGTACGAAAATTACAGTCATATTTTCCGACTGAGGAGAGGAGGCGAAATAGCCCGGGGCCTCCTCCTTTTACGTCCCCCCCCCCTTTGTATTTTGAAAGGGGGAATGGCGCGCGGGAATACTTAGGAGGCATCTTATACCTTCTGCCTAATAAACTAGATATCGCTTCTTGGTAAGTTTGTACGCTGTGGAACGACTCGGGTCCGGTCGGACGCTAGAAATGGGGGAAAAGACTCGGAAAAATGGCGGGCGATCTACGTAAGACGAATCAGGAAGACCACCCGCCATATTTTAAGAGGTTCTGGCTAGTAGATGCCACTAAAGCAATGACGGGTGGCCTAGTAGTCCTCGATCGTTTTGTAGACTATTTAAATGCTAATTATTTTGTATTCTAGGCCTATTTTTAGAAAAAGGCCGTTCTTTTTAGGTATAATGTTATGTTACTTGACCTTTCCTTAAATTATATAGTTGAGTTGAATAGTCGGTTAAATAATATTTCGGGGTTTTTAGACTATCACAAACTTATTCTTGTTGCCGAATGCGTCACTGTTCTATTATTCCCCTTTGTTTGGCAACACGTTTACGTTCCGATTTTACCTTCGTCATTGCATCATTTTCTCGATGCGCCAGTCCCGTATATTATGGGACTTCACACTAGCGCGGCGGAAAAGACTCAATTTTCAGTACCTGGCGAGGTAAATGTGGTTTTTAGGCCTAAAATAGACCTAAAAAGGACTATAGTAGACCTAAAAAGGACTATAGTAGACCTAAAAAGGACTATAGTAGACCTAAAAAGGACTATAGTAGACCTAAAAAGGACTATAGTAGACCTAAAAAGGACTATAGTAGACCTAAAAAGGACTATAGTAGACCTAAAAAGGACTATAGTAGACCTAAAAAGGACTATAGTAGACCTAAAAAGGACTATAGTAGACCTAAAAAGGCCTTAAATAGGCCTAAAACGGTCTAAAATAGACCTAAAAAGGTCAAAAGTAGACCTGAACTCGCCTAAAACTCGCGTTCAATGTCTTTTAGGCTGACATATGCTTTGTAAACATTGACAATCGAGAGATTGAAGTACCCGAAGACATTCCCAAACTCCCATTTCGTAACGAACTCATATCGGAAATTACGAGTTCGTTAGAAAAATACGGCGTGCCTCTGAATAACCAAAAGGGTGTATTAGATCGTAATTTAAACGAAAGAGGTTCTAGAAGACGACATCATACTAGAAAACACTCTTGGAGCTTTGATAGCGGCGATTCAGGTGTTAGCAGCACGGAAAGCAGCGCTAGAAGCTCGTATAGTAGCCTAGCAAGTACTCATAGTCAAATACTACTTCAAAGCGAAGCCATGCAAAGGATAACGGCTATAGCCAAGAGAACCGGAGTTATAAGTAGCTTGGACGACTTAGAAAGACCCAAAAGGCTGGAAGCCGAAGGGAATATCAGACCAACTAAGAAATCAAACGTTGTTCAAATGTATCTGGAAGATTTGAAACTGAATAACGTCATTAGAGAGATATTTTTAAATCGTTTCGTTCATATGTTTAATTCGTACGAACATTTTGTGATACCGCCGAGTCAACAGGACATGGAACAGTTTATAACCATGAGGGAAACGATGCAAAATTTCGATAAGACCACGTTTTTATCCGACCAACCCGAACCTCATTTACCCTTCCTATCACGGTTTATCGAATCTCAAATGTTCGCCACATTAATTGATAAGAAAATCATTTCGCATTGGTCCGATCCTGACCCGTACCTGAAAGTGAGAAATGTTATTATCATCATAAGTTTATAAGATATGTTGCTTCCATAAGTTTGTTTAATTAATCTCTGGTAACTTAGAAACTGAAAGGCTTGTAATGAATTTGAAGTGAGTGAGTGAGTGAGTGAGTGAGGTCATAGATTCGAGGAGGTGAAGCGAGGCAAGGATGATGGTTTGAGTATCTGAGGGAAATCGGTTAACACGCTAACTGTGGAACGACTTAGGTCCGGTGGGACGCTAGAAAATGGGTGAGGAATACTCGGAAAAATGGCGGACAGTCCCTGATTCGTCTTACCTAGACCATCCGCTTTTTTCCGAGTATTCCTCCCCCATTTTCTAGAGTCCCACCGGACCTAAGTCGTTCCACAGTTAGCGTGCTAACCGATCCTTAGTAAAGCGAGGGAGGCCTGATGAGTGAGTGAGATGGCGCTGCTGTCCAAGGGGGGCTTAGTAATGCGGACTAAATAGGAGTGCCTAGATGGAATAGGTCCTAGCTGCAAAATTAATTAACCACCACCGAGTGTACTTAGGACTTCAATTTAATTGACTCGCTTCCGTCGTTCTCCTTGAGTCGAACTAGTTATCTCGAGCTGCTCTAAGTCTCTCTCAGTAGCGTTACGAACTTGTATAAGTAGTGCATATCATACTTATGGAGCGAACATATCATTTATGAACTTATGGTGTTCTTAATTAGTCTTAATTACGCGCTGTACTAATTAACCTTTATCAGATATTCGATGGAAGAATTAGGGAATGTATGGCACGAACTGCCTCATATATGTACGAACCATGTAGTACATTTAGTAATATGGGTATGATGATGCGAAAATTAGGCTTAGTAATTTGTTAGGGTTTTAGGCATATTTAATTTTAAGTATTAATTTTAGAGCATTTTATCGAAGAGAGATTAACAAAGGCAGATGTAATTGCCCCATCACCTAAGGAGATTCCAAATTTACCACAACGTCATATAAGAAAAAATCAATTCCCAATGCTTGACGTTGTGGCGTTGAACCGCGAACCAGTTCACAATAAGTCAAAAAAGAGAATAAATGCTCAGTTTCGAAGAAAAGATAGGCAATCTCAACAAAATGAGCATTTGAAACTTAGTAGTGATCAAAGAGAGGTAAGTTTAGGCCTATTTATCTTATTCTTCTTCTTCTGCGGGATGAATTGGCCAATTTTAGGCCAAGTTAGGCTTAGCTTGAAGAGTTGAGTAGATCATGTCATGAATCGGCAGTTTTTTTAACGTTAGGCTTAAAGGTTATGATGAGTGAATCAGCGTTTTTGGAACTTTACATAAAGTTATGCATAGAGATCTTATGAATGAATCGGCATTTTTCAACTTTATAGAAAGTTAGGCTTAGTGACCAGCGAATTTTAGATCAAGTTAGGCTTAGCTTATAGAGTTGAGAAGATGAATCGGCAGTTTTTTGAACCTTTATGTTTAAAGATTATGAGTGAAGTATCGTTTTTGAACTTCAAGGCTTAACGATCCTATGAATGAATCAGCTTTTTTGAACTTCAGTGACAGTTAGGCTTAACGATCCTATGAGTGAATCAGCATTTTTGAACTTTACTGACAGTTAGGCTTAGCAATTGATTGAGTGAATCAGCATTTTTGAACTTTATAGAAAGTTAGGCTTAGCGATCCCTGTGAATAAATCATCGTTTTAGGCTTAGAAGACTTGTAATCTTTCAGAAATACATGCAAGAAGCTCGTAACAAACTAAAACACCCAAAATTATCCGATATTAGTCCAGCCATTATCGCTCAAACTAATTGGCGTTTTGTCGAAGCCTTACTCAAAGAATGTACATGTAGAGTAAGTTTTTAACCCCCGGAAACGAAACATATTTAAATCTAAATTAACTAAAATTAATCGAAATTAAAGACGAAACGAATGTTAGTTGAAAAAATGGGTCAAGAAGCGGTTGAGTTAGGTCACGGTGCTGTTAGTATCACTGGTTTAGAAGAGAATACTCTCATAGCTGGTCTATGCGACCTTCTCGAAAGAGTATGGAGACACGGATTACAAAAGAAACAAGTAATTAATCCCTTAATTACTTTATTATAATTAGAATTAAATACTAAAAAGGTAAGATTAAATAGGGAAAATCGGCATTATGGTCGCATTTATTAAGTTTCATCGAAGTTGAGGAATGTAAAACTACTGGGAAACCAATTGATCCTAATTTCCTCACTCCTGGTAAGTTAAAAACAATTATAATGAATTAATTCATTTCATGACTAATTAATTAATTAATATTTAACACGATTAACCCAAATTAATCCCAAATATTTAAGATGATTTTAGGCATAAAATTATTTAAAATATAGTTTAAAAAAATGTATATATATTAATGTAGTTGTTGCTTAATCGCTTGCGCCGCTTATCGCTAACCGAACATAATTAATTATTTAATTAATTCACTAATTACTCGCGTGTATGTTTCTTTATCTTCTAAAAATCGAAAGCTCTCGCTTGGTGTGTTCTAAGGAAACGAATTGATTGTAGGTGTCTCTCTTTCAAACCTTTTGGGGGCGTAATTAATCAGTTTTTTACATTATTTCACTCTTAGTTTTGCACGAGAATGCGCCGTTTTTTAATTAATTTTAATTTTGTCGTTAAAAAAAATGATCCTAAGTTTTTAGTACATTTTTTTTGGGTCCAAATTGTTTTGTTTAAAAATTAATTTTCAGTCCGTACTCCCATGGTTACACATTCTTTTGGTCTCCCAGAATTAATACTTACGATTAAAACTGGTGCTTTCAGCACGTTAGTTAATCAGATTTCAACTTTTGGTAAGTTTTAATTAATTTACCTTCACCCCGTCATTAAAAAAAATCCGCGGTCATATCCCCCCAGAAGAAATATTTCATTTAAAAATTAATTTAATTTATCGCTTGCACGGGCTTGTTTTTATTATTATTATTTTATTTATTTTTTTTTTACAGGCGTTGTTTTTTTGTTTTTTTTACGTAATTGTTTTAGTTAATTAATGGGGGTTTTAATTAATGTTAATTTAATTTTGGGTGGGTGTGTGTTTTTAATTAAGATTTGTCTTCGTTCGCCTTGGAGTCCGAATCAGGTACTAGTCGAAGTAGACAAGAAACTAGGGATAAGAAAAAGGCGAGGACACCCGAAATGCCGGCTTTGAAACCAATGACGTCATCTTTAATCTATGATGTCAAGTAAGTTTCATCATGAAAGGCTTACAGGGTTTGAGGGTGATTAAGCATTTTTTTAAGTCGCGGTTATCATAATGACAGTTAGGCTTAATGTGGAGAGAATGAAAGTTAGGCTTAGGTCGGTTATGGAAATGAAACTTAGGCTTAACGCGGATTCAAGAATGAGTCGCCATTTTTGTGGTCGGTTATGAAAATGACAGTTAGGCCTAACTTCGAATAAAGAATGAACCGCCATTTTTGTGGTCGGTTATGAAAATGACAGTTAGGCCTAACTTCGAATAAAGAATGAACCGCCATTTTTGTGGTCGTTATGAAAATGACAGTTAGGCCTAACTTCGAATAAAGAATGAACCGCCATTTTTGTGGTCGTTATGAAAATGACAGTTAGGCCTAACTTCGAAGAAAGAATGAACCCCCATTTTTGGAGGTCGGTTATGAAAATAAATGTTAGGTTTAACGCGGATTCAAGAATGAATCGCCATTTTTGTGGTCGTTATGAAAATGACAGTTAGGCTTAACTTCGAACAAAGAATGAACCGCCATTTTTGAAGGTCGGCTATGAAAATAAAAGTTAGGCTTAGCGTGGAATAAATGAACGGCCATTTTTCAAGCCACAAGGCAATTAGGCCTTGCGTCTTCGTGTTGAATGAGTCGGCGTTTTTTTTTATTATTATTATCACGAAAGAAATGTCCAAGCTATATCGGACATCAAAACAGACGTCGGTTACGCTCGTGCTTGGGTTCGATTGGCCCTGGAAAAGAAATTATTGTCCAAACATTTGAAGAAATTACTATCGAATCAAGAACTATTACGAAGTTTATATCGTCGATACGCCTTTGTCCGTTGCGACGATGAAAAGGAACAGTTTTTGTACCATCTGTTGACGTTGAACGCCGTTGACTATTACTGTTTCACGAATACCTTCACCAATTCGATTGTCCCCTATCGAATTATCATTTTTCCAAGTCGTAAACTCAGTGCCTCTACCTCCGCCAACGCTTGGGTCTCTGTCGCTGGAACCTTGGGTGATTCCGGAAATATTAGCGTACCAAAATCGCTAGAACTCGTCTTCCAAGTAAGTTTTAATTTCCTATAAAATCCCATATTTTTTAACCCTATCCTATACTATTATTTATGCTATAATTTCATGAAAGGTCAGACTATAATAACCTAATTCAAAGTAAAACGCAATTTGTTATTATTACTACGTGTGGTTATGTAATAAACCAACGGAGTGATGCGCCGATACCCTGTTAGTTAGTTAGTTATTTAGTGGTGGTGCACGCGAAAAGGCAGTGAGCGCACGCGATTCCGTGAATATTGTAATCGTAATTAAATCTAAAATTGAATTAAATTAAACAGCACAAAAACCTAGGAATTTTAACGACGCTAAGAATAGGTCATGATAATACGGGAATTCTTTCTAAATGGATGGTGGAACATGTTGTGGTTCGAAATGAGATTACTAATCATACTTATAAGTAAGTTAATTTAATTTAATTAACTTTAATTTAATTTGGGGTAGAACACTAAGTTTTTCTTTCAGATTTCCATGCGGACGTTGGTTAGGTAAAGGCGTTGATGACGGAAGCACGGAACGTTTGTTATTCGCGGAACGCGTCCCAGTTGACGTTGACAACGAAGTTTTTATGGAATCTTGTCGAACTCCTCCAAGATGTCGATCTCCCAGCATGCCTCGCCGACCTAGTAAGTTATTATTTATTTACTTATTTACTTGTTTGTTTGTTCTTTACGTTTGTAACGTTTTGTTAGAACTTTCTGTTCCTGAAATACAACAAATTCTCGGTGATGCTGTTAACAATATAGTTAAACATTATTACAAACCAGAGAAAGAGGTTTGTTTAATTAATTAATTTACCAGTTTAATTTAATTAAGGGTTAATTAATTGAATTAATTTTGGCAGAGGGGAAGTTTAACGATACTTTTATGCGGCGAAATGGGTTTAGTTTATTGTTTAGAGCAAGTTTTTCTATACGGTTTCAAACATCGGAGCTTTTTCAGACAAGTTTACTTATGGGATTTCTTTGGTACTAATTTTAATTAATTTTGATTAAGTTAGTGTTACTTTAATCGTGTTTTAAATCATAGTAAAAGTCGCAGTCGCGTTTGAGAATATTCTTAAAGAAGATATGTTGGCGAATAGAGGTGACGTGTCGCCTTTAGAACATATTGTAGTGATGAAATCGTACTGTAGTCTCGTCACCAAAATTGACAGAGCTTCTGGTTCCATGGGAAAAGATGGAAAATTTCAACTGTTCATCTGTTTCGCAGTCAGGTAGGTGTAGAATTTGAACATAAACGCTTAGTAGGCCTAAAAAATAGTAGTGATCAAAGAGAGGTAAGTTTAGGCCTAATTATCTTTTTGTTATTCTGCGGGATGAATCGGCGAATTTTAGACAAATTAGGCTTAGGGTGAAGAGATGAGTAGATCATGAATCGGCAGTTTTTTCTACCGTTAGGCTTAAAGATTATGAGTGAATCAACGTTTTTTGGAACTTTACTGACATTTAGGCTTAATGATACTATGAGTGAATCGGCACTTTTGAACTTTATAGAAAGTTAGGCGTAAATATTATGAGTGAATCAGCATTTTTTAACTTTATAGAAAATAAGGCTTAAAGATTTTGAGTGAATCAGCGTTTTGGAACTTTGATGACAGTTAGGCTTAGCGAAAGTATGAATGAATCGGCATTTTTGAACTTTATAGAAAGTTAGGCTTAAAGATTTCGAGTGAATCAGCGTTTTTGGAACTTTATAGAAAATTAGGCTTAAAGATTTCGAGTGAATCAGCGTTTTTGGAACTTTATAGAAAGTTAGGCTTAGCGAAAGTATGAATGAATCGGCATTTTTGAACTTTATAGAAAATTAGGCTTAAAGATTTCGAGTGAATCAGCGTTTTGAAACTTTATAGAAAGTTAGGCTTAGCGAAAGTATGAATGAATCGGCATTTTTGAACTTTATAGAAAGTTAGGCTTAAAGATTTCGAGTGAATCAGCGTTTTGGAACTTTATAGAAAGTTAGGCTTAGCGAAAGTTTGAATGAATCGGCATTTTTGAACTTTGTAGAAAGTTAGGCTTAAAGATTTCGAGTGAATCAGCTTTTTGGAACTTTACTGACAGTTAGGCTTAGCGATCCTATGAGTGAATCGGCATATTTGAACTTTATAGAAAGTTAGGCTTAAAGAAAAACCAATTATGTTTTGGTAGGGATCATTTGTTACATCGTATGCTACTTCACATTGCTTCCACTCCCGTAACGGCGGATATGTACGAAGACCGTTCGTTTTTACGGGACCCTAATCTGGTCACATTCCTCGTTCAAATCATGGAGAGTTTGGCGGAGTTTGATATCGTTCTCGAAGCTTCGCTGACCAAAGGAATCGAGTAAATATAAAATATCACTGATTCTTATTTGAACCCTAAAAACCAAACCCCCCTTGTAAACATAACAAATAAATTTTTAAGTAAAAATGTTGAAATAAGGCGCCCAATAGAAATGTCAAAGGTTAAAAGCTCGTCGTGTTCATTAGTGTCACTTTCCCCGGATTAACATAAACTGCCAGATTAAAGTAGATAATATAATAATTAATTAGTAGAGAAATTAAGGGTATGACGTCACTTGATTTAAGTAAACGCTTCCATTTTTCTAATGCCAAATATTTTTTACCAAGGAAAGTAATAATTATGCTCCGTAGAACTTTCTAGGTGCTGCTAAGCCTTGGCAGTATTTTATATAATACATTAGGCCTAAATTAGATAAGCTTTTGCGTGCTAACATCCCTATTTTAGTATAATTAATTAATTTTGCAAGCCAAGGCTTAGCATTTGTTTCCGGTCTCTAGATTCATCGTGCTACTGTTAAGCCTTGGCAGTGTTTTTATAATACATTAGGCCTAAATTAGATAAGCTTTTGCGTGCTAACATTGCTATTTTAGTATAATTAATTTTGCAAGCCAAGGCTTAGCATTTGTTTCCGGTCTCTAGCATCGTGCTGCTGTTAAGCCTTGGCAGTGTTTTTATAATACATTAGGCCTAAATTAGATAAGCTTTTGCGTGCTAACATCGCAACTTTAGTATAATTAATTTTGCAAGCCAAGGCTTAGCATTTATTTCCGGTCTCTATCATCGTGCTACTGTTAAGCCTTGGCAGCGTTTTTATAATACATTAGGCCTAAATTAGATAAGCTTTTGCGTGCTAACATCGCTATTTTAGTTTAATTAATTAATTTTGCAAGCCAAGGCTTAGCATTTGTTTCCGTTCTCTATTGTGCTACTGTTAAGCCTTGGAATTAGCAATGTTTTGGGCCTACTATCTAAGCCTTTGCGTGCTAAATTTCGCTATCGCTACGCTACGTAATCAGTTAATTAAATTCGTTTTAAATTTAATTAAAACGGTTTTAAAGCTACTACAAATCTTTTAAATTAATTGCATAATATTTGGTCCAATGTAAAGTAAATATTTCCCTATAAATAAACATTTTTTATGTTGGGGAAAAATAAATAAGCATTTATACGATAAACCCCCCCCCCTTACAAACCCCCCCCCCCTTACAAACCCCCATTTTTATCATATTTTAAAGCCCCCCCCCCCCCCCGCCGATAAATATAAAGGACATTAGACTAATCGCGATTAAATATGTATAACCACACCATAATTGACCTCTGACCCCCCTTACCCCTTTAAAATATCTTTCTCTAAGTGAAAAATAAACATGGTAAAAAATTCAATAAATGTATATATTTCAACTCCAAAATTTAGAAAAAATGTTGCCCTAATATGAATATGATGACAACAGGCAAATTATCTACTTATTTATTTATTAATTAATTAATTAAACATAATGCATTTTAAATAAAAAATAAAATAAAATTGAATATATAATTAATTAATATAGTGAGTGCCAGATCATACAATATTTGTGATAGATGAAAAAAAACGATGTTTAATGATAAGATCCAGTATGAATGTGTTTTTTCACATAAAATATAATTATTCATTTAAAATAATGTACAGTCAACATTATAAAAAGAAGAAAAAAAAACAAACATTTAAGCAAATAAACAAATATTGCGTAATATTTTTGCGTCAGTTTTTTTTTAATTAAAAATAATTATTTATTTCATAGCGCTCCCGACTATAATTGTGTCTAAAAAGTAATTATGGTTTTTGATAACTTCGTAGCAGACGCTATTAAAATGTTTTCTGAGGTTTACAGGTAAATTATGAGAGATGTTGCAGCCATATATGAATTTCCATGCAGGATTTATTAATTTTATTAATAAATTTTTAATTCTTTTTTCAGGGCTTATCGTGTGTTCCATATAAACGAATATTCCATTCTGTAATAATAAATATATACTTGTACACTTCTAATAATGAACTTCTGATTTTTGCCGCCAATTTTCACGCGTATCTGACAGATGAATCATTTCGGACAATATGATTGGCTCTTATACTGTTTTTACCGCCAATTTGCACGTGCATCTGACAGATGAATAATTTCCAACAATATGATAGGGTTTTTGTACTCACGTGATGTAAAACGCGGGAAATTTCCGTTAGAGAGACTCCCATTTCGCAGGTACAAAGGCATCCGCATGCCATCCGCATGCAACCACGATATCTACGCTGTTGTCTTGTAACGAGCTCAAGTTTTCCGCCGTTGTTTCAACGTATTTAATTAATTTAACTAAAGGAAACCTTTTTAAATTACGCGTAAATTCCGGTCTCGTAAACCTGTTTGGTTCGGCAACAATCAACTGACAATTTAAAGGTAAATACTGAAAGTTTTTTCCGTGTCCAACGCCTACCTCTAGAATTCTTACTAAGCCTCGGTTCCTTAAATCAAAGTCGCCACTTTTAACCAATTTTAGACGCGAAAATAAATTTTCTTTATAAGTTGGGTTTAAATCGTCGAATTTGTGAGGCCAATCTTTAGTTTGTAGCCAATTTTTGTACAGTAATCGGATAGTTTTACGTTTTAACCAAAGACAAATCAAAATTGTTATGACTATTATAGACGGAAATAGTTTAGTCCAAATAAAACTCGATAAATACGCGTCAAACTTCGCCATCGCGAATCTATTTAATCCATAAACGACAAGTCGACAACGTGCAGTAACTTGTTTTTATAAAATGTTAGAAATGACCTTGAACGGGGGAAGAAAAATTCCAATCTTTTATCTGCTCTGTTTTCTTTTGTTGTCACTTTGTGTTGATTGTTGAGGGCAAGTTGTAAACAGCGGGAAGTGAAAAATGTTAACAAGTTGCTAAAGTCAAATATAACTCCCTCTCCAAATAAGATAACACACTTTTAACGTTTGATATATTCTTTTTAATACAACAAAGAATATAGTTATTTTTCTTTTTTGACGCCTATCTTACAAAAATACCACATTATTTTCTTCATTAGTTATAGTTATAGGCCTAGTTATAATATCATTCTATTGCATTGTTTTTATAAAAACATCACATTTTTAAGTCATAAGTACATTTAAATTGGCAAAATGAGATTTGGGGGGTTTTTAAATAATAATAAGGTACATCGAAACTGTGACAGTATTAAAAATAATGGCAATATATTTGTTCCTCTGTATCATACATAGTTTGTTGTGAAGTTAATAACACTAGCGATAGGGGGAATAAATAAAACTTCGCACTTGCTTGATTTGCTTTTTGATATGGAATCGCGTATACTTAGTATGCAAATACTTGTAAAAAAAGTGTTGCCAGTCATTTGTGACGTGCGCAATTCAACCGCTATCAACAAGGGACTGAATTAAGCTTATAGAATATTCCCTGTCGCCGGAAATTAGGCTTATCTCGGGATTCGAAGAGGGGGATGGAAGAAATTCGTCTGTCGTCTGCTTCAAAGACGAAACAAAATTTAGTGTAGCAGACGACAGACTAATTTCTTCCAGGATAAGCCTAACTTCCGGTAATTAGGCTTATCTCGGGATTCGAAGAGGGGAGTATTGGGATGGAAGAAATTCGTCTGTCGTCTGCTACAAAGACGAAACAAAATTTAGTGCAGCAGACGACAGACGAATTTCTTCCCGTCGTTACTCTCCGGGATAAGCCTAACTTCCGGCGATAGGGAATAGCATAAAATCGATTCTGTTCGATTCAGTTCTGAAACCTGCATACTGGAGAATGGAGAATGGATACTCTAATAAAACAAATTTCTGGCAACGCTGCAGCGCATGTGCTTAAAGTTAGTTAAGAAACGGAGGTTAGGGGGGGAATTAATTATCTAGCGCCCCCCCCCCCTTTTAGTGCACTAAAAATAATAATAATAATAATAATAATAATACTATTTAATTAAATTAATTACTTAAACCTAAGTAATATTTTAAGTTAAACTTTTAAATCGGTAAGAGTTACTTGTTCCGAATTTCGATGTTGTCGACACACCCCGATCTTTTTACTAGTACGACAAAAACAAAGCAACTTCTCTAAGGGTTCAAAAGACTCCGGTTTTTCTTGATACCATTTATTTAAACCAATAACTGTAACACTCACGAAGATAATAACGGCCCCTAAGATACTATTCCATGCCGGGTACAATCCGAAAAACGATATTTGATAAATAAACGCCATAAATATATCAACGGTTCTAACTAAACTCAAGGGACCCGCGTTCTCTAACTTTGAAGCGATTGTAATAAATAATTGCGCCACGCAACTGAACAACCCGCCCATAACCATGTAAACACCGTGCAGACCACATTGGGGGTATCGTAAATCATCTAGGGTTAGGAAAACAACCGCGCTAGCTAAGACACTAAAAAGGGAGAAAATCAGAACGATAAAAATGGAGCTAGTATGCCTTATTTTACGTAAGGAAACGTACATTAAGCCTTGGGCAATGGCGCATGTTAGGGCTAATAGGGAACCCTCTAATCGTTGTATCTCTTCGGTCGCGATGTGATTGCCGCCAAATAAAAACGTTGGTTTGCCTATTAGTACCACTCCGCAGAGTGCAATGGCGACTATTATACCGTGCAATAAACTGCACGGTTCTTTTAAGCAGACGAACGCGAAAATACCAACGAATGCCGGGGAACTAAAAGCGATTGTCGTGGCGTCTGCTAACGGTATCATTTCTAAGGAGAAATATAAACAGGCTATTGCCCCCCAACCGAAGAAACAACGGCCTAGTAATGGTAGCCACTCCCCTTTATGAGCGTTCCACGTGATACCTTCTTTGATACCCAATGGAACAAAGAATACTAGTTGTATAAAACTACGCGTGAATAGGAACATCATTGGGTTTGGATCCGGTATTAGTTTTAGAAAAAGGGTGCAAGTGCTAGCGCACATTCCCGCGATGATACCCAGGATTAGGCCAAGGCCCGGGAATATTGGGATTATCCAGAGTTTTTCACGTTTGTCCGGTGTTGTAGTAAGAATTGGAGGTGATGTTGGTGTTACCGGTGTTATTAGTGCTGTGGGTGTTTTACAGTCGTCCGCCATTTTGGTTTTTTTAGTTTAGTTTAGGTGCTGGTAGTTAGGTTTTGGTGTTTGTTGTTGCTGTTGTTTTGATCTGAAAAATATTAAGTAGTAATTGTGGGGTTAATAAACTGTCCTTGGACGTCTTGTTTTGTCGCGTCAGTGCAGTATATCGGACTTGAATTATGGATTTAGTGTGAAGGAATAAATATGGGCTTGCACGTCTTGTTTTTTGATTTTTTTTAGGTTTACTAATAAGTTTATCTGTAACCTTTTACTTTCGAAATTTTGACTTAACGTCTTTGCACTGTTGTAACTCTGGTTCTATAAGAGATACAGCGAAGTAATTTGAGTAAGTTATAGCCCTATTTCTTAGCTTTCCAACGATACTAAATACTTGGGGGTTACAATAATCAGGGACCGAGTAATTAAGCAAAATGTTAATTAACGTCTTCTCCATAGCCTTAACGTGGGCTTATTTACACCACACCTTTTAACTCTGGTTCTACTAGAGATACTGGGATGTCCTTTGAGTATGTTATAGCCCCATTTCTTAGCTTTCTAATGATATCTAATACCTTGGGGGTTACAACAATCAGGGCCCGAGTAATTAAGCAAAATGTTGATTAACGTCCTCTCCATAGCCTTAACGTGGGCTTATTCACACAACACCTTTTAACTCTGGTTCTATAAGATATACGGGGATGTCCTTTGAATATGTAATAGCCCTATTTCTTAGCTTTCCAACGATACTAAATAATTGGGGTTACGACAATTAGGGCCCGAGTAATTAAGGAAAATGTTAATTAACGTCCTCTCCATAGCGTCAACATGAGCTTATTTACACGACACCATTTAACTCTGGTTCTATGCGAGATACGGGGATGTCCATTGAGTATGTTATAGCCCTATTTCTTAGCTTTCCAACGATACCTAATAATTGGGGTTACAACAATTAGGGGCCGAGTAATTAAACGAAATGTCAATAAACGTCCTCTCCTTCAATATTGACCTTTTAAAAAAAGGTTCCACCGTCCAAGGTGTAACGACCACGAAAAAAAAAATATATCATACTTATAATTTCGTATTTACTTCTTGCATGCCAAGCCAGTATGAATTATTACCCCTACACCTGGATAGCTACGAAAATATTCACGATAAAGCACGGGTTTTCCCTTTCATATTGAAAACATGTACAAAATATTTTAAGAAGAATAAAATGACACTTTTTGGTTGGAATTCGAAAGGAGTGGTTGATTTTTGGGCTCTCTCCGAAAAGTCCCCTTACTCGTTAGGGTTACTATATAACATAGCGTTATAAAGGGTCTTTGAACGGGGGTTGACAACCCACCTACTAAATTGCTAGTCGTCTACTCCTAGATTTCTTAGAGAGACCTGCGTCCTAAAACCAACCAAAATCGATTAGTTAGTCTTTGTCGTTCGTCTATTTCATGGCAGACCTATACTATAGTACTTGACGTTGATAATTCAGGGGGAACATATGGCATAGTTATGATAAGAGTGGTGGTACTCAGGTGCATGCACCGACTGTACAAAAAACAAATTAAAAAATTTCACAACAGCTGTTTCGGCTACCCATGGATATTTCATGTAGTTCCGATAGTTTTCATTGCAAAATTTTGTCACACTTTAGGGGGCTTGCTTTGAGGTTAAAATGCAAAATTTAAAAACAAATTTTTATGCAAATTAAGCTCTTTATAGTTCAAAAACCTTATGTTATCATCCTTAATCATTTCAAACGACTCCTATTTACTTTGTAATAGGCCTAATTATTCAAATATTATTCAGTATCGATAATTTTAAAACTATACTTGCCACGATTACTTCCAAATAAGAATGAAAAAAAAAAAACCCCAATCGTGAATTTTCTGTTTAGCAAGTAAAGGTGACTAGGTCGACTGAAATTTAAAATTTCCGCTATACCGCAGGTGTGTAGGAAGGAGTGTTTGTCATGCTGCCTTTAACGTTAAAAAATCCTACACTTGTACAGTCGGCAATGTGTCAGGTGATTTTGAAAAATTTTAAATTTTAAAAGTGAGGGAATTTCTCGTTGAATCATATTTTGGTTCGGTAATTTTTAATTTTAAAGTAATTATAGTGTTAATTTTGGCATCAGTAATTTTTAGCCTTACCAACTATCTCTAATTTGTCTATAAATAAGTGGTCATGGAAAGTCATGGAATTATGATTTCACGCGTTAGTCATTAATTAGCACACCATCCAACATTATCTTTAATTTTTCTACAAATAAGGGGTCATGGGAAAACATGGAAATTCATGAAATTACGGTTTCACTTATTGGTTAGTAATGGTTTAAGTACCTACTACTAATTATAGTTAAAATGTCATTGCGCACAAAAAACCCCGCGTGTAAAGTTGAAAAATTTCGTTTCGTGAATTTGAAAGCAGAGGTCAGAAATAAAGGGGGTCAAACTTACCGTTATGTCCGAAAGATGTCTACAAGAACTCGCACTTCCATGTGACGCCGCGGTAATAATAACTTGCTGGGGGGTTATATGGCCCGTCTAGGGTGTTCTAGCAAACAATTGAATCCTTCGCAGCCGTTTGTGCAACGAAACTCCCGGACCCGAATGTCTGGTGGTGCTGAACGTTTTTAATTCCGAATTAGTAACTTCAAATCCCCCTTGACTCATATTACTAACTTCCCCCCTTAACACCGCCTATTGTTTCTTAGAATTATATATTATTATTTCAAATTTCGTTGTCGCTAAGCCTAACTAACACCACGTAAGGTCAGGTGAACTTCTGAGGAATCCCCGTTTCGAATTAATAGTAATTGTTTGTTCAGGCCGATTTTATGGATTTTTCACTACACACAAACGTCTACGGGGCCATACTCCCATAGTCTACGACTCTAGGGTGGCCGTGGAAACGGTAAAAGACCTCTCTCTAGTGCCGTCACAGGCCCACAGTCTTCCTGGCGTTTTCAAGGGCAGTATTATTGATCCATTCTTGCTTCCAAAAATACCACACTAACTTGGCAAAGGATTATGGATTTTTGCGTAACCGTTTTAGAGGTTTATGCTACGCTATTACTTTAGCTTGCTTGGTTGGTAACTACGCGCCGAAATGGCCTGTCATTGGAAAGTTTTAAAACAACGAGCTGCATGGTTATGACGTAATTTGTTAAAAAAAAACACGATCGGGGCTGTGAATCAACCGGTTCTTTAGCTTCCTCAAAATGTATTTGTTAATTATGGTTTTCAATTTCGTCATTTAAACCTAGGCCTAGCTTTAGGGTTTCTGTAATAAGTCTATGGTTATTTAGCGCTACATTCTGGGTTTATTGATGTGTTCACGAGAGTTGCACGTGATAGACTGTTGTTTCTGTTTTCCATTGTTTTGTAGGCCGCGAAACTCCTTGGAAATGACGTGCGCAAAATACATTTTTGAATATAAATTAGGCTTAGCTATTTGCATTTATTTATGGGTTAGTTTTAAGGGTATGTGGTTTTTGAAAAACGTTTATGGTTTATTGTTTTAGAGTCTTACATTTACAGTGAATATTCGTTGTTTTTTTTTATTTGAATTTTAAATATATTTTTACGTACTTGTTTTGAAAGTTGCCGTTTTAAAAAGAGGCGCCAAATTTCTAGAGTTATCATTGGTTGTTTAGTTTTACCCATAATCGCCAGTAAAAGTTGGATTTAAAAAAAGTGTTTTTAGGCTTTAAAAAATCATTATTATTTTTATAAATTAAACGTAGGCCTACATCTGAACAATTTGGGAGGAAATGACAATAGAAATAGTTATTTTAACTGATAAATAACGTATATAATTTTTAAAATACGCGGTTGAGAATGAGCGGGAAATATCCACCAATCAACTGTTTGGTTGTGTTTTCAGTACTGCGCGCGCATCACGAGACAACTGTTTCCCGGGGAGGGGGCGTGATCTCACCCGTTTCGTTTACACGTGACGCTGTCATACCGCGCTGGCTAGCTTTATAAAGAGAAGACACGGACGCCGTTAGTGTAGAACCGTAGACTTAACGCGTTCGGTCAGTTGAATCCGTTCTTTGATCTTATCATGGATGTACTAATAACTATCGTTACTGGATAAATCTCTCGTACCTTCCACCGTGCATTGAAAAAAGCTCGCGCTTTGGCTACCAAATCGTAGGGGGGTGGGGAGGCATCGGGTGTTAAAAACAACCGGAAGTTCTACGGTGGGACAAACGGTAGACTTTTCCGGTCGTCGTTCATTGGCTGAAATTTGTAGCTGTCTGCTGTTCACGACTTGGCGGGAAAAAATGTAAATACGTAACGCGATATAGCCAATGAACAAAGACCGGAAAAGACTACTGTTTGTCCCATCGAAGAACTTCCGGTCATAAGTTCGTACTTTTCTCGCCAGCCGGCGCTAGGGGTTATGGAGGAAAAACAATGGCCGCGTTTCAGGCTCAGTAATTTATCCAGTAACGATAGTTATTAGTACATCCATGATCTTATCTCGACACTACCGAGTTACTCAGCGAGTAACTCGGTGGTGTCGAGATAAGAACAAAGGACGGATTCAAGTGGACAGTACGCGTTAAGTCTTGTCGAATATTTTCGGCTTCCATATCTTAGAGAAGGAATAACAACGTTGAAGGTATGTAATTAATTTTTAATTATTTAGTTATGTAAGATTTCTGACAACGAATAGTGAAGCCAGTTAGGTTTAGGACTTAGCTCCACGTGGTCTATTGTCAGTGTTACTCGGGTTCAGCTTCGGTTGTCACCAGCGTAAAGCTAAGAAGGTCAAGAGCTCGCGGACGTGCCAGGGGTCAAAAACCAGCTGAACCAGCCATACGTCCAACCGACGTTATTGCAATTACCACTCCGGCTAGCCAATTCCCGGCCGTTGTTCGCCCCCCCCCCCACCCTCACCTGTTGCGCAACCCCCCTAAACCGTCCATCGAGGAGGTGTTACATCAGAAACTGGATCAGATGAGGCCATATTCCAAGCCATAACCATGGTATGGAGGCGGATGGACGTGGCGCCATGAGAGAACGCCCACCCGCAAGGACGAGGTTAATTGCCGACCGCCGAGCTGCCTTGATAAAGGGGAAAGCAGGGATCCCCCATTGATCTACTTGCCAACTACGTTAGTTAAAGTCACGTCCGCCTTTCTTCTTCTACTTTCTGCTTTCATCGTCTATCAGTATCGCGTGGATTTTAGTCCGACAATTTTAAAAATTTTACCTTGGAAACGCCTTGGAATGATGTGCACCAAATAGATATTGAATATAAATTAGGCTTAGCTATGTGGTTTTGGAAAAACGTTTATTGTGTTAGAATCTTAGTTATCTTACCTCTACAGTGAATATTCGTTGTTTTTTATTTGAATTTTAAATATATATATTGTTATGTTTATACCTTTATGTACTCCTTTTGAAAGTTGCGGTTTTTAAAAGAGGCGCCAAATTCCCGGAGTTTTCATTGGTTTTTTAGTTTTACCCAAAATCGCCAGTAAAAGTTGACTTTTTAAAATGTTTTTAGGCTTAAAAAATCATTATTTTTATAAATTAAACGTTCATCTGAGCAATTTTGGTGAAAATAAAAAATAAATAGTTATTTAAACTTCTAAATATCGCATTATAATTTTTAAAATACGCGGTTGAGAATGAGCGGGAAATATCCACCAATCAACTGTTTGGTTGTGTTTTCAGTACTGCGCGCGCATCACGAGACAACTGTTTCCCGGGGAGGGGGCGTGATCTCACCCGTTTCGGTTACACGTGACGCTGTCAGTGATCCCGCGCTGGCTAGCTTTATAAAGAGAAGACACTGACGCCGTGCAAAGAAAATATACGCGTGTATCTTCTTTGCGCCGTGCCCGTATAACGTCGTAAACGCGCCAGAGTCGAGATAAGAAGAACAAAGAAGTAAAGAACGGATTCAACTGTACGCGTTAAGTCGTGTCGAATATTTTCGGCTTCCATTTCTTAGATAACGAATAACAACGTTGAAGGTATGTAATGAATGTTTAATTATTAAGTTATAGAAGATTTCTGATAACGAATAGTGAAGCCAGTTAGGTTTAGGACTTAGCTCCACGTGGTCTATTGTCAGAATTACTCGGTTCCAGCTTCGGTCGCCAACACGCGTAAAGCTAAGCCTAGGTTAGTGCGTACTGACATTAGACAAAGGAAATTCTAATTTTACGGATTGAAATCTCGGGGTTTTTAGATCGTGATTTCTTTTGTCTCTTGTCAGCACTTACAAAGCTGCGTTTTTAGAGATCTACCTTTGCGCGTACTGACAACAGAGTATAATCCTACAGCATTAAAACGAATTTCCTCACGCGGCTTATTCTTTATTCATGGTTTTAACTCTAACTCAAACTGGAACTAGAACTGTTTGAACTTAGCTCTAACTCTAACTCAAACTGGAACTAGAACTGTTTGAACTTAGCTCTAACTCTAACTCAAACTCAAACTGGAACTAGAACTGTTTGAACTTAGCTCTAACTCTAACTCAAACTCAAACTGGAACTAGAACTGTTTGAACTTAGCTCTAACTCTAACTCAAACTCAAACTGGAACTAGAACTGTTTGAACTTAGCTCTAACTCTAACTCAAACTCAAACTGGAACTAGAACTGTTTGAACTTAGCTCTAACTCTAACTCAAACTGGAACTAGAACTGTTTGAACTTAGCTCTAACTCTAACTCAAACTCAAACTGGAACTAGAACTGTTTGAACTTAGCTCTAACTCTAACTCAAACTCAAACTGGAACTAGAACTGTTTGAACTTAGCTCTAACTCTAACTCAAACTCAAACTGGAACTAGAACTGTTTGAACTTAGCTCTAACTCTAACTCAAACTGGAACTAGAACTGTTTGAACTTAGCTCTAACTTTAACTCAAACTCAAACTGGAACTAGAACTGTTTGAACTTAGCTCCAACTCTAACTCAAACTCAAACTGGAACTAGAACTGTTTGAACTTAGCTCTAACTCTAACTCAAACTGGAACTAGAACTGTTTGAACTTAGCTCTAACTCAAACTGAAACTAGAACTTAATTTAACTCAAACTGAAACTAGAACTTAATTTATTTTGAACTATTTAATTAATCAATATGAATAATCTTTAATTTGTTTTAAGAAGTTTAAAATTAATTTAATTTATGTAGACTCGTTTTATTTTATTTTTTTCAACAAAAGGCTTGTAAGGTAACAGGGTTCATACAAACCTGGAAAACTCAGGGAAATAAATAGTTGACTAAAACTTAGTCAAAACTCGGGAATTTTTAGTAAAATTCAGGGAAATTTGTGAGGTTTGACTAAGTCTGCTCTGAGGTGGTTGCCTCAAGTATTAAAGAACACTCCCCTTTTCATTACTCTATTTATGGGGGAAAAACGTTTTAAACTTAGGCAAACGTATGGGGGAAAACCTGTCGGGGAAATCGGTATTCCTTGCATGAACCCACTGTGAAATTAACTTTAAATCCTGTAGAAAAATGGCCGATTCAGACAACCCTGTCGGAAGGTCGCGAGCACACGCCCGCGGACGTGCCAGGGGTCAAAAACCACCCGAACCAGCCAGACGTCCAACGGACGTTATCGCAATTACCACTCCGGCCAGCCAATTCCCGGCGGTAGTTCGCCCCCCTGTTGCCCAACCCCCTCAACCAGCGGGGGCTGGACGCGCCCTCCATCGAGGTGTGACGTCAGAAGCTAGATCAGATGGGGCCGCCGCCGCCACCTCCTCGTTCCAAGCCATCACCACTGGTATGGAGGCAGTTACAGTTGGCCAACCAGGTGGCCGCGGCGCCATGAG
This sequence comes from Phalangium opilio, assembly GCF_054372755.1. Classification (NCBI taxonomy): domain Eukaryota; kingdom Metazoa; phylum Arthropoda; class Arachnida; order Opiliones; family Phalangiidae; genus Phalangium; species Phalangium opilio. The sequence goes on along the minus strand of NW_028324218.1, from coordinate 1,652,437 downwards.
AGGACGCCCACCCGCCAAGGACGAGGTTCATTGCCGACCTCCGAGCTGCCTTGATAAAAGAGGAACCCAGGGATCCCCCATTGATCTTCTTACCAACTACGTCAAAGTCACGTCCGCCTTTGGATCCGACTTCATTTTCTATCAGTATCGCGTGGACTTTAGTCCGTCAATTGAATCATCAAAAATGCTTCGAGCCATGCTCTTTGATCATTTGGACACTATTGGAAGAAGTTTCGTTTTTGATGGCATGGAAGATCTGAAAACAACCACTCGTCTTGAAAAGGATGTAAGTCATTGGGGAATTCGGGGCCTTATATGGGGGAAAACTCGGGGGGAATTCGGAACATTATATGGGGGGGAAAAACGTCACAGGTGGAAAACTCTGGGGAAAAATATTACGATTAGTTTTGTCCCGCTAGGTTTCTTTAATAATGGTTTTCGTTTGTGTTTAGGAGATGATTTTATGGTCCAAACGTAGAACGGATGACGAGAACATTCAGATCACCGTTAAGCATACTGGGGAGTTGAATGGGCGTCACCCCGAAGTGTTGCGTCTAACGAATACTCAGCAAAGAAAGAACTTTTTGCATATGGGTTTTGTCGCCATGGGGCGTAATATGTTTGATAAAGAAGCGGCACTTCCAGTTGTACAATACAAGTAAGAACCTTTTTAGTTTGCGGTGGCGACCTTGGGATTAGTTGAATGGCCCGTTTTCTTTTCAGGATTGAACTATGGCCTGGGGTTTTGACCGCCATTCGCATGTACGAGAACAGCCTGTTGATGGTTGTTGACGTGATTCACAAGGTCGTTCGCATGGACACTGTTTTGCAACAGCTCCGCCAACATTACGCTAGAGATAAGAACAATTACCTTCAAAATTGCTCAAAGGAATTGGCCGGTTGCATTGTCATGACGTCTTACAACAATAAGACTTACTCCTTGGATGATTTTGACAGCACCAAGTGTCCAACTGATACGTTCGAAACGAGGAAGACCGCATTGATCAGTTACGTGGAGGACTACAAGAAGGTGAGGAATTCTCAAAGCAGGCTTTATAATAAGGTTCATACAAGTCGGGGGGGGAACGTGGAAAACTAGGGAAATCAGTGTTCATAAAGTTGTATGAAATAATCGTATCTTTTTTGCGTTTTGTAGCAATACGATATTACCATTCGTGATCTTCAACAACCATTGATTATTTGTCGACCTAAAGAACGAGATTTTCGTTCGGGCGCTAAAGATCCCGTTTATCTGATTCCCGAACTGTGCGTCATGACTGGTTTAATTGACAACATGAGAAGCGATTTCAATTTGATGAGAGAAGTCGCTAAAACTACCCGTCCCGGACCAAGAAGTCGGGTTGAAATGCTGAAGAGTTTCATGAACCGCTGTCTTACCAACGCTAAGGTAAATTATTGTCAAATTTTAATTGGCGCGTCGCGTTCTTAACTAATTTAATTTAATTATTCAGGTAAAAGAGGATATGGAAAAGTGGGGGATCAGTTACAGGAGCGAACCGTTGCAACTAAAAGGTCGCGTAGTCCCCCAAGAAAAAATCATTCAAGGAAGGTCGGAGTTCACAGCCAAAGACGGAGATTTCGGAAAGGACATGAGGAGTAAGCCCATGCATAATCCTCGTCATATGGACAAGTTCGCCATGATTTCCACTCAACGCGATCGTCCTAATTGCGAGGAGTTGTACGAGACGTTCAAGAGGGTTTGCGGACCTTTGAAGATGAATGTCGCCGCTCCAAAAATGTAATTTAATTGATTTTTAATTAATTAATAGTACTTAATTTTTAATTTGTAGTATTCGCGTCGCGTCTGCAAGGGGAAAGTCCAAGGCGGAAGTCCAGGTCTTGAGGAAAGAACTAAAAAATTTGCAACTGAAAAATGAAAAGTTAAGGAAATGCGCGGAGATGGTTGTACCTCTTAGGGACGACGTAGACATGTTGCGATATAAAGCTGAAAAAGTTGACCAGTATGAACATGTAATTGAAAATTTAAAAATTAAGCTAAGTGACTTTCAATATGTCAAAAAACAATTGGAAAAATCGGAAATAGAGAACAGCACCTATTTTCAAAGGAATTTGAAATTACAAGAAGTAAGATCCTTAATATTTTATTTTGGCCTATTTTCGCCTACTTTGATTAGATTAGAATAAAAATTAATTCACCTCACTATTTTATGAAATGAAGAAAAATGCAGAATTGGAAAATAAGGTCCGAATGTCCAAATTAAAATTAGAAGAGTTAAATATGAGACTCTTTGAGGAAACTCAAAAAGCCTTAAAATTTCAATTGGAGGCCAAATGTTTCAGCGAAAAACTGGAGCTGGCAAAGCAGAAGGTTATTGATGAAGTTAATTTAGAATTCCAAGAAGTAAGATCCTTAATATTTTATTTTGGCCTATTTTCACCTACTTTGATTAGATTAGAATAAAAATTAATTTATGAAATGAAGAAAACTGGCCAGATGGAAACGTCCAGATTTTTGGGAGTCGGGTAAACTTGGGGTCCTGCAAAATCCCCAAAATTAGCTTTCGGGTCCAATTTGGGTCTTTGTTTTTCCTTAAAGTCCAATAAAAAAAAGCTAGATTTCAAAGCTGAGCCATTATCCCATAATAATTCATTCCAAGCTATTAATAAACTGGTTTTTGACCCGTAAACCTGTCTTATTTCCTAGCCTGCTAATACCAGCGTCGGTGCGGATTCGCTGGAAGAACTGGATATCTTGGAGGAAACCATATTAGAATTGCCACAAAAGAAAACCAATTTGAAACAAAAAAGAAGGTCCCTTAGCGTCGGTTCAGGGCTAGCGACAGTAAGTGAATTATTTTAATTAATTTTTCTATTTAATTTATTTAAGGAAGGTCGGAGTTCACAGCCAAAGACGGAGATTTCGGAAAGGACATGAGGAGTAAGCCCATGCATAATCCTCGTCATATGGACAAGTTCGCCATGATTTCCACTCAACGCGATCGTCCTAATTGCGAGGAGTTGTACGAGACGTTCAAGAGGGTTTGCGGACCCATGAAGATGAATGTCGCCGCTCCAAAAATGTAATTTAATTGATTTTTAATTAATTAATAGTACTTAATTTTTAATTTGTAGTATTCGCGTCGCGTCTGCAAAAACTTTTATCTTATACTTTTAATTGTAATTAATAATTAATTAATAATAAAATTTAATTTTTAATTATTTTAGTATGAGCGTCAGTGACGACAGAACTACGTCATTCCTCAACGCTATCAAAGACGCGATTAAAATGGGCGCCACCCTTATCGTGGCCATTGTGCCAAATAACAAAGCGGATCGTTATGACGCCATCAAGAAACTTTGTTGCATCGAATGCCCTGGTCATTATTTAATTTAATTAAGTTAATTAAATTAACCTCGTCAATTATTAACCATTTTTTTAACAGTTCCTTCTCAAGTCGTCGTAAGCCGAACATTATCGAAGAAACAAATGTTGATGTCAGTGGCGACTAAAATCGCCATTCAGATTAATTGCAAGTTAGGAGGGGAGGCTTGGGCCCTGACCATTCCTTTGAAACAAAGGACCATGATTTTGGGCATTGATACTTACCACGATTCCTCGGTAAAAGGGAGATCGGTCGGCGGACTCGTTGCTTCCATGAATGAACTATTCACCTGTTGGGCGAGTCGAGTGGCTTTCCATAATAATCGGGAGGAATTGTCCTCCCAGTTGAGGGCCAATTTCGTCATCTTGCTTAAGAAGTACCATGGAATTAATAAGGATACGCCTGATTTGATTATCGTTTATCGCGACGGACTTTCCGATGGAGAGTTGGAGTATGCCAAGGAGTATGAGGTGAAACAGTTGCTGGCTGCTTATGCCGATGTTACCGGAGGGAACAAAGTTCCTAGATTCGCTTTTGTCGTCGTGAATAAGAGGATTAGTACGCGTTTCTTTACCAATGGAAGGGGACAATATGATAATCCGCCGCCTGGGACTATTGTTGATACCGAAGTGACCAAACCGGAGCGGTAATTATTATTTTTCATCATTTCTTCATTAATTAGCGGGTTCATACAAACAGGGAAAACCTTTCTTGTTATTGCTTTGAACTTAATTGGTGGTTTTGTTTTAATTCTTCTGTTTTAGATATGATTTCTACCTGATCTCACAAAGCATTCGTCAGGGTACTGTCTCTCCGACACTCTTCAATGTTATTGAGGATACAACTGGTTTGAAACCTGATCACATGCAGAGAATCGCTTACAAGTTGACCCACATGTACGTCAATTGGCAAGGAACCATCAGAGTCCCCGCTCCTTGTCAATACGCTCATAAATTGGCTTTCTTAGTCGGCCAATCCTTGCACAGAGAACCCGCTGATATTCTCTGTAACCAGTTGTTTTTCCTTTAAAGGACGACCAAAAAAAAACAATCGATGGTATTGTCAGATAAGTACTGCTACTTAACTGTCAGTTAAGTACCATCCTCATTTCCCCTTTTTTATTTTTTAAATGAAGAAAAAAGTTCTTTCTTCGATAATTTTTCCGTTTAAAATGTTCCTATTTCCAATTTATTAACGTAAGGTAAAAATCGGGTGTTTTTTTGTTTTCGGTTTAAAACTTAAGTCAAAATATTGAGTCACTGACTTCCCTTTCCCTCCCTGATTTTTTTACAATTACATTTTGATACTTTAAAAAAAAAAAAAAAAAAACTCATTTTTGAACGAGTCTCCTTCTCCGATACTTCAGTATTATTTTCGGTTATTTTTCTATAAACATTCCAAATATGGTCATATGATCTTAATTTTGTTTTTCAGTTTTATTTAGTGATTTTTTTATGTTCCTGTGCATGTTAATAAGACTTAACACATTAAACTCAAAATATTAAGTGCCTTAAAAGTTAAAACACACACCAAAAGAGTGCCAACTACGAACTTGTCGAAATCAAAAACTACCTCGTGTATTATTATTGTTGCCAAATACTGAAGTTGTTGTTCGGAGTTTTTTCTTCGATAATAAAATTTTGTTTGTGTTTATTGTAAAAACTTTAGTAAAGGTTAAAAGTTTCATGAAAAATCCGATTTCTTAATTAAAAATTAGGCCTAATATCCTCGTGGGTTAATGACAAAGGCTTAGCGAATAGTTAAACAGAAACTGTTCATATTTATATGGGTTAATGACAAAGGCTTAGCTAATATTGTATGTTTTAATATAATATATAGTTTAAATCACAGAATAGAATAGGCTTAATGAAATCTATTATTCGGTCATTCAACAGCTGTAATTAATTAGTCTTTTATTCTAATTAGTAGATAATTAGTTCGTAGCCAATATCCGCGCGAAATTATGAAATTCGGAACAAAATCTTAATATTTTAATATAATTTACATTACATTACAGAATAGGCTTAACCGTATCCGTCATTATATCATTCTACACAGCTGAGACTAATTATTCTATTACTCTAATTAGTTAATTAGTTTCTACTTTGAAGCCAATATCCGCTCGGAATTATGAATCTTAACTAATATAATAAATAATTTACAGATTAGGCTTAAGCTTAACCATATTTATTATTTTATTATTCTACATTTGTAATTAATTAAGACTCATACTCTTAATTTAGTAGTTAATTAGTTTCTATATTGTAGCAAATATCCGCGTCTAATATTTTAATATAATATTTACATTATAGTCGGAATAGGCTTGTCTATAAATAATGGGAGTTAACTTTTGACTTATCTTATCTCGCTATTGTATACAATGTTTCAAGTCTTTAACTTTATAGCCAATAAGATAAAAGTTTATCGCTTCCGGCTATAAGATATGTCCATGATTCTAGTTATAGTTTGCGACTAGTACTCAGTCCAAACCGGACCTATCCCGGCCCTCCGCCATTTTAATTTATAACGTGGGACGCATGGGATAGACGTACCACGTCAGTTATACCAACTTACCACCAATAAATCTATTATTTATAGTTTTATAATCTTCGTAAGTTAATTAAAATGAAATTTGATCATAATATAATTTATTAAATTAAGCTTATAAGCTGTAATTGCTTTTAATTTTTTAGAGTTAAAGTATGGATAACAATCCTCCACCGGCGGCGGCGGTTCCGGGACGCGCTCGAGCGAGGGCAAGAGGTCAGCCTCCAGCCGAACCAGCTCGTAGACCCACTGATGTCCCCGTTATGGCACAAGTACCTGTTCCACAAGCGGTTGTTGCGGCTGCACAACCCTTAATTACATCAGGCTCAGGGAGAGCTTTACACAGGGGCGGAGGAGCGCAATCTGTACGACCCGCCGAAGCGTCCTTAGAAGCTGGAATGCAACAAATCTCTTTAGGAGACCGATCTATTGGTCGCGGGGCAATGCGGGTACGACCAGCCGCTATGGCTGAAGCGAATCTCAGTCCAAATATAAGATATCAACGGAGGAACCATCGTCTAGCCATTGGGTCCAGTCATTAGTGGCACACAGTAAGTTTGTAAGGCAAGAACGGCGGGGGAGGAAACCATGCTGGGCTGGGGTGAAGAAGGAGGTACGATCGAGGAAGGATTTTAACTGTTCATGGACCAAGTGTTCACATATTTTGGAAACTTGGTTAAGGGAACTAATGGGGCGATAATTGGATGGGTCTGTTCTGGAGCCCTTTTTGTGTATGGGGGTCAAATTGGCTTCTTTCCACACCGTAGGAACACGACTCGTGTAAAAAGAATTCGTAATAAGGAGATAAGTGGGAAGGGACAACGTGGACACGAGTTGCCGCAAAAGGTTTGGATGGATACCGTCGGAACCCGGGGATTTGCAAATATTCAATTGGGAGAAGAGTCGCGGAATGTCGCAAGGGTCACACACGAAAGAGTTGAGGGTTTGAGGAGGGGCAATAGGTATTGGGGGGGACCGGTAAGCTAGGGCAGGCTAAGGACTGAACTGTAGAGGCAAAATAGTCGTTAAGAACGGTAGCAGCTTCGGGAACTGTGGTTGTGCGAGAACCATCAGGATAAGTTAGTTGGAGGAGTTTGAAGTGACATTTGCGGAAGCTATTTATTTGGGAGTAGAAGGACTTAGGGTTTTTATGAATAAGCCGTACAAGTGAGTTCTCGTAACGACGCCGTTCATTGCGATAATGTGTAGTGTGCGCGTTGCGAGCCGCACAATAGTCGCCACGAAGTTTTATCAATGTGGATGAGGAGGCTGCACGTTTCTTTGCATTGCGTAAACGAAGCCAGGCCTTGGCTTTGTAAGAGCGACTTAAGTGGGTGCGCTGAGCTACCGAGACAGTTACACGTGGTTTTTGAATATAAATTAGGCTTAGCCATTTTCATTTATTTATGGGTTAGATTTCAGGGTATGTGGTTTTGAAAAACGTTTATTGTTTTAGAATCTTACCTTTACAGTGAATATTGTTTTTTTATTTGAATATATATTGTTATGTTTGTACCTTTATGTAGTTGCGGTTTTTAAAAGAGGCGCCAAATTCCTGGAGTTTTCATTGGTTGGTTAGTTTTACCCAAAATCGCTGGTAAAAGATGGATTTATAAAATGTTTTTAGGCTTAAAAAATCATTATTTTTATAAATTAAACGTTCATCTGAGCAATTTGGGTGAAAATAAAAATAAATAGTTATTTTAACTGATAAATGACGTGTATAATTTTTAAAATACGCGGTTGAGAATGAGCGGGAAATATCCACCAATCAACTGTTTGGTTGTGTTTTCAGTACTGCGCGCGCATCACGAGACAACTGTTTCCCGGGGAGGGGGCGTGATCTCACCCGTTTCGGTTACACGTGACACTGTCAGTGATCCCGCGCTGGCTAGCTTTATCAAAGAGAGTATAGGCCGGGAGTGTGGCGCACTCCTGTAAGCCAGGCTTCTGGGCGGCAAAGTTTGAGGGAATACGACACATGTCGGCGATCCTACCCTATAGGTGCCGACTGTCCCGTGTCCGCCGGAGGTGACTTACCCCAATTCCACCTTCCGTCACCTCCCAAGTAAACCTCATTTCCTTCCCTGTTTACACACATACGACCTAGCGGCCCCCGTCAGTGTTGGGCCGCGTAGGGTCTCACGCTCACTTCTTCCTGGTGCTCAAGGCCTCACGGCTAAGCACTAGTGTACGTTGGTGGACAAAAAAAAAAAAAAAAAAAAAAAGAGAGTATAGGGGAGGAGTGGAAAGAGGGGCAAAACTTGTCTCGCTTTTCTACCGCGCATCTTCAATGCGCAGTACCGAGGCATTTCCGTTTGAGACATTAAATGGTATCGTAGGTGGCGCTATTGAGCCGGAAACTCCCTCGTACCGCTAGCCTTGCCGCTAGTATAATTTAAGCGAGACATAACTATTTACGCTTGTGGAGCGGGGGGGCTTCCACTCCTCCCTTATATTCTCTGTGGCTTTATAAAGAGAAGACACTGACGCCGTGCCCGTAGAGTAAGAGTAACGTCGTAAACGCGGCAGAGTCGAGATAAGAAGAACAAAGAAGTAAAGAACGGATTCAACTGTACGCGTTAAGTCGTGTCGAATATTTTCGGCTTCCATTTCTTAGATAACGAATAAAAACGTTGAAGGTATGTAATTATTAAGTTATATAAGATTTCTGACAACGAATAGTGAAGCCAGTTAGGTTTAGGACTTAGCTCCACGTGGTCTATTGTCAGAATTACTCGGTTCCAGCTTCGGTTGTCACCAGCGTAAAGCTAAGCCTAGGTTAGTGCGTACTGACATTAGACAAAGGAAATTCTCATTTTACGGATTTTAGATCGTGCACCTTGAGGTTTCTTTTGTCCCTTGTCAGCACTTACAAAGCTTCGTTTTTATAGTCCTACCTTTGCGCGTACTGACAACGGAGTATAATCCTACAGCGTTAAAACAAATTTCCTCACGCGGCTTATTCTTTATTCATGGTTTTAACTCTAACTCAAACTGGAACTAGAACTGTTTGAACTTAGCTCTAACTCTAACTCAAACTGGAACTAGAACTGTTTGAATTTAGCTCAAACTCTAACTCAAACTCAAACTGGAACTAGAACTGTTTGAATTTAGCTCAAACTCAAACTCTAACTCAAACTGGAACTAGAACTGTTTGAATTTAGCTCAAACTCTAACTCAAACTGGAACTAGAACTGTTTGAATTTAGCTCAAACTCTAACTCAAACTGGAACTAGAACTGTTTGAATTTAGCTCAAACTCTAACTCAAACTGGAACTAGAACTGTTTGAATTTAGCTCAAACTCTAACTCAAACTGGAACTAGAACTGTTTGAATTTAGCTCAAACTCTAACTCAAACTCAAACTGGAACTAGAACTGTTTGAACTTAGCTCTAACTCTAACTCAAACTGGAACTAGAACTGTTTGAATTTAGCTCAAACTCTAACTCTAACTCAAACTGGAACTAGAACTGTTTGAATTTAGCTCAAACTCTAACTCTAACTCAAACTGGAACTAGAACTGTTTGAATTTAGCTCAAACTCTAACTCTAACTCAAACTGGAACTAGAACTGTTTGAATTTAGCTCAAACTCTAACTCTAACTCAAACTGGAACTAGAACTGTTTGAATTTAGCTCAAACTCTAACTCTAACTCAAACTGGAACTAGAACTGTTTGAATTTAGCTCTAACTCTAACTCAAACTGGAACTAGAACTGTTTGAATTTAGCTCAAACTCTAACTCAAACTGGAACTAGAACTGTTTGAATTTAGCTCAAACTCTAACTCAAACTGGAACTAGAACTTAATTTATTTTGAACTATTTAATTAATCAATATGAATAATCTTTAATTTGTTTTAAGAAGTTTAAAATTAATTTAATTTATGTAGATTTGTTTTATTTTTTTTTTTTTTTAAAAATATCCCAAATTACCCGGGGATTTTTAAAAAATATCCCAAATTGCCCGGGGATTTTTAAAAAATATCCCAAATTGCCCGGGGATTTTTAAAAAATATCCCAAATTGCCCGGGGATTTTTAAAAAATATCCCAAATTGCCCGGGGATTTTTAAAAAATATCCCAAATTGCCCGGGGATTTTTAAAAAATATCCCAAATTGCCCGGGGATTTTTAAAAAATATCCCAAATTGCCCGGGGATTTTTAAAAAATATCCCAAATTGCCCGGGGATTTTTAAAAAATATCCCAAATTGCCCGGGGATTTTTAAAAAATATCCCAAATTGCCCGGGGATTTTTAAAAAATATCCCAAATTGCCCGGGGATTTTTAAAAAATATCCCAAATTGCCCGGGGATTTTTAAAAAATATCCCAAATTGCCCGGGGATTTTTAAAAAATATCCCAAATTGCCCGGGGATTTTTAAAAAATATCCCAAATTGCCCGGGGATTTTTAAAAAATATCCCAAATTGCCCGGGGATTTTTAAAAAATATCCCAAATTGCCCGGGGATTTTTAAAAAATATCCCAAATTGCCCGGGGATTTTTTAAAAAATATCCCAAATTGCCCGGGGATTTTTAAAAAATATCCCAAATTGCCCGGGGATTTTTAAAAAATATCCCAAATTGCCCGGGGATTTTTAAAAAATATCCCAAATTGCCCGGGGATTTTTAAAAAATATCCCAAATTGCCCGGGGATTTTTAAAAAATATCCCAAATTGCCCGGGGATTTTTAAAAAATATCCCAAATTGCCCGGGGATTTTTAAAAAATATCCCAAATTGCCCGGGGATTTTTAAAAAATATCCCAAATTGCCCGGGGATTTTTAAAAAATATCCCAAATTGCCCGGGGATTTTTAAAAAATATCCCAAATTGCCCGGGGATTTTTAAAAAATATCCCAAATTGCCCGGGGATTTTTAAAAAATATCCCAAATTGCCCGGGGATTTTTAAAAAATATCCCAAATTGCCCGGGGATTTTTAAAAAATATCCCAAATTGCCCGGGGATTTTTAAAAAATATCCCAAATTGCCCGGGGATTTTTAAAAAATAGCCCAAATTGCCCGGGGATTTTTTAAAAAATAGCCCAAATTGCCCGGGGATTTTTAAAAAATATCCCAAATTACCCGGGGATTTTTAAAAAATATCCCAAATTGCCCCGGGGATTTTTAAAAAATATCCCAAATTGCCCCGGGGATTTTTAAAAAATATCCCAAATTGCCCCGGGGATTTTTAAAAAATATCCCAAATTGCCCCGGGGATTTTTAAAAAATATCCCAAATTGCCCGGGGATTTTTAAAAAATATCCCAAATTGCCCGGGGATTTTTAAAAAATATCCCAAATTGCCCGGGGATTTTTAAAAAATATCCCAAATTGCCCGGGGATTTTTAAAAAATATCCCAAATTGCCCGGGGATTTTTAAAAAATATCCCAAATTGCCCGGGGATTTTTAAAAAATATCCCAAATTGCCCGGGGATTTTTAAAAAATATCCCAAATTGCCCGGGGATTTTTAAAAAATATCCCAAATTGCCCGGGGATTTTTAAAAAATATCCCAAATTGCCCGGGGATTTTTAAAAAATATCCCAAATTGCCCGGGGATTTTTAAAAAATATCCCAAATTGCCCGGGGATTTTTAAAAAATATCCCAAATTGCCCGGGGATTTTTTAAAAAATATCCCAAATTGCCCGGGGATTTTTAAAAAATATCCCAAATTGCCCGGGGATTTTTAAAAAATATCCCAAATTGCCCGGGGATTTTTAAAAAATATCCCAAATTGCCCGGGGATTTTTAAAAAATATCCCAAATTGCCCGGGGATTTTTAAAAAATATCCCAAATTGCCCGGGGATTTTTAAAAAATATCCCAAATTGCCCGGGGATTTTTAAAAAATATCCCAAATTGCCCGGGGATTTTTAAAAAATATCCCAAATTGCCCGGGGATTTTTAAAAAATATCCCAAATTGCCCGGGGATTTTTAAAAAATATCCCAAATTGCCCGGGGATTTTTAAAAAATATCCCAAATTGCCCGGGGATTTTTAAAAAATATCCCAAATTGCCCGGGGATTTTTAAAAAATATCCCAAATTGCCCGGGGATTTTTAAAAAATATCCCAAATTGCCCGGGGATTTTTAAAAAATATCCCAAATTGCCCGGGGATTTTTAAAAAATAGCCCAAATTGCCCGGGGATTTTTTAAAAAATAGCCCAAATTGCCCGGGGATTTTTAAAAAATATCCCAAATTACCCGGGGATTTTTAAAAAATATCCCAAATTGCCCCGGGGATTTTTAAAAAATATCCCAAATTGCCCCGGGGATTTTTAAAAAATATCCCAAATTGCCCCGGGGATTTTTAAAAAATATCCCAAATTGCCCCGGGGATTTTTAAAAAATATCCCAAATTGCCCCGGGGATTTTTAAAAAATATCCCAAATTGCCCCGGGGATTTTTAAAAAAATAGCCCAAATTGCCCGGGGATTTTTAAAAAATAGCCCAAATTGCCCGGGGATTTTTAAAAAATAGCCCAAATTGCCCGGGGATTTTTAAAAAATAGCCCAAATTGCCCGGGGATTTTTAAAAAATAGCCCAAATTGCCCCGGGGATTTTTAAAAAATAGCCCTAATTGCCCCGGGGATTTTTAAAAAATAGCCCTAATTGCCCCGGGGATTTTTAAAAAATAGCCCTAATTGCCCCGGGGATTTTTAAAAAATAGCCCTAATTGCCCCGGGGATTTTTAAAAAATAGCCCTAATTGCCCCGGGGATTTTTAAAAAAATAGCCTTAATTGCCCCGGGGATTTTTAAAAAAATAGCCTTAATTGCCCCGGGGATTTTTAAAAAAATAGCCTTAATTGCCCCGGGGATTTTTAAAAAAATAGCCTTAATTGCCCCGGGGATTTTTAAAAAAATAGCCTAAATTGCCCCGGGGATTTTTAAAAAATAGCCCAAATTACCCGGGGATTTTTAAAAAATAGCCCAAATTGCCCGGGGATTTTTTAAAAAATAGCGCAAATTACCCGGGGATTTTTTAAAAAATATCCCAAATTACCCGGGGATTTTTTAAAAAATAGCCTAAATTGCCCCGGGGATTTTTAAAAAATAGCCTAAATTGCCCCGGGGATTTTTAAAAAATAGCCCAAATTGCCCGGGGATTTTTTAAAAAATAGCGCAAATTACCCGGGGATTTTTAAAAAAATAGCGCAAATTACCCGGGGATTTTTAAAAAAATAGCCCAAATTGCCCGGGGATTTTTAAAAAAATAGCCCAAATTGCCCGGGGATTTTTAAAAAATAGCCTAAATTGCCCCGGGGATTTTAAAATATAGGCCTTAATTGCCGGGGGGATTTTTAAAAAAATAGGCCTTAATTGCCGGGGGGGATTTTTAAAAAAATAGGCCTTAATTGCCGGGGGGGATTTTTAAAAAAATAGGCCTTAATTGCCGGGGGGGATTTTTAAAAATTAGCCCAAATTGCCCGGGGATTTTTAAAAAAATATCCCAAATTGCCCGGGGATTTTTAAAAAAATAGGCCAAATTGCCCGGGGATTTTTTAAAAAATAGCGCAAATTGCCCGGGGATTTTTTAAAAAATAGCGCAAATTACCCGGGGATTTTTAAAAAATAGCCCAAATTACCCGGGGATTTTTTAAAAAATAGCCCAAATTACCCGGGGATTTTTTAAAAAATAGCCCAAATTGCCCGGGGATTTTTAAAAAATAGGCCAAATTGCCCGGGGATTTTAAAAAATAGGCCTTAATTGCCCGGGGGGATTTTTAAAAAAATAGGCCTTAATTGCCGGGGGGGGGATTTTAAAAAATAGGCCTTAATTGCCCGGGGAGATTTTAAAAAATAGGCCTTAATCTGAACATTTGCCAACACGTCAGTATGTCGCGACTCAACCTGAACAGTCTGGTCAAACGCAGCAGCATTCCCGAGCTCAAGCCCTCAGCAATGTGGGCAGGTGGTCACGATTTGGATGTTCATAGGATGGATTCGTTGGGTTAAGAAAGTCTCTCTCAAACATGAATAAAGTGTCCTTAAAAATTTTTCCTTTTTGTTATTTTCACTAAATTTTTCTATTCCATATAAATTTTATTCAATTGTCATTACGTTCCTAATAAATATGATATTTTGAAATTAATTCCGAGTGTTTTTAGTTTATTTAATGATAGAATCTACTTGTAAACGTTTTAGCCAATAGACAGTTTAGTGCGTTTGTACTTCCCGCGAAGGCCAATCAAAAAATTCCTCTAATTAATTAACCTATGCTAATTACAGAAAGAGAGAATATGAATCGCAGCTTTTAACCTCGGCGCTTTATTACGTGGTAAATTAAATCAAATCATTTAGGAAACATTAATTAGTTATCAAATTAATTAATTTAGGGTGCTCAACTTGAAAGAAAAACGGCTGAAGAAAGAATGCGTCAAATATCTCCTCAAGCTCAAACGTTTCTTTCAAGGCAACTTCCAAACGTTTAAATATACCAAGTGTTGCCACAAGGTAAATTCATTTCTTACCCACGCTTGTCGTCTTCTTTGAATATTAAGAGCAACTATGCCAATTCCTACGTTAAAAAAAAATTATTTACCGCATGGTCTTTTGAAATCAAACCCTTTTTCTAATTAATATCTGGATTTAATTAATTTTACCAAAAATAATAAGCAAATCCCGCAATGTTGCATGATTAATTTTAGAACTATTTTTACGCGAGCAATTAAAGACTAAATTATACAAATTTTATATAGTAATTTTAAGGTTAAATTAGTTAGTTTAATAATTTTTTTTAAGGAAATATTTATATAAACTTTAAAGTTCCAACTTCTCCCCCTGAAAACTGTTAAATTAATTGCGTCAAAAGTAAATAAAAACAAGTGTAAATAAGATGAAACAACAATTATTCTCACCCAAAATGCCTTTTTATCCCAGGGTTTTTGGCCAACATCAATTATGGGTTGCGCTGGTCCAATAATGGTCTTTCCAAGTCCATCACCTTCATTCCAACTTTGTTCCTTCATAATGCGTCTACCGAAACCCTGCAAGAACGTCAAAAAGGGTAAGTACGCAATTCCTTACCAACACTCTTCTTGGTACACTCACTTTCGCGTATCGTTCGAAACCACCAATTTTGCCCGTATCGCGTTGAAAATCGTTAGTGCCACTTCTTAAACTAGTTTCTTGCCTCATGGCCTTTGGCGTCTTTGTCACCAGCGCCTTAAGAAGTTAGGAAATATTTCTTGGACTTGTGATTGGATCTTAATTTACCTTGTTCGTAATAAATACTCATATCGACGTCATCGGCAGTTTTTTCATCAAACAATACTGGGCATCCGTGTAGGAAAGCAAACCAGATCCACCTTTTTCCCATTTGAGTTCAATCTCTTCTTCAAAGAGACGCTCTTTGGCGCGCTCTTGACTGCGTGTTACGTCATTATGTAGGCTTTCGTGACGTTCCCATTCTTTGCAAGTATCATTGTCGTCGTCACTCTGCCATTTATAAACTTATGGAAGCCTCAAGTAGTTACCCCTGATTGGCTAATATCCTCTAGCGGCGGTTCATCCTCTATCGGTTGTTGTTTCCTGTCCACGAACTTATCAGTAATTAGATGCAGGCTTGGAAATAAGGTTTATTTCTGAACTAGTCCTCCGGACCAGTGACCCCTGATGTCTTAAATACGAAACTGGTCCCAATTTAATTTTCTACTGGTCCCAGGACTTGTGGTCGTTCTCTCTTCCAAAAAAATCTCCCTCGGCTTAGGGTTGTATACACAACTGGACTCCTGGAGTCGAAATTTATGTTAAAATGAAAATAATTAAAGAGGTCCCCATAGCAATTTTTAATAAACTAGTCATTGGGAGCAGTGACCCGCGCGTTTTGAATAAAAAAAGTGCTCCAAGCTATTAATAAACTGGTTTTTGAGATGTCCCCTCGATGTCCTGACGAACTCGTGTTTTCCATCTTGGGTACTTCCTGTCCCATTCTCGGCTGTCCACTTTGGTCCATAATCGAATGGTACACTACTGTACTTTTGTTTGGCCCTCGATCGAGGGAATTCCAAGCCCAGTTTCCCAATTACCGAAGAAGGTAATCGGCATTGACGTATTAGATCCATGAAGACTTTAGTCGGGGTACCAACGTTTCCATTGGGCATACCAATAGGCGGGTGCATTTCAATTATAGTTTTTTAAAATAGGCATTTCACAAATATTACTTTTAAGCCCCATGACTCGAGTGCAAAATACGGCTAATAAGGAACTCCCATACTTTGATGATCCAAATATATTTGATCCGCATATACAACATTTTAAACACCAGTATAAAAACCTTAGAGTTTCTAATACAATTAACGATTTATATTAGAATGATATCAAAAATAAAAGGGAAGACCGTTTCTTCATTTTTTGTTTGCATGTACTCCCGAGTGTTGCGGGTTGAAGTTTTACAGGCGCCCATAGGAAATATATGGAGTGAATTTCCCCTGGATGTCGGCTACCATTCGATTATTACGTTCATTTGAAAGTAAGAATATTACCAGTATTTTATCGACAAATAATGTTATATAATATTAGAAAAATTAACCGTAATTAATTTTTAATTTGCATGATGTTTCTAAAAACCGTATTTTCGTGGATTTCTCGCGATTGTGGTTCGTGAGAATGACTTATATGCAGCCCTTAGCGGCTCAGCCCTGGTTCACAGTAATTGAATTGGGGTGATCAACTTCCATCACCAGCAAGTTTTCGCCATTGGTTTTCGCCTTCCAAAGGACCAAAGCAGGCTCTTCGGGAAGCAAAGGCTCAAATTGGTAAGGTTGAATATTGAATTCTTCCTGACCATCATCCGAATTCGAATTTTCCTCACTCCATTGGCGAATTTCAAACGATCCTATTTACAAACAACCAATGAATCATAGTCCCCTTAGCGACGTCACTACGGGGAAAACAAGTTGGCCGGTATTCCGCGGTTGGTTTGAATTTCAAAATATCTAAGGTACTTTTTACCTCTCCGTGTGACGTAGTCCAGGAGAGGTTCTGTAACGGCCGTGTCTGTGTGTGTGTGTGTGTGTGTCTGTGTGTCTGTGTGTCTGTCCGTTGTTACACCCACGTGACCGCGTTCGCAGTTTCCAAATCGGAGCAAACGTGTTCGCCATTTCCGAACTGCATTCACAGTCACGGAAACGGCTCCTCTACTTGAGTTCTCACACCACCATCTTCTGGTCCTCGTCCATTCCACTTGGACACCAGTCTGTACATACTGGCTACTAATCACCACCATCTTCTGGTCTTTGTCCAACCCACTTGGACACCAGTCTGTACATACTGGCTACTAATCACCACCATCTTCTGGTCTTTGTCCAATCCACTTGGACACCAGTCTGTACATACTGGCTCCTAAACACCACCATCCACTAGTCTTCCGTCTATTCCACATAGACACCAATCTGTATCATTGGCTTCTAACACCACCATCCACTGATCTTCCGTCTATTCCACATAGACACCAATCTGTATCATTGGCTTCTACTCCATTATCATCGTTTGGTTTTAGGATATACGCGGCGATCAGCTAGGGTTACGAGAAACGTCTAGCCTCCCTAAGGTGGGATCGCCACCAAAGGTTTTCGCAATTGCGCTTTTTCCTTACTATTATAATGGAAACGAATCGTATATATACCCCAAAATTTGAAGAAAGTGGGCAAGAGGGGTACCCTTCACTTTAAACGTCAATATTAGCAAAGTTTGAGATGATATTAGGTATAACGTTATTTTAAACGATTTAACTATTATTAATATTAATTATTGAAGATTAAAATAATTAAAAATAATTATGTATATTTATTTAAATATTAAGGATAAACCTCTCGTGCAAAGAGAGAGATTATCATCGCCTCCTATATCTACCAAGGCCCGTGCATGCGATATATTTCATTCATTGCCTCCTATATCTATCAAGGCCCGTGCATTGCGATATATTTTCCAAAACAACAACCAAAATGGGAAGCTCCTCTCAGAAACATAATAATTTCTTTTCTCTGTATATGAAATGAAAATATGGATAATATTGCGCTCCTTGTTTAATGGTATCAATCTTTGCCTGTCTATTAATATTTTACGTAGTAGTAATACGTTTTTAGCGAAGTCTAGAGAGGATAGACATAAGCGAGATTGTTTCGGAAAACAAATACTGCTTCCACTAATGGGTTTCTACTCCTTGTTACTCTTGTTGTCTGTGTGTGTCCGTCCATTGTTACACTAGTGCGTCGCGTTAGCAGTTAGCCTTGTGTTGATGTGTTAAGAAATCATACAGAACCTTAATATTCCCTTTTTCCATAATATAAAGTGAATATGTGGAAGTATTTTTCGTAATTATGATGCATTTAGTACTTTTGTAGCTTTAAAGCTCTGTTTCATTTTGATATTCCAAAGATGTTTTTTTAATATTGTTATTTGAAATGGCTGTTTATATATTGCTTAAGCTATACTACATCTGTATATAGAATAATCCTTGGTTTAGTGATTTCATGAAGCAAACTAAGACCTAGACTCCGGCGTGTATAACAAGTACTATCCGCAGTAGGCTTAGTGAAACAAAGAGTAAATAATTGAGGCTTTGATTTTCGTGTCTGAAATGAACAGACATCAACGTTTCAGAGTGAGCCGAAAGTTAAATACACTCTTAAATAATAATAATAAGATTAGTAAAAGGGCTAATGGTAAACGGGTAGTATCTACAGACTTATTATTCTCTTTATGGTGCGCATTGACTATTAGTGCGTCTAGCTACAATTTAGCTTTGGTGTTATTTAACGTTAACATTCATGTTGGCAAACTAAGTATATTGTTGAGGTGAGGTGAGACGAGACGATAGTGTTTACACTGCAAACCAGTTGTGAATGTAGCTTTCAGAATATAGGGTAAACAGCTGAAGCGTAGACTTCATTTCCTGTTCTTTTCCCCATTGACTGATTTCCATGTGTCCAAGATTTATCCTTATTGGATGTGAAATGTCGCCTGCTTTACTGTACATTCGCTATGTTTGGAATACTGCTTCAATATTTCGTAAATTTTTACTTCAAAAAAGTGAAATAATTCCATATCTAGGTAAATACGTTTGTAGTAGTAGACCTCTTGACACGGAGAGGTAATATTTTGGTTTTCCCAACTTGTCTTAATTTTAAACGTTTTAATTCGATTTTTTTTTGGCACACATAATTTTAGGCACATTTTTTTTTACCTAAAACTGCCCTCATCATGTACTAGTCGGAAAACATTGAGAGTATCCCTTTAATATTTTATTTTGGCCTATTTTCACCTACTTTGATTGGATTAGAATAAAAATTAATTGACCTGACTTTTTTATGAAACGTTTCTCCGAAAATTTGGATTCCCTTAAAAAACTGGAAAAGGAGAATGTTTCTTATGTTGAAAGGAATTTAAAATTAGAAGAAGTAAGATCCTTAATATTTTATTTTGGCCTATTTTCCCCTACTTTGATTAGATTAGAATAAAAATTAATTCACCTCACTACTTTCGAAACGTTTAAATAGGAATTAAGCAACTGCTACAAGTATTTTTTTATAAGGCGCGAAACGAAGACCTACGCGCCATTCATTACGTCACGTGCAAAGGTCACGTGGGATAAAACGGGTGCCGCCCCGAGATACCTCTCTCACTGTCACTGAATAAAATAGTTCCCTTATTATTAGGTCATATTTGAATGATAAATCAGTAAAAATAGATTTAAAATTTATTATAAAAATCGAAACTTATCTCGTTTGTACGCAAAACTATGATGTAAATTAAATATCACGTGTAATTAGTTTTTTATAATAAATTATCTCGACCAATAGGAATAGAGTACCTCGCCTCCGTCGGCTTTCGCGCGCTGGGCAAGCTTTGCTTTTGTCTACAGACTTCAAGTTAAAGACATTTTTGGGGTGGCTTCGTCCGTAGCGGCTGTCAGTTCGTGGTGTAGTAGTTTATTTTTAGACGCCGGTGTTCAAGTGCGGCTGTCATTTGCGGCAAAACGACAGATATTCGTATAGGTTTTACCTGGTGTTGCGTTCTCTACCTTTTCGGCGCTAGTTACACCTGTCAGTTCAGACTAAACCAGTAAGCCTTGTGTAGCTTTATAGTGCATCGTACGGTTTTACCTGAAATAAACCTGCGCAACTTTACTTAGCATCATTGTGCGGTAAAATAAACCCCCAAACTACGGTTCATTATCCGTGAGTAAACCGTTTTTGTGTTTTTAAAAGGGTGTGCTTTGTCTCTAGACGCGTTTTTAGGGTTTCTTTTGTACGGCTTTTTGGCAAGATTGATTCATAGGTACGTGAGAACAATGTCAAAAATTAGGTTTAGCTCTTAGCCCTAGACATTGTCTTGTCTCTTATCCCCTCGTGTTATGACCCCCCCCCCCTTTGTCAAAGACCTTGGATATAATATTGTAGGCCTGCAATAGGTAAAAATATAAAGTAGGAGGAGCTAATTGAAAAATATAACAAATTGTCACGAGTCAAGTTCAAAGTCTGGAGAAATGACGCTCGCGCTCAAATTCGTAAGATCTTGGAAAGAATGCGCGTGAGGAAATTTGTTTTCTTGCAATAAGATATTGTGAAAAAATTCTACATCCATGGCTTAACAATAAAAAACCAGGCTCACGTCACGTGCAAAATCGCGCGCAACTGTGATGACGATTTCTTATTTTTTAACAAGTTATATAATCACCTATTTTTTTTACGGTTTCCCAAAAACTTGGTGGGTACATGTACGCGTAAGGTGAACATCCGTTTCGACCAAACAACCCACTATTTAGGCCTAGCGAACTCTCATCAATTTTATAAGTTGCGTGTGTTGTTTTTTTATGCCAAGACTCGCCGAAGATATACTTCGTAATTAAGGAATTCCATTGGGGTATGAATTGGGAATATTTTTATTTTCGAATTTTTAAGTTAGGCTTAGAGAAATTGTCGATTTTTTTATGTTTTTAAATATTTGGCTTCATGAAAAGGTTTCTCAATGCTCCTAGGAGCGTATCAATACGCTTGGTTTTATCTGCAAGCGTGTGACACTGTCATTTGATTTACTTAAGATTCTAAAGATTAAAAAAAACCGGGGGAAATACTTAACTGTGTTGGGGCTAACGAAGGGTTTAAAAATTGTAACCGAGGGGCTACTCACTTCGGAATTGATAGTTTACACACATGGAGGATTCATACCATTTACACCAGGAGGCAGGGCTACCTTAAGGACAAAAGCAGACGGGTTTCTGTCCTCCAGGTAGCTTGGCCTTCTCGTGATTGGTGTAAATGAATCCTCCATGTGTGTAAACAAGTTATTAGTAGATGCAAATTATGAATTCATAGTGACAGACTAAAGTGTTTTGCTTTTGTTACTTCCATTCAGATTGGACAAAATGCGTGATATCATTCTTACAAAATATTTTTAAATGATTATACCCCCAAGAACATTTGAGAAGGGTTCTTTCGGGAACTGATGTAGTGTTTCTCAGTAGAACTATTGATACCCTTTAAAACGGGAGGTTGGGCTACTTGGTGGACAAAGTGTAGTACCAAGTAGCCTAGCCTCCTGGTGTAATGGTATCAATCCTCCTAGTCTGAAAACGATGTTACAGTTATCATAACAGCCAAAAACTAGACGCTGAAATAGGCTAATGGCACATCATGTTATTGCTTCATACAGTCAAACTTGGAGCACTTTCCATGTTCTATAATTTAAGTAGACCTAATTTTACTTGAGTCATTCACTCTGTCAAATGAGTTCAGACCCACGACCTTTTCAAAAACCTTTTCATTAGCTTATTAAACCAATGTATCGCTTCTGATTGGAGTGTATAGCCCCTCTTTTTTCTAAAGGAAATCTTGTACCTTTGAAAAATTTTGGGTTTTCTGGTTGGGTTTGTAGATGCTGCAAAATGCTTAGATTTATAAAAGGGAAAGGACATCAGCCTAGCGCTGAAAGGTTGTTGAAGTTACAAAAGGAGTTGTCTCAATTTTCAAAGGTATTGTGGTATTTTGAGGGGATTAAGTGATATGAAACTTTTTACTGAGAAATTTCAACAAACAGACCATAGCACACGGCTTCCCACATCGCCCAAGTGCATTAGCATGGGACCCGAAATTAAAATTAACGGCTATTGGTACCCGTAATGGGCAAATTAGGGTTTATGGGAAACCAGGTGTGGAATTTAGTAATCAACACGAAAATGAAGCTGCCGTTACTCGTATTCAGTTCTTGGAAAATCAAGTCCGTAGTCTATGTTTTAGTCTTTTAGCAATTCGGAGACTAGTTTTGTTATTAAATTATTTTTAATTGGACTTTAGGGAAGGTTAATTACCCTTCTTGATGATAGTACTTTACATTTGTGGCAAATTGATGTTAAAAATGATAAATCCGTCTTAATTGAAGTTAAAGAGTTAGATTTAGAGAAGCGGTAAGTTAAATTTTGTGGCTAGAAGACAGTAGTTGAAGTTTAAACATTACCTTTTACAGTAAGTGATATCTAGTTTATTAGGGAGAAGGTATCAGATGCCTAAGTATTCGCGCGCCATAGTCCCAGTCCCCCTTTCAAAATACAAAACGGGGGGGGGGACGTAAAAGGAGGACGGACTATTTCGCCTCTCCTCAGTCGGAAAATACGTAATTTTCGTCATTCGCGTCGCGCTGACGTGCACGAGTTTTCAAGAACCAATGAGATGCTGGTTGTAATTTAGAGGCGGCGGGGATTAACTCCGGACCTACGTTTGTAATCCTGGAGTTAAAGCTGGAAATGTGCCGAATTTATACCTTCTCCCTAGTAAACTAGATATCACTTCTTGCCTTGAATCTATTTTTTTTTTTTAATCATTCTCTAAATTTTCACAAGAACGTAATGTTTGATCTATTGTTAGTACAGAAAATGATTATTGTGAACGCAATATTTAAACTTCAAATTATTAGCTTCAGCTAAAATATTTTTAAGTATTTGGGCACTAATTAAAATATTTTAGGCTACAAAAAGTATCCGCGACTTGCGTACGGTCCAATAATGAGCAGCTATGGTTGGGAAGCGAATCGGGCAACATTTACACTGTCGATTTACTGAACTTGAAGGTTCTTGAGGAAGAACTTATTTGCCAGGATGTAGTTATGCACAGGTATCTTATCCTTATCGTCCAGGACTCTTCAATAAGACTTAAACAAACGAACTTTCTAGCGTTCCCGACGACTTTAATGTCAACCCTGGCGCGGTTGAAGCCATTTCCCAACACCCAGCCGATTCGGATAAGATTTTAATTGGTTATAATCGCGGTTTAATCGTCTTGTGGGATTGTGCTAAAATGGCCGTTGAAAGTACTTTTGTGGGCAATCAGCAGCAGTTGGAGTCCATTTCGTGGAGCAGGAATGGAACGTCTTTTATTAGTGCCCATAATGATGGCAGCTATATTACGTGGGATGTTTCCGATCCATCCAAACCAAAGGAAAAGCCTCAATGGCCTTATGGTCCATTTCCTTGCAAATCCATCACGAAATTGGTGTTGAATGCTGGGAAAGACGGGTACAGTTGTTAATTATTGATCTATAAGTATTTCGGGTTGGGTTTTAAAGGTTATTTTAAATGAAATTAGGGATGATTTCATCGTATTTACGGGTGGTATGCCTCGCGCCAGTTATGGCGACCGACATACTTTGTCCATAATCGGTGGTGAAAAACACCAAGTTCTCGATTTTACTTCCAAAGTTGTTGACTTTTTTACGATAGATGATGATGGTAATATCAAAATAATCTCTTATTTAGCCGCCTATTAGTTAAAACTAATGACTTAAGTTAATTTTGCAGAATTAGGTAGCCCCAAAGCTTTAATAGCTTTAGCCGAAGAGGAGATAGTTGTAATTGATCTATTATCGGAAGGGTTTCCCCAATTCCGTCTCTCTTACCTATCCAGTCTTCATTCTTCCGCTATTACCTGTTGGCAACATTGTGGCGATGTACCCGAAGAGTTATGGAATAAAATTGTCGAAGCCAGAAAGAAACAGACTGCTGATGAACAGCGGGTAACTTTCCTACAAGCTCTTTCAGACGATAAAAATTCCCGTTTGGAGACGGAATTAGAATTACAAAATAATCCAAGTTCTTCGAATTCATCCGAGATGGACTCTATGGAGGATATCCTAGACAGTCTTATAGTTTGGGTAAGTCTTGGCTTTTTGTTAATGCAAGGAAGTTGAAGGAAGGAAGATTAGAATGGCCCTTTAATAATAAGACCTGTATAAAATAATCTACCAGTTTTTGTGTGATTAATATGATCTCTTCCAAACTTAATAAATCATATACCAAATGAAAGCTCACGCCTTCCTCTATTCATTGCACACAGTGTGCGCAAACAATAATTAACATTAAAAAAACTAATTATATATATAGCAGTGCCAAAGGCTTTGCCGGGACTCGCTGTGATGATACACGCAGCGGCGCCGCACTTAACCAAACCAAACCTACCCTAAAATAACGTGTAAATTATGTAAAAATAAAATAATTTATGCGCAATGAATTTTGTTAAAATTACCTTAAATCATAGATTTTAGCTTTGGTTTGGTTTTATTAGGTTAGGTGCGTTTTGTATTTTTAAAAATGCGATTCTTTGATCACTGAAACTTCGAATGTTTGAAGCTATATTTATATTCATTTTTTGGTAACGGGCGTGCGTGTATCATCACAGCGAGTCCCGGCAAAGTCTTTGGCACTGTTAAATATATAATTAGTTTTTTAATGTTAATTATTGTTTGCGCTCACTATAATGGTGTGCAATGAATAGAGGAAGGCGTGAGCTTTCATTTGGTATATGATTTATTAAGTTTGGAAGAGCAGGGGCTATTCTTAAATTTTGCCAAACTAATCACATATTGATTAGAAAATATTTAAAATTAAATCCCTTATTAGATCAAATCATTCGAAGTTCAAGCGCCTCACAGCACCGCTTTTGAACTGTCCGATGGAGTAGCACTGGCACAGGTGCTGGCTCAAATGTAAATACACGTTAGTGCTTGCTTAAAAATATTCAACTTTTCATATAATCCTCTTAATAAACTACAGTGAGCCAAAATATTTCAATTCCAATTGGCTTGATCGCATAAAAAAGGCCTCTTTTTCTAATAGCGAAATCAAGGTTTGCTTTAAATACTCTTTATAATAGTAACTGAGAAATAATAATTTTAAACCGTTTTATTTAGCGAGGAAACCTAATCGAAATTCTCAGCCGCATCCATCGCTATAACATGGAGTCATTGGGAAATGAAATGTTGAGTCTGCTCGAGCCAAATGTCAATGAAATTGTTAAGAAACAAGATCCCACGGAGTTTACCTGTTTGTTGCTGCTCGTATTAGGATGTGCAATAAATTGCTCTAACAAAGAAATTTACTTGGAAGCCATTTATGCTTTGGAGGTAAATGCCCGAGAAGTTGTTATGAACGCCATCAAACAGGTATCGGATCTTTATTTTCTTCCCGAAAAATAACCGTGATTAAATAATAAAATAATTTAAATCCTTTAGCTTCACAGGACGGACCTCACGGAGGTGAACAAAATACCGAAATATCTTCAACTAGATCATGAAGCAAGGAAAAAGTTAAAATCTCGATGCCTGGAGCTAGAAAATAATATTGAAATTGTTAAAGATGAAAATAAAGCGTTACTGCTTAAACTTGAAGAGCTTAGCGAGAAGCTTAAACATTCCGAAAATCTACAGGATCCTAGGTTCGTTAGAGACTTTAGGAATTTATTTCTTAAACTCTTAATTCTTGATTAAACAAATTTAGCACCGAGGCTGGAAAACGGTTTCAAGAAAAGAATCTTAGGGTACAAAGTTTACAGAAGGAAGTCTTCCAACTCGAAAACACCATATATGGATACAAGGCGGAAGTCGAGGTCTTGAGGAAAGAACTGAAAAATTTGCAACTGAAAAATGAAGAGTTAAGGAAATGCGCGGAGATGGTTGTACCTCTTAGGGACGACGTAGACATGTTGCGATATAAAGCTGAAAAATTTGACCAGCGTGAACATGTAATTGAAAATTTAAAAATTAAGCTAAGTGACTTTCAATATGTCAAAAAACAATTGAAAAAATCGGAAATAGAGAACAGCACCTATTTTCAAAGGAATTTGAAATTACAAGAAGTAAGATCCTTAATATTTTATTTTGGCCTATTTTCGCCTACTTTGATTAGATTAGAATAAAAATTAATTGACCTGACTATTTTATGAAATGAAGAAAAATGCAGAATTGGAAAATAAGGTCCGAATGTCCAAATTAAAATTAGAAGAGTTAAATATGAGACTCTTTGAGGAAACTCAAAAAGCCTTAAAATTTCAATTGGAGGCCAAATGTTTCAGCGAAAAACTGGAGCTGGCAAAGCAGAAGGTTATTGATGAAGTTAATTTAGAATTCGAAGAAGTAAGATCCTTAATATTTTATTTTGGCCTATTTTCACCTACTTTGATTAGATTAGAATAAAAATTAATTTATGAAATGAAGAAAACTGGCCAGATGGAAACGTCCAGATTTTTGGGAGTCGGGTAAACTTGGGGTCCTGCAAAATCCCCAAAATTAGCTTTCGGGTCCAATTCGGGTCTTTGTTTTTCCTTAAAGTCCAATAAAAATGCTAAATTCCAAAGCTGAGCCATTATCCCATAATAATTCATTCCAAGCTATTAATAAACTGGTTTTTGACCCGTAAACCTGTCTTATTTCCTAGCCTGCTATTACCAGCGTCGGTGCGGATTCGCTGGAAGACCTGGATATCTTTGCCGAGAATTTGGAGGAAACCGAATTAGAATTGCCGCAAAAGAAAACCAATTTGAAACAAAAAAGAAGGTCCCTTAGCGTCGGTTCAGGGCTAGCGACAGTAAGTGAATTATTTTAATTAATTTTTCTAAGGGGGGGGGCTTATTTAATTTGTACTGAATTATTAAATTTAAATTGGAGGAATCAAACGCAAAATATACATATTTATAACAAATACAGAAAGATAGACTCGATCCTGGGGTAGGTTTGGAGGACCGGGTAGATTAGCGTTTCAACAAAATCATTTGAGACGTAACAATTGCCCAGATGGAAACGTTTAAAGCAGGGCTGTGCGGCTCCAGATTTTTGGGTGTCGGGTAAACTTGGGGTCCTGCAAAATCCCCAATATTAGCTTTCGGGTCCAATTTGGGTCTTTGTTTTTCCTTAAAGTCCAATAAAAAAAGCTAGATTTCAAAGCTGAGCCATTATCCCATAATAATTCATTCCAAGCTATTAATAAACCGGTTTTTGACCCGTAAACCTGTCTTATTTCCTAGCCTGCTAATACCAGCGTCGGTGCGGATTCGCTGGAAGAACTGGATATCTTGGAGGAAACCATATTAGAATTGCCGCAAAAGAAAACCAATTTGAAACAAAGAAGAAGGTCCCTTAGCGTCGGTTCAGGGCTAGCGACAGTAAGTGAATTATTTTAATTAATTTTTCTAAGGGGGGGGGGCTTATTTAATTTGTACTGAATTATTAAATTTAAATTGGAGGAATCAAACGCAAAATATACATATTTATAACAAATACAGAAAGATAGACTTGATCCCGGGGAAGGTTTGGAGGACCGGGTATATTAGCGTTTCAACAAAATCATTTGAGACGTAACAATTGCCCAGATGGAAACGTTTAAAGCAGGGCTGTGCGGCTCCAGATTTTTGGGAGTCGGGTAAACTTGGGGTCCTGCAAAATCCCCAAAATTAGCTTTCGGGTCCAATTTGGGTCTTTGTTTTTCCTTAAAGTCCAATAAAAAAAGCTAGATTTCAAAGCTGAGCCATTATCCCATAATAATTCATTCCAAGCTATTAATAAACCGGTTTTTGACCCGTAAACCTGTCTTATTTCCTAGCCTGCTAATACCAGCGTCGGTGCGGATTCGCTGGAAGAACTGGATATCTTGGAGGAAACCATATTAGAATTGCCGCAAAAGAAAACCAATTTGAAACAAAAAAGAAGGTCCCTTAGCGTCGGTTCAGGGCTAGCGACAGTAAGTGAATTATTTTAATTAATTTTTCTAAGGGGGGGGGGGCTTATTTAATTTGTACTGAATTATTAAATTTAAATTGGAGGAATCAAACGCAAAATATACATATTTATAACAAATACAGAAAGATAGACTCGATCCTGGGGTAGGTTTGGAGGACCGGGTAGATTAGCGTTTCAACAAAATCATTTGAGACGTAACAATTGCCCAGATGGAAACGTTTAAAGCAGGGCAGTGCGGCTCCAGATTTTTGGGAGTCGGGTAAACTTGGGGTCCTGCAAAATCCCCAATATTAGCTTTCGGGTCTTTGTTTTTCCTTAAAGTCCAATAAAAATGCTAAATTCCAAAGCTGAGCCATATTAAACAATATTAATTAATAACTTGCTACTTATTAAATTATTCAATTATGAAAGGCAGAAGTGTTGAAACGGTAACGTCATGAACTGGACCCTTTGGGGATTTTGTCAGACTCTTGGCGGGTATTAGCAAAGGCTATTTTTTCCTTCAAGCTCTTTTAGACGATAAAAATTCCCGTTTGGAGACGGAGAATAGATTGGCCAATCAACGGATCATGGAACTAGAAAATCAGGCGGCTTGTAAATTCAGGCTTGGAAATAAGGTTTATTTCTGAACTAGTCCTCCGGACCATTGACCCCTGATGTCTTAAATACGAAACTGGTCCCGGGACCAGTGACCCTTCCCCAATTTATATTTCTACTAGGGATGTCAAAAACCGACCGGTTTAACCGAAAACCGGTTTTTCCAATTCCTGAGCACCGCTTTTTCAATTCTTCGGTTTTAATCGGTTTTTTAAAATGAAAACCGAAAACCGAATCGTTTTTTTTAATTCACAAAATTCAAACTTTTCCATTTTCGTCACTTGGAGCAATATCAAAGGAGACATTGATGCGTATATTGCAATTTTTGGTCTTTTGAGTTTACGTTATAGTATCGCATTTTTCAACATTAATCATAAACGACCGGATAAAAACCGGTATTTTTGTCCAGTTTTTTGAATCGGTTAAACCGGCCATTTAAATTATTCGGTTAACCGAAAACCGGTTTTATTCTGGGAAGTTGACATCCCTATTTTCTACTGGTCCCAGGACTTGTGGTCGTTCTCTCTTCCAAAAAAACCTCTCGGCTTAGGGTTGTATACACAACTGGACTCCTGGAGTCGAAATTTATGTTAAAATGAAAATAATTAAAGAGGTCCCATATCAATTTTTAATGAAAGTAGGAATTAATAAACTAGTCATTGGGACCAGTGACCCGCGCCTTTTGAATAAAAAATGGGGTCCAAGCTATTAATAAACTGGTTTTTGACCTGTAAACCTGTCTTATTTCCTAGCCTGCTATTACCAGCGTCGGTGCGGATTCGCTGGAAGACCTGGATATCTTTGCCGAGAATTTGGAGGAAACCGAATTAGAATTGCAACGAAAGAAAACCAACTTGAAACGAAAAAGAAGGTCCCTTAGCGTCGGTTCAGGGCTAGCGACAGTAAGTGAATTATTTTAATTAATTTTTTTAAGGGCGCTCATTTAATTTAATTTGTACTTAATTATTAAATTTAAATTGGAGGAATCAAACGCAAAATATACATGGAGAATTGATTTATCGAATATAGAAAGATAGACTTGATCCCGGGGAAGGTTTGGAGGACCGGGTATATTAGCGTTTCAACAAAATCATTTGAGACGTAACAATTGCCCAGATGGAAACGTTTAAAGCAGGGCAGTGCGGCTTCAGATTTTTGGGTGTCGGGTAAACTTGGGGTCCTGCAAAATCCCCAAAATTAGCTTTCGGGTCCAATTTGGGTCTTTGTTTTTCCTTAAAGTCCAATAAAAAAGCTAGATTTCAAAGCTGAGCCATTATCCCCCATAGTGTAATTCATTAAACAATATTAATTAATAACTTGTTACTTATTAAATTATTTAATTATGAAAGGCAGAAGTGTTGAAACATGCGCGGTAACGTCATGAACTGGACCCTTGGGGATTTTGTCAGACTCTTGGCTTAAAATTGGGACTCGGGTACCCGCACACCCCTGGTTTAAATAGGAATTAATCAGATTAACGGACGAGATTAAGACGTTACGTCAAAATACTGCTGATGAACAGCGGGTAGCTTTCCTTCAAGCTCTTTTAGACGATAAAAATTCCCGTTTGGAGACCGTTTGGAGACGGAGAATAGATTGGCCAATCAACGGATCATGGACAGGGCCGGAAATAAGAAAAAATTCTTATAGGACATGTGTCCAGTGACCCCCTGTTTGACTGGAAAATTTATAGGACATTGTGACTTGAGAGTGTAAAAATGGTGTGGCTTCTCCATAGTCAAGCTACCAAAACTTCGGAAAATTGGTCAAATTATGGGACATTTTGAAATTTTATTGGACAATGTCCAGTGTCCTGTGCTTATTTCCGGCCCTGATCATGGAACTAGAAAATCAGGCGGCTAGTAAATTCAGGCTTGGAAATAAGGTTTATTTCTGAACTAGTCCTCCGGACCAGTGACCCCTGATGTCTTAAATATGAAGCTGGTCCCGGGACCAGTGACCCTTCCCCAATTTATTTTTCTACTGGTCCCAGAACTTAAAGTGGTCGTTCTCTCTTCTAAAAAAATCTCTCTCGGCTTAGGGTTGTATACACAACTGGACTCCTGGAGTCGAAATTTATGTTAAAATGAAAATAATTAAAGAGGTCCCCATATCAATTTTTAATAAAAGTGGGAATTAATAAACTAGTCATTGGGACCAGTGACCCTCACGTTTTGAATTAAAGTGGTCCAAGCTATTAATAAACTAGTCATTGGGACCAGTGACCCTCACGTTTTGAATTAAAAAAGTGGTCCAAGCTATTAATGAACTAGTCATTGGGACCAGTGACCCTCGCGTTTTGAATAAAAAAAAGTGGTCCAAGCTATTAATAAACTGGTTTTTGACCTGTAAACCTGTCTTATTTCCTAGCCTGCTAATACCAGCGGCGGTGCGGATTCGCTGGAAGACCTGGATATCTTGGAGGAAACCATATTAGAATTGCCACAAAAGAAAACTAACTTGAAACAAAAAAGCGTCGATTCAGGGCTAGCAACAGTAAGTGAGGAAAAAATACTCACTCTTGAAGAGAAATGTAAGTAAAACTCGCTTGCTTGTTAGACGATTCATTTACAATTCAATTTTTTATTTCGAAAAACAGATCCACTGTACCAAAAGCCGTTTGATCTTGGTAAGAACGTAAACTAACCTAACTTCTTAACGTTAACTAAACGCTTCTTTATCGTTATATAAAGGGTACGAACGCGAAATTGTTATACGCCTAATTCCCGGCAGAAATGACACCGATGTGTATTATTATCCGCCCATCAGTGAGCCTGGTCAAGTTCGTGATACGCTGGTGAGTTCTCGCGTTAAACTGTAGTTTAAAGGCCGAGTTCCAGCGAAAAGGATTCTAGCTAACTGAGCATCGAAACGAACAATGGAGCGACCTCTCAGATTTTGCGAGGGAAAGTTATGAGGGTTCTAGCTGAATAAAAGCCGTGCAATGTGGTTCTAGCGAACTGAAGAAAAACAATTGAAAGCGGTTTAAATTTTTCCTTGCAAATTTTTGAATTCCTCTGAAGGAAACTCTCTTATGTTTATCTTCAATTCGCTAGAATCGCACGGCTTTCAGTTAGCTAGAACCTCAAATTTAGCCACAGCAGGGAATCTAAAATCTGCACAGTCACTCCGTTGTTAGTCTCGATGCTTGCTTCTCAGTTCGGAATCCTTTCCGCCGAAACTAGTGCCTTAAAGGCAGAGTTCCAGAAAAATGGGTAAACTGATGGTAAATAATAGAATGTGGGAGGGATGCAAAAATTCGAAACGACCAAAAAAATTATTGGCCTATCTCCAGTTCTCTAGAAGAGCGAAAATGGACACGTTCGCGTCCCATTGTCTCAACTAGGAGGATGGATCGGTATTTTCACCTCTATCCTCCTAGGTCTCGATGTTCGCTGTTGAGTTTGCTCGCGTTTTGGAACTCGGCCTTGAATAGTCTTAATTTTACCTCGTCAATAAAAGAGGGATTAAGTTTTGGTTTTTATTATAGCGTTCGATGCCCGATGTTGAAAAGCATCGTAAGTTAATATTTAAAGCTGAGATTTAATCGAAATTTCTAATAATTGAGCTTGATTTTTGCAGTTCGAAAATCTGAAAATAGAAATAAAGGATTGAAAAAAGAAAATTTTGTATTTTTAAAATTTAAAATATCGAACAGTCACTTAGAAACGGTGCGTCCTGCAAGGGACCTACGGAGCAAGGAAAGCCCACAGAGCACGAAAACCCCACAGAGCACGAAAACCCCACAGAGCACGAAAACCCCACAGAGCACGAAAACCCCACAGAGCACGAAAACCCCACAGAGCACGAAAACCCCACAGAGCACGAAAACCCCACAGAGCACGAAAACCCCACAGAGCACGAAAACCCCACAGAGCACGAAAACCCCACAGAGCACGAAAACCCCACAGAGCACGAAAACCCCACAGAGCACGAAAACCCCACAGAGCACGAAAACCCCACAGAGCAAGCGGTAGGTGCTAATTGGTGCGAACTTAAGTAGCTGGTACCATTGGAAAGAGAATAATTTGACCTATCACACCCTGAAAACATTTGTTATAGAAACAATATTCCTGAATTTTGTAAATTCTTCTAATATTCTTTTTACTTTCGTTATAAGGATGTTGAAGTAATTTTTTAGTTAGATTACCTTTACATTAAACCCAGCGAATGCCACGCACACATTTTGTATTCGGGGAGATTGGGTCGCTATGAAATGTTCAGATTCAAATAACCCGACTTATGTAAGTTTTCCCCGACTCTTTTCTATGACTTCCCCTAAAGTGGCGCGAATCGCGCGATGTATCAGGCTACAAAGATCACTCCTAGATCAATAAGACCCCAGCTTTCGAAGAATTTCATTAAACAAATATTTATCATTGCAACAATTGCGACAATATCGTATTTAAGCGGCCAGTAATTTAACTCGCGAGTACAACTACTGACGCCTAGTTGAGCGGCCAGACACCTAACCTGGCCTAATCTCGTTTGAATGTAAGGATATATCTGTACTGGCCTCGTAATTAGGACACCTAGTTTAAAGACCCATGTAATGCTCCCCCATTTCGTTTTTAATGTTTATTCGCGAACCACAAAGTATGCCCCTCTTTTCACGGTAGAAAGACGGTAAAATAGCAATATTTTGGAAAAGATCATAACAACGAGGCTGATTAACAATGGTTAGTTGCAATCCAAAGTCAGGGTTATTTGAATATTGACATTTTAACGCAACCTGATCTCCTATCTTGCTTGGAGCTCCCCGAATATCAAATGTGTGTGTGTGTGGCGTTCGCCGAGTCTCATAACCTAAGTGCCAGCGCACAAACTATTTTATTTAACGGTCTTAATTTTTAAGGTTACCTTATTAACTGGTTTCGTAATATTTTGCGTATATGTTAATTTGTATTTTCAGATCAAAAAAGAATTTGTGAAAAAAAACCCAGGATTTGTCGTTATCCAACACGAACTTGGAAGAGGATCTAGTCGCATTATCTGAAAAAATAGATGAAATGTCGGCCATTTTGGAAGTTGAAGACTAAATAAGATGTATATATATATTTTTAATGAATTATCCAAATTTTATATAGTAATTTTAAGGTTTTAGTTAAGTTTAATAATTTTTTTTTTTTAAGAAAATATTTATATAAACTTTAAAGTTCTTGGCCTTTTCTCCCCATGAAAACTGTTAAATAATACAATGACGCAATGTCAAAAGTAAATAAAAACAAGTGTTGCTTGCTGTAAATAAGATGAAACAATTATTCTCACCCAAAATGCCTTTTTATCCCAGGGTTTTTGCCCAACATCAATTATGGGTTCCGCTGGTCCATCACCTTCATTCCAACCTTGTTCCCTCATAATGCGTCTACCGAAACCCTGCAAGAACATCAAAAAGTGTAACACACTCTTCTTGGTACACTCACTTTCGCGTATCGTTCGAAAGGTCCGGGAGAAATTTGAAAGTAGGGATGTAAGGTCCGGGGGAAATTTGCCAGTAGGGCTTGTCAGCTCCGGGGAAATTTGCCAGTAGGGCTTGTCAGCTCCGGGGCAATTTGCCAGTAGGGCTTATCAGCTCCGGGGGAAATTTGAAAGTAGGGAGGTAAGGTCCGGGGGAAATTTGAAAGTAGGGAGGTAAGGTCCGGGGGAAATTTGAAAGTAGGGAGGTAAGGTCCGGGGGAAATTTGAAAGTAGGGATGTAAGGTCCGGGGAAATTTGCCAGTAGGGCTTATCAGCTCCGGGGGAATTTGCCAGTAGGGCTTATCAGCTCCGGGAGAAATTTGAAAGTAGAGATGTAAGGTCCGGGAGAAATTTGAAAGTAGGGATGTAAGGTCCGGGAGAAATTTGAAAGTAGGGATGTAAGGTCCGGGGGAATTTGCTAGTAGGGCTTATCAGCTCCGGGGGAAATTTGCCAGTAGGGATGTAAGGTCCGGGAGAAATTTGAAAGTAGGGCTTATCAGCTCCGGAGGAATTTGCCAGTAGGGCTTATCAGCTCCGGGGGAAATTTGCCAGTAGGGCTTATCAGCTCCGGGGAAATTTGCCAGTAGGGCTTATCAGCTCCGGGGGAAATTTGCCAGTAGGGCTTATCAGCTCCGGGGGAAATTTGCCAGTAGGGCTTATCAGCTCCGGGGGAAATTTGCCAGTAGGGCTTATCAGCTCCGGGGGAAATTTGAAAGTAGGGAGGTAAGGTCCGGGGGAAATTTGAAAGTAGGGAGGTAAGGTCCGGGGGAAATTTGAAAGTAGGGATGTAAGGTCCGGGGGAAATTTGAAAGTAGGGATGTAAGGTCCGGGGGAAATTTGAAAGTAGGGATGTAAGGTCCGGGGAAATTTGCCAGTAGGGCTTGTCAGCTCCGGGGAAATTTGCCAGTAGGGCTTGTCAGCTCCGGGGAAATTTGCCAGTAGGGCTTATCAGCTCCGGGGGAATTTGCCAGTAGGGCTTATCAGCTCCGGGAGAAATTTGAAAGTAGGGATGTAAGGTCCGGGAGAAATTTCAAAGTAGGGATGTAAGGTCCGGGAGAAATTTGAAAGTAGGGATGTAAGGTCCGGGGAAATTTGAAAGTAGGGATGTAAGGTCCGGGGGAAATTTGAAAGTAGGGATGTAAGGTCCGGGGGAAATTTGAAAGTAGGGATGTAAGGTCCGGGGAAATTTGCCAGTAGGGCTTATCAGCTCCGGGGGAATTTGCCTGTAGGGCTTATCAGCTCCGGGAGAAATTTGAAAGTAGAGATGTAAGGTCCGGGAGAAATTTGAAATTAGGGATGTAAGGTCCGGGAGAAATTTGAAAGTAGGGATGTAAGGTCCGGGGGAATTTGCTAGTAGGGCTTATCAGCTCCGGGGGAAATTTGCCAGTAGGGATGTAAGGTCCGGGAGAAATTTGAAAGTAGGGCTTATCAGCTCCGGAGGAATTTGCCAGTAGGGCTTATCAGCTCCGGGGGAAATTTGCCAGTAGGGCTTATCAGCTCCGGGGAAATTTGCCAGTAGGGCTTATCAGCTCCGGGGGAAATTTGCCAGTAGGGCTTATCAGCTCCGGGGGAAATTTGCCAGTAGGGCTTATCAGCTCCGGGGGAAATTTGCCAGTAGGGCTTATCAGCTCCGGGGGAAATTTGCCAGTAGGGCTTATCAGCTCCGGGGGAAATTTGCCAGTAGGGCTTATCAGCTCCGGGGGAAATTTGCCAGTAGGGCTTATCAGCTCCGGGGGAAATTTGCCAGTAGGGCTTATCAGCTCCGGGGGAAATTTGCCAGTAGGGCTTATCAGCTCCGGGGGAAATTTGCCAGTAGGGCTTATCAGCTCCGGGGGAAATTTGCCAGTAGGCCTTATCAGCTCCGGGGGAAATTTGCCAGTAGGCCTTATCAGCTCCGGGGGAAATTTGCCAGTAGGCCTTATCAGCTCCGGGGGAAATTTGCCAGTAGGGCTTATCAGCTCCGGGGGAATTTGCCAGTAGGGCTTGTAAGGTCCGGGGGAAATTTGCCAGTAGGGCTTGTAAGGTCCGGGGGAAATTTGCCAGTAGGGCTTATCAGCTCCGGGGGAAATTTGAAAGTAGGGATGTAAGGTCCGGGGAAATTTGAAAGTAGGGATGTAAGGTCCGGGGGAATTTGCTAGTAGGGCTTATCAGCTCCGGGGGAAATTTGCCAGTAGGGATGTAAGGTCCGGGAGAAATTTGAAAGTAGGGCTTATCAGCTCCGGAGGAATTTGCCAGTAGGGCTTATCAGCTCCGGGGGAAATTTGCCAGTAGGGCTTATCAGCTCCGGGGGAAATTTGCCAGTAGGGCTTATCAGCTCCGGGGGAAATTTGCCAGTAGGGCTTATCAGCTCCGGGGGAAATTTGCCAGTAGGGCTTGTAAGGTCCGGGGGAAATTTGCCAGTAGGGCTTATCAGCTCCGGGGGAAATTTGAAAGTAGGGATGTAAGGTCCGGGGAAATTTGCCAGTAGGGCTTGTAAGGTCCGGGGGAAATTTGCCAGTAGGGCTTGTAAGGTCCGGGGGAAATTTGCCAGTAGGGCTTGTAAGGTCCGGGGGAAATTTGCCAGTAGGGCTTGTAAGGTCCGGGGGAAATTTGAAAGTAGGGCTTATCAGCTCCGGGAGAAATTTGAAAGTAGGGATGTAAGGTCCGGGAGAAATTTGCCAGTAGGGCTTATCAGCTCCGGGAGAGGGCGGAAAAGGGTGTACAAATTGCCAAACGTTTGCTCAAGAAAGCTGTGGATTCTAAACAAGACTATGAGTTGGGTCTCTTAAGTTACCGCAACACTTCAACACGACCTTCAATGGTCATGCAATACAGGTTTACAGGTTTAAATTGTTCGCCCTTTTGAATCAGGGCGGCTCCCTAAAAGTGGGGGAGCGCAGCAGAAGTTAATATGTTAAACAATATGCGCGAATGTTACACTGTTTGTGGTGGCAGCGGGGGAACGGAAGCCTTGAGACCTACCGGTCCAGAAAATGCGGTATATATGAGTCGGGGTGGGCGCGTCGCCAGGCTTCGTTTTTGGTCCACCAGGTCGTGAGGATGGCCCGAACGGCGTCGTGGTCCCAAACGGAGCCCTCCAGACCCAGGACGACTTCCAACGGGCTACCACGATTGACACGGCGCCAGTTGGAGGTCGCGGATGAGGCACACGTCTCTGGACACGCCATTAGGACGTGAAAGACATCTTCGTCTTGGAGACCACAGAGGCGACAGGTGCGCTGGTAATCGCCGAAGTCGGCGCGGCGGACACCCGTAAGCAGGGACCCCGTCCGTGCCTGGAAAAGGAGGCCTCCTCCGTGAGAGCCATCATAGCAGGCCTCCACTGAGGGATGCGCTTTAGCCGCGTAGTGCCGTAGGCTTTGCTTGGCGGAGATTGCGGAGCGCCACGTCCGTTCGGCGTGCTCGGTTGTTTCCCCGTCGACTTGGCTGGCCCAGGTGTCATAGGATGTTGCGTCACCCCTAGCGGTGCCGACCCCATATTTCCTATCCAACGCCGCGACGCGGAAAGTCCATGAGGTCTCTAGACCGTTGGCACGAATGGACTCGCACACTTGTTTGGCCAATCTGACTTGGGGGAGGAACTTTAGGCGGCCGAGGTACCTGAGTTTGGAACGAGCTTCTCGGGCCTCCATTGCAAAGGCCGATGGCAAAGTTCCAAGATAGGTCCTGACAACAAGAAACGTCTTTAATATGGAATAGGCCCTAAGCCGTTCGTATGCTATTTTTATAAATAATGTCTGATAAGTCCAAAAAGGGCGTTTTTGAGTTGAAAATGTCCTATTACATTTTGCAAGTAATTATTAGAATACTCTACAGGGAAATGTTCACTAGACGTGGTTTGGTGATACACAAATTTTCATGAAAATAAGTTTTGTTTAATTTTTTAAGTACAAGAATTAGAAATATACAAAAAACGGTATTTAACCAATGTTTTGACCAAAGTTGATCAAATTTGAACGTGAAAAAGTTAGATTTAGGCCTAGGATTGTTCTAAAAGGAGCTCATTTCAATCATTGATAAGGGGATTGTTGACCATTCTGTTGTCTTCTTCTGGTACACGTTCAGAATACAAACTTTCAGAATACAAACTTAAATGAAACCTAACTTAAGTTTTCGGGCGCCTCTTCTGGCATTACATCGCGCAATACATCCATTGCAGCACTAAACATATCACGTGTTATTTCCAAGTTAGCCTCATTCCAAGCAGTTGTCTGGAAAATGTATATATCATGATTAGCGATGAATTTAACGGCGACTTTTTTAAGTTTTTCCATTTCGTATTTTATTGCAATTAGCAGAATTTCTACGGCGTTTTCCCGGTTGATCAGTGTTTGCAGTCGGTCACCGCATATCTCTCGTAGATCTCTCATGGAACAGAGATAGGCGGCGTGTATCAATGTTTGGCAAGTGTTGTCTATATTTGATGGAATTTTTCCGGTGTAGATGAAATATAGTAAATCGTAGACGGTGCGGACACCGTCGTCCAGCCTGTTAAGTTTTCCTTGGCTTCCTTCATGTCGCTTGAGAACATAGTTTTGAAATACTCGGATTTGGCTGCAAGTAGTAATTTGTGGCAGCCTGCAGTGGTGGGCAAATTCGCGAATTTTTCGATCATTCGCCGAATTCCCCCCCCCCCCGGCTTGGTAGTACAACATCATTCGCGATTTGCCCAACACTGGACTACTGGCAGGGAAACTGTTCTTTTTACCTCTCCGAGTGACGTATGTCACGGAGAGGTTCTAATTTCGACGTGTCTGTGTGTGTGTGTGTGTGTGTGGATGTGTGTGTGTGTCTGTCTGTTGTTACACCCACGTGACCGCGTTCGCAGTTTGCAAATCGGAGCAAACGTGTTCTCAATTTCCGGAAATTTCGAAAATTGTATTACACTTACAGGCTATTACTCCATTGCCTGTCTAACATCACCAGCTTCTGGTCTTTGTCCATCCCACATGGACACCAGTCTGTACACACTGGCTTCTAATCACAATCATCTGCTGCTCTTTGTCCATCCCACATGGACACCAGTCTGTACACACTGGCTTCTAATCCCCACCCTCTTGTGGTCTTTGTCCATCCCACATGGACACCAGTCTGTCCACACTGGCTTCTAATCACCACCGTCATCTGCTCTTTGTCCATCCCACATGGACACCAGTCTGTACACCTTGCTTCTAACACCACCATCTTCTGGTCATTGTTTTTGTCCATCCCACATGGACACCAGTCTGCACACCTGGCTTCTACTCCATCATCATCGTTAAGGTTAAGACATACGCGGCGATCGGCCAGGGTTACGAGAAACGTCCGGCCTCCCTAAGGTGGGGCTTCCACCAAAGGTTCACGCAATTGCGCTGTTCTTATCCATGGCTGCGATTCGAAACCCTTATATACTACCTATTTTAGTAAGGCGAAGCAACCGGCGTATGCTTCATTTCAAACGCCAATATTAGTCAAGTCTCTCAAGAATGTTTAATTGTTCTTTTTTAAAACGATGTAACGTTCAATAAGGCGAATAACTAACGAAGAAAATATTAAATATTAATTATATTTATTTTAATATTTAAGATAATCTTGTTTCTCAATTCAAAATTAATACGGAAAGAGTTAAAAGCAGTCTATGTTTTTGTCTGTATGTGTCCGTCCGTTGTTACAGTAGTGCGCTGCGTTAGAAGTTCGTTTTGTTTTGATGTGTAAAGAAATCCAACACAACCATAATATTCCCTTTATCCTTAATATAAACTGAATATGTGGAAATAATTTTCGTAATTATGATGCATTTAGTACTTTTGTAGCTTTAAAGCTCTATTTCATTTTGATATTCCAAAGATTTTTTTTAATATTATTATTTAAAATGGATGTTTATATATTACTTAAGCTATACTACATCTGCTTATAGCATAATCCTTTCTAAAATCATAGTGAATACAAGCACAACGCTGCTATGTTTGTCAAATTAACTCTTATTTGTCAAAAGGCCTAGTGAACTAAAAAGTAAAAGTTTGGGTTTGGTTTTCGTTTCTGTATGCAGAGACATTAACGGTTCAGAGTGAGCCGAGTTCTCAGCTTGGCGAAAAAACCATGGAGGAATTAATACAAATAGCTCTATGGGACCAAAGAGGGTAGAAAGAGGGGGAGTAGAAGCTAGCGGCTTTGGCAAGGCATTTTGGGTGTTCTCGCTTTTCTTTTTTATTTATTTGTTATATTTTCCTCCTAATATCCGGTTCACGGTATTTCAACCAATAAGAGGGCAAAGCAAGATGCGCGCGCACACCGGAAGCTTAGAGGTAAACTTTCAAAGCGAGAACACTCCAGCCAAGCCTTCTACTCCCCCTCCTTCTACCCTCTTTGATGGGACTATAGCTATTTAATTGGCGTGAAACCAGTTGATCACGCGAGAATTTTAAGAGATATGTTAGTTTCTAATTTTAATTATAAAAGTTGTTATCTATCTCTATAAATATGTTATCCTACAATTTTTGTTAAGCCTTGGTACCTTGCACGCTTTATTGCGCTAGAGTCATTTATAAAACGCCGATGACCCGTTTTTCCCCCATCGGATGATTTTAATGTGTACAAGTATATCATTATTGGATGTAAAATGTCGTCTGATTTACAGTAAATTTGCTATGCTTTGTATACTGCTTTAATATTTCATAAATTTTAACTTAAGAAACATTTCCATATCTGGGTATATAAGTTTGTAAGTAGTCGTCTTGACTCGGAGAGGTAATATTTTGGTTTTCCCAACTTGTTTTATCACGCAGTCGCTAAGAAAGTTACCGTTCATGAAGTTATCAAGTTCAAGGGTGTTAGCATTTTTTTTAGTCGTTTAACTCTACGCTAGATGTCACTAGCGTTCCTATATTTTCTCAGTTGATTGTAAACCCCCACTCTCTTCCCCCCCCCTCATTTTTTTGGTACGCGAGCCTAAGGTAAAACACGACTCACGAGGGTACTTTTTTTTAGTAGTCAGCCTGACTAGTGTGCCCCCCTATCCCAATTTTTTTTAGTAGTCACTGACTAGTGGGGGAAAAATTGGGGGTATAAAAACAAGATGGTAAGGTAATGTATATATTTGCTTTACCACTAAAGCACAGAAAACAGAAACGTGACACGTCTGAATGAAAGTAGGATTTTATTAATACCAGTTGAGTAAATGACTAAAGGGTCGTGGGATTCTCTTAATCTCTTCCCCCTGTCTTAAATTCCGTTCCTTTGCCGTTATATGAAAACGCGTATAGACTTGTCAAATGTTTAGCTCTATTAAAAATTATTTTGAGACGCATGGTTTACGAATATTTGGGACATTATTTTACTAGTCAAGTTGACTAGTGAGCCCCCAGATTTCGATTTATTTTAGTAGTCAAATGCCTTGACTAGTGCCTTATGTAGAGCCCTGATGGCGGGCCCTACAAACAGTATCAAGCAATGTTGCGCTATTAAAAATTGCGACAATTCTTTCTTCAGATTCCCAAAAGATTTAGTAAGGTAATAAATATTTATAATAGTAACAAAAATAGGTAAAAATTGGTTTTTGTTGTTAAATTATGATTTTGCCCTTTAGCCTAATATTTTTACCAACTAACCGTAGACCTGTATTTAAGGCAATTTAATTAAACTTATGTTTTACTCTATAATCAAAAATTAATTAAAAAATAGCTAAAATGTATCCA
The DNA here is from genome assembly GCF_054372755.1 of Phalangium opilio. Classification (NCBI taxonomy): domain Eukaryota; kingdom Metazoa; phylum Arthropoda; class Arachnida; order Opiliones; family Phalangiidae; genus Phalangium; species Phalangium opilio. The sequence goes on along the minus strand of NW_028324218.1, from coordinate 1,610,796 downwards.
ATTTAATTAATTTCTGTTTTACAAATAAAATGCTTTTACTTTTTTTCTTTCCCGATTTCACCCATAGATTTAATTAAAAAATTACAAGATCGAAAAAAAAAATTGTATCTTTTTTTATAAAAGTAATAAAAATATAGATATTTTATCTACCTTATATTTTATCTACCTTATATTTTATCTACCTATTGTTTATACCATAAGTTCATAAGATATGTTCTATAAGTTTGTCACTGGTTACTGAGAGCTTGTCATGAAGTGACGTAGATGAAACGTCATAGATTCTCGTAAAGCGACTCCTGGTTATGCGCTGTCAAAGGCTTAGTACAGACTAAATGGGAAGATGGACTGCAAAACCGCGTGTAGTCAATTCTCGCGTCGTTCTCGAACCAGCTCTCATTAAGTCTCTAGCATTACGAAGTATAGGAAGTTATGTTTATACCAACAAACGCAAAATCTCATTCATTTCGGGTCTCGTAAATAGGCCTATATAATGTTTAAATTGGTTTAATTTTTTATTAGTTCAGGTAAAAAATAAGCGGACAGTAGTTTTCCGTTCTCAACAGATTAATTTATGTAGATAATTTAAACGTTCGGTATAAGGGATTTCGACTCCATTTTGGTCAAATATAACTTTAAAAGAATTCATTAGGAATGTTTTACCACCCTAGCCTAATTAATACACGGTTTTCTTAAGTCTGCAATACCCTGTTTCCCATCTTTATACTCTCTTTTCGATACTAATACCCAATGTTACAACTTTCAGAACTTAAGTCGATGACGAAAAAAAGGAGTTGGTCCCTTGGAGTTGTATCGATATCCTTTGGTATTACCTCTCCGTGTGACGTAGTCCAGGAGAGGTTCTGTAACGGCCGTGTCTGTGTGTCTGTCTGTGTGTCTGTCTGTCTGTCTGTCCGTCGTTACACCCACGTGACCGCGTTCGCAGTTTGCGTATCGGAGCAAACGTGTTCGCCATTTCCGAACTGCTTTCACAGTCACGGAAATGGCTCCTCTACTTGTGTTCTCACACCACCATCTTCTGATCTTTGTCCATCCCAAACGGACACCAGTCTGTTCTTACTGGCTTCTAATCACCACCATCTTCTGTTCTTTGTCAATCCCACATTGACACCAGTCTGCACTTACACTGGCTTCTAACACCACCATCCACTGGTCTTCCGTCTATTCCACATAGACACCAATCTGTATCATTGGCTTCTACTCCATTATCATAGTTTGGTTTTAGGATATACGCGGCGATCAGCTAGGGTTACGAGAAACGTCTAGCCTCCCTAAGGTGGGATCGCCACCAAAGGTTTTCGCAATTGCGCTTTTTCCTTACTATTATAATGGAAACGAATCGTATATATACCCCAAATTTGAAAAAAGCGGGCAAGAGGGGTACCCTTCACTTTAAACGTCAATATTAGCAAAGTTTGAGAAGATAATAGGTATAACTTTATTTTAAACGATTTAACTATTATTAATGTTAATTATTGAAGACTAAAATAATTAAAAATAATTGTATTTATTTAAATATTAAAGATAAACCTCTCGTGCAAAGAGAGAGATTATCATTGCCTCCTATATCTACCAAGGCCCGTGCATGCGATATATTTCCTTCATTGCCTCCTATATCTATCAAGGCCCGTGCATTGTGATATATTTCATTCATTGCCTTCTATATCTATCAAGGCCCGTGCATTGCGATATATTTTTCAAAACAACAACAAAAATGGGAAACCCCAACTCAAGAACATAATAACGTTTTCATTGGATACTTAAGTTTATATAATCTTCTTGACACGGAGAGGTAATATTTTGGTTTTCCCAACTTGTTTTTTATATACTATCGTACACACGGTTTACCTTCATAGTTCCCTGTTTCCCAATACTAGAAGCTTAGCTGCAATGATGCAACAACTTCATTTGTAATCTATGCAAGCTCTATGTTACAACTTTCAGAACTTGAGTCGATGGCGAAAACAAGGAGTTCGTCCCTTGGAGTTGTATTGTTATCCTTTGGTATTTTTCTGATACTATCGTATTCCCCCGTTTATCATCATAGTTCCCTGTTTTCTCGGCCCCTCGAGCCTTCTGCTGCCTTAGTCCGAGCCCTGTCACCGACCACCTCCTGGCTGGGCTCGCCGCCGACGGTGTCCCGCCTCTGTCACCTGCTTAAGGGGCGTTGCCGGGCCCGCTGGCCGATCCCGTATGCCTTGACGGCGGTTCCGCAGGTACCATTTGGGCACAGGGATGAAGGCAGGAGGGGGGCGCTGTAGAGGCCCCCTACGCGCCGGAGCAGCGCCTAATCAAATGCATTCTGAGTTCCCTGTTTTCTAATACAATGATGCAACAACTCCATTTGGTAATCTATGCACGCTCTATGTTACAACTTTCAGAACTTGAGTCTCTGTCGGAAACAAGGAGTTGGTCCTTTGGAGTTGTATTATTATCTTGTGAAATTATTCTTTTCATGACAATCAAGCTACAGATATAGCAGCGTAAGTTCATAATATATGTTCCATACGTTTGCCACTGGTTACTGAGAGCTGGTCATGAAGCGACGTAGTTCATAGATTCTCGTATACGGGACTTACGAGGTTACCGCCCCCTTTTCGGAGAGTTGTTCTGCCAAGGCTACGGAGCGCGTTCGACGACAGCGAATGTCAGCGCCCACAGAAGTACCTCTCGTAAATCCCGTATAGCGAGCCTGGCTTAGTACAGACTTATGGAACATATCATATAAACTTATGATATTAAGTAATAAGCTCTCAAATATGGATACATAGAACAGATACTACTACTAGTTTCCTTTTTGCAGATGATAAAAATATTCATTGTAATGTGAGTATTGGGAAAGTTGAACAATTGTACATCAGTACCAAGTCCATCTGAAGTTTCACGATCAGGAGTGCAAACACCGACGGGAAACACCGTGCTTTCTTAACATAACAGAACAAGATGGCCCAAGGGCTGGGCCTTAATAGTAATTTTACACGGCTCACGTGACCCCCCCCGTATAGTTGATCTCCAATAAATCGTACAACTAAAAACATTTCTGAAACACAATCGTGTATCCCTTTAATTTCTAATAACGTCACATTTCAAATAATATTAATGAAACTAAATTGTGCACCCCACTAAAGTATAATTTTTAAAAACCATACGAATCAAATAATGTATTTAAACAAAATCCTGGATCCCCTAAACCAGAAATCACTATGACCGTAAAGCGTCCCCTCTATTTTACGAAACCTAACCTAACCATCCAGCATAATCTCTGATGTATCACGCGCACAAAGTGCAGTAGTGCACGAAAATTATCATCTTGTTTCCCTTCACTCAAAAAAGCCCGCGAGATTTAAACTACCTTTCTTTCCTCTCTCTCCGAGCGGGATGCCCCCTCTCCCTCTTCCCCCTCTCACTAATATACCAGGCAGGCAGTTCTCTCTCTACGCGGAGCTTCGTATCGCCACCGCGTACGCTAGCGATCTCTCTCTCTCATCGTAAGCGTACGTTTCGCGGACGCGACCGGTTTCCCTCTCTCTCTCATCGTAAGCGTTCGTTTCGCGGACGCGTCCGGGACAGGGACAGGGGTTTTGGTGCCGTTTCTTAAATTTTACCGTAATTAAAATTCCGTGTAAAATTAAAAAGGGCGAGCCGAATAGGTTGACATGACACACTCTTAATAAACAGAATAAATGACTTTAACAATGAAATTTTGCATACAGTATAAAAGTTGTAACATAAGCATGGTTTGATATGCTTACGGTTATAATTAGAGATGGCCGATACCAGGCTTAACCCGATACCGATCGATACCGGTACAAACATGAACCGATACCGATATGATCCAAAACCAACCGATCCGATACTATTTTAAAAAATAGGCCAAATTGCCCGTGGATTTTTAAAAAATAGCCCAAATTGCCCGGGGATTTTTAAAAAATAGCCCAAATTGCCTGGGGATTTTTGAAAAATAGCCCAAAATGCTCGGGGATTATTAAAAAATAGCCCAAATTGCCCGGGGATTTTTAAAAAATAGCCCAAATTGCCCGGGGATTTTAATAAATAGCCCAAATTATTTCCCCCGGAGCTTATAGCCCTACTTTTCAAATTCCCCCGGAGCTTTTTTTGCCCGGGGATTTTAAAAAATAGCCCAAATTGCCCGGGGATTTTAAAAATAGCCCAAATTGCCCGGGGATTTTAAAAATAGCCCAAATTGCCCGGGAATTTTAAAAATAGGCAAAAATTGCCCGGGGATTAAAAAATAGGCCAAATTGTCCGGGGATTTTTAAAAAATAGCCCAAATTACCCGGGGATTTTTTAAAAAATAGCCCAAATTACCCGGGGAGTTTTTAAAAAATAGCCCAAATTACCCGAGGATTTTTTAAAAAAATAGCCCAAATTGCCCGGGGATTTTAAAAATAGGCAAAAATTGCCCGGGAATTTTAAAAATAGGCAAAAATTGCCCGGGGATTAAAAAATAGGCAAAAATTGCCCGGGGATTAAAAAATAGGCCAAATTGCCCGGGGATTTTTAAAAAATACCCCAAATTACCCGGGGATTTTTAAAAAAATAGCCCAAATTACCCGGGATTTTTAAAAAATAGCCCAAATTACCCGGGGATTTTTAAAAAATATCCCAAATTGCCCGGGGATTTTTAAAAAAATAGCCCAAATTGCCCGGGGATTTTTAAAAAATAGCCTAAATTGCCCCGGGGATTTTTAAAAAAATAGCCCAAATTGCCCGGGGATTAAAAAATAGGCCAAATTGCCCGGGGATTAAAAAATAGGCCAAATTGCCCGGGGATTTTTAAAAAATAGGCCAAATTGCCCGGGGATTTTTAAAAAATAGCCCAAATTGCCCGGGGATTTTTAAAAAATATCCCAAATTGCCCGGGGATTTTTTAAAAAATAGCCCAAATTACCCGGGGATTTTTTAAAAAATAGCCCAAATTGCCCCGGGGATTTTTAAAAAAATAGCCCAAATTGCCCGGGGATTTTAAAATATAGGCCTTAATTGCCCGGGGATTTTTAAAAAAATAGGCCTTAATTGCCGGGGGGGGGGGATTTTAAAAAATAGGCCTTAATTGCCCGGGGAGATTTTAAAAAATAGGCCTTAATCTGAACATTTGCCAACACGTCAGTATGTCGCGACTCAACCTGAACAGTCTGGTCAAACGCAGCAGCATTCCCGAGCTCAAGCCCTCAGCAATGTGGGCAGGTGGTCACGATTTGGATGTTCATAGGATGGATTCGTTGGGTTAAGAAAGTCTCTCTCAAACATGAATAAAGTGTCCTTAAAAATTTTTCCTTTTTGTTATTTTCACTAAATTTTTCTATTCCATATAAATTTTATTCAATTGTCATTACGTTCCTAATAAATATGATATTTTGAAATTAATTCCGAGTGTTTTTAGTTTATTTAATGATAGAATCTACTTGTAAACGTTTTAGCCAATAGACAGTTTAGTGCGTTTGTACTTCCCGCGAAGGCCAATCAAAAAATTCCTCTAATTAATTAACCTATGCTAATTACAGAAAGAGAGAATATGAATCGCAGCTTTTAACCTCGGCGCTTTATTACGTGGTAAATTAAATCAAATCATTTAGGAAACATTAATTAGTTATCAAATTAATTAATTTAGGGTGCTCAACTTGAAAGAAAAACGGCTGAAGAAAGAATGCGTCAAATATCTCCTCAAGCTCAAACGTTTCTTTCAAGGCAACTTCCAAACGTTTAAATATACCAAGTGTTGCCACAAGGTAAATTCATTTCTTACCCACGCTTGTCGTCTTCTTTGAATATTAAGAGCAACTATGCCAATTCCTACGTTAAAAAAAAATTATTTACCGCATGGTCTTTTGAAATCAAACCCTTTTTCTAATTAATATCTGGATTTAATTAATTTTACCAAAAATAATAAGCAAATCCCGCAATGTTGCATGATTAATTTTAGAACTATTTTTACGCGAGCAATTAAAGACTAAATTATACAAATTTTATATAGTAATTTTAAGGTTAAATTAGTTAGTTTAATAATTTTTTTTAAGGAAATATTTATATAAACTTTAAAGTTCCAACTTCTCCCCCTGAAAACTGTTAAATTAATTGCGTCAAAAGTAAATAAAAACAAGTGTAAATAAGATGAAACAACAATTATTCTCACCCAAAATGCCTTTTTATCCCAGGGTTTTTGGCCAACATCAATTATGGGTTGCGCTGGTCCAATAATGGTCTTTCCAAGTCCATCACCTTCATTCCAACTTTGTTCCTTCATAATGCGTCTACCGAAACCCTGCAAGAACGTCAAAAAGGGTAAGTACGCAATTCCTTACCAACACTCTTCTTGGTACACTCACTTTCGCGTATCGTTCGAAACCACCAATTTTGCCCGTATCGCGTTGAAAATCGTTAGTGCCACTTCTTAAACTAGTTTCTTGCCTCATGGCCTTTGGCGTCTTTGTCACCAGCGCCTTAAGAAGTTAGGAAATATTTCTTGGACTTGTGATTGGATCTTAATTTACCTTGTTCGTAATAAATACTCATATCGACGTCATCGGCAGTTTTTTCATCAAACAATACTGGGCATCCGTGTAGGAAAGCAAACCAGATCCACCTTTTTCCCATTTGAGTTCAATCTCTTCTTCAAAGAGACGCTCTTTGGCGCGCTCTTGACTGCGTGTTACGTCATTATGTAGGCTTTCGTGACGTTCCCATTCTTTGCAAGTATCATTGTCGTCGTCACTCTGCCATTTATAAACTTATGGAAGCCTCAAGTAGTTACCCCTGATTGGCTAATATCCTCTAGCGGCGGTTCATCCTCTATCGGTTGTTGTTTCCTGTCCACGAACTTATCAGTAATTAGATGCAGGCTTGGAAATAAGGTTTATTTCTGAACTAGTCCTCCGGACCAGTGACCCCTGATGTCTTAAATACGAAACTGGTCCCAATTTAATTTTCTACTGGTCCCAGGACTTGTGGTCGTTCTCTCTTCCAAAAAAATCTCCCTCGGCTTAGGGTTGTATACACAACTGGACTCCTCGAGTCGAAATTTATGTTAAAATGAAAATAATTAAAGAGGTCCCCATAGCAATTTTTAATAAACTAGTCATTGGGAGCAGTGACCCGCGCGTTTTGAATAAAAAAAGTGCTCCAAGCTATTAATAAACTGGTTTTTGAGATGTCCCCTCGATGTCCTGACGAACTCGTGTTTTCCATCTTGGGTACTTCCTGTCCCATTCTCGGCTGTCCACTTTGGTCCATAATCGAATGGTACACTACTGTACTTTTGTTTGGCCCTCGATCGAGGGAATTCCAAGCCCAGTTTCCCAATTACCGAAGAAGGTAATCGGCATTGACGTATTAGATCCATGAAGACTTTAGTCGGGGTACCAACGTTTCCATTGGGCATACCAATAGGCGGGTGCATTTCAATTATAGTTTTTTAAAATAGGCATTTCACAAATATTACTTTTAAGCCCCATGACTCGAGTGCAAAATACGGCTAATAAGGAACTCCCATACTTTGATGATCCAAATATATTTGATCCGCATATACAACATTTTAAACACCAGTATAAAAACCTTAGAGTTTCTAATACAATTAACGATTTATATTAGAATGATATCAAAAATAAAAGGGAAGACCGTTTCTTCATTTTTTGTTTGCATGTACTCCCGAGTGTTGCGGGTTGAAGTTTTACAGGCGCCCATAGGAAATATATGGAGTGAATTTCCCCTGGATGTCGGCTACCATTCGATTATTACGTTCATTTGAAAGTAAGAATATTACCAGTATTTTATCGACAAATAATGTTATATAATATTAGAAAAATTAACCGTAATTAATTTTTAATTTGCATGATGTTTCTAAAAACCGTATTTTCGTGGATTTCTCGCGATTGTGGTTCGTGAGAATGACTTATATGCAGCCCTTAGCGGCTCAGCCCTGGTTCACAGTAATTGAATTGGGGTGATCAACTTCCATCACCAGCAAGTTTTCGCCATTGGTTTTCGCCTTCCAAAGGACCAAAGCAGGCTCTTCGGGAAGCAAAGGCTCAAATTGGTAAGGTTGAATATTGAATTCTTCCTGACCATCATCCGAATTCGAATTTTCCTCACTCCATTGGCGAATTTCAAACGATCCTATTTACAAACAACCAATGAATCATAGTCCCCTTAGCGACGTCACTACGGGGAAAACAAGTTGGCCGGTATTCCGCGGTTGGTTTGAATTTCAAAATATCTAAGGTACTTTTCTTAATTTTAAACGTTTTAATTCGATTTTTTTTTGGCACACATAATTTTAGGCACATTTTTTTTACCTAAAACTGCCCTCATCATGTACTAGTCGGAAAACATTGAGAGTATCCCTTTAATATTTTATTTTGGCCTATTTTCACCTACTTTGATTGGATTAGAATAAAAATTAATTGACCTGACTTTTTTATGAAACGTTTCTCCGAAAATTTGGATTCCCTTAAAAAACTGGAAAAGGAGAATGTTTCTTATGTTGAAAGGAATTTAAAATTAGAAGAAGTAAGATCCTTAATATTTTATTTTGGCCTATTTTCCCCTACTTTGATTAGATTAGAATAAAAATTAATTCACCTCACTACTTTCGAAACGTTTAAATAGGAATTAAGCAACTGCTACAAGTATTTTTTTATAAGGCGCGAAACGAAGACCTACGCGCCATTCATTACGTCACGTGCAAAGGTCACGTGGGATAAAACGGGTGCCGCCCCGAGATACCTCTCTCACTGTCACTGAATAAAATAGTTCCCTTATTATTAGGTCATATTTGAATGATAAATCAGTAAAAATAGATTTAAAATTTATTATAAAAATCGAAACTTATCTCGTTTGTACGCAAAACTATGATGTAAATTAAATATCACGTGTAATTAGTTTTTTATAATAAATTATCTCGACCAATAGGAATAGAGTACCTCGCCTCCGTCGGCTTTCGCGCGCTGGGCAAGCTTTGCTTTTGTCTACAGACTTCAAGTTAAAGACATTTTTGGGGTGGCTTCGTCCGTAGCGGCTGTCAGTTCGTGGTGTAGTAGTTTATTTTTAGACGCCGGTGTTCAAGTGCGGCTGTCATTTGCGGCAAAACGACAGATATTCGTATAGGTTTTACCTGGTGTTGCGTTCTCTACCTTTTCGGCGCTAGTTACACCTGTCAGTTCAGACTAAACCAGTAAGCCTTGTGTAGCTTTATAGTGCATCGTACGGTTTTACCTGAAATAAACCTGCGCAACTTTACTTAGCATCATTGTGCGGTAAAATAAACCCCCAAACTACGGTTCATTATCCGTGAGTAAACCGTTTTTGTGTTTTTAAAAGGGTGTGCTTTGTCTCTAGACGCGTTTTTAGGGTTTCTTTTGTACGGCTTTTTGGCAAGATTGATTCATAGGTACGTGAGAACAATGTCAAAAATTAGGTTTAGCTCTTAGCCCTAGACATTGTCTCTTATCCCCTCGTGTTATGACCCCCCCCCCCTTTGTCAAAGACCTTGGATATAATATTGTAGGCCTGCAATAGGTAAAAATATAAAGTAGGAGGAGCTAATTGAAAAATATAACAAATTGTCACGAGTCAAGTTCAAAGTCTGGAGAAATGACGCTCGCGCTCAAATTCGTAAGATCTTGGAAAGAATGCGCGTGAGGAAATTTGTTTTCTTGCAATAAGATATTGTGAAAAAATTCTACATCCATGGCTTAACAATAAAAAACCAGGCTCACGTCACGTGCAAAATCGCGCGCAACTGTGATGACGATTTCTTATTTTTTAACAAGTTATATAATCACCTATTTTTTTTACGGTTTCCCAAAAACTTGGTGGGTACATGTACGCGTAAGGTGAACATCCGTTTCGACCAAACAACCCACTATTTAGGCCTAGCGAACTCTCATCAATTTTATAAGTTGCGTGTGTTGTTTTTTTATGCCAAGACTCGCCGAAGATATACTTCGTAATTAAGGAATTCCATTGGGGTATGAATTGGGAATATTTTTATTTTCGAATTTTTAAGTTAGGCTTAGAGAAATTGTCGATTTTTTTATGTTTTTAAATATTTGGCTTCATGAAAAGGTTTCTCAATGCTCCTAGGAGCGTATCAATACGCTTGGTTTTATCTGCAAGCGTGTGACACTGTCATTTGATTTACTTAAGATTCTAAAGATTAAAAAAAACCGGGGGAAATACTTAACTGTGTTGGGGCTAACGAAGGGTTTAAAAATTGTAACCGAGGGGCTACTCACTTCGGAATTGATAGTTTACACACATGGAGGATTCATACCATTTACACCAGGAGGCAGGGCTACCTTAAGGACAAAAGCAGACGGGTTTCTGTCCTCCAGGTAGCTTGGCCTTCTCGTGATTGGTGTAAATGAATCCTCCATGTGTGTAAACAAGTTATTAGTAGATGCAAATTATGAATTCATAGTGACAGACTAAAGTGTTTTGCTTTTGTTACTTCCATTCAGATTGGACAAAATGCGTGATATCATTCTTACAAAATATTTTTAAATGATTATACCCCCAAGAACATTTGAGAAGGGTTCTTTCGGGAACTGATGTAGTGTTTCTCAGTAGAACTATTGATACCCTTTAAAACGGGAGGTTGGGCTACTTGGTGGACAAAGTGTAGTACCAAGTAGCCTAGCCTCCTGGTGTAATGGTATCAATCCTCCTAGTCTGAAAACGATGTTACAGTTATCATAACAGCCAAAAACTAGACGCTGAAATAGGCTAATGGCACATCATGTTATTGCTTCATACAGTCAAACTTGGAGCACTTTCCATGTTCTATAATTTAAGTAGACCTAATTTTACTTGAGTCATTCACTCTGTCAAATGAGTTCAGACCCACGACCTTTTCAAAAACCTTTTCATTAGCTTATTAAACCAATGTATCGCTTCTGATTGGAGTGTATAGCCCCTCTTTTTTCTAAAGGAAATCTTGTACCTTTGAAAAATTTTGGGTTTTCTGGTTGGGTTTGTAGATGCTGCAAAATGCTTAGATTTATAAAAGGGAAAGGACATCAGCCTAGCGCTGAAAGGTTGTTGAAGTTACAAAAGGAGTTGTCTCAATTTTCAAAGGTATTGTGGTATTTTGAGGGGATTAAGTGATATGAAACTTTTTACTGAGAAATTTCAACAAACAGACCATAGCACACGGCTTCCCACATCGCCCAAGTGCATTAGCATGGGACCCGAAATTAAAATTAACGGCTATTGGTACCCGTAATGGGCAAATTAGGGTTTATGGGAAACCAGGTGTGGAATTTAGTAATCAACACGAAAATGAAGCTGCCGTTACTCGTATTCAGTTCTTGGAAAATCAAGTCCGTAGTCTATGTTTTAGTCTTTTAGCAATTCGGAGACTAGTTTTGTTATTAAATTATTTTTAATTGGACTTTAGGGAAGGTTAATTACCCTTCTTGATGATAGTACTTTACATTTGTGGCAAATTGATGTTAAAAATGATAAATCCGTCTTAATTGAAGTTAAAGAGTTAGATTTAGAGAAGCGGTAAGTTAAATTTTGTGGCTAGAAGACAGTAGTTGAAGTTTAAACATTACCTTTTACAGTAAGTGATATCTAGTTTATTAGGGAGAAGGTATCAGATGCCTAAGTATTCGCGCGCCATAGTCCCAGTCCCCCTTTCAAAATACAAAACGGGGGGGGGACGTAAAAGGAGGACGGACTATTTCGCCTCTCCTCAGTCGGAAAATACTTAGGACCAATGAGATGCTGCTTGTAATTTAGAGGAGGGGATTAACTCCGGACCTACGTTTGTAATCCTGGAGATAAAGCTGGAAATGTGCAGGCGAATTTATACCTTCTCCCTAATAAACTAGATATCACTTCTTGCCTTTAATCTATTTTTTTGAATCATTCAAACTGTAGTGACATTTTTCTCTAAATTTTCACAAGAACGTAATGTTTGATCTATTGTTAGTACAGAAAATGATTATTGTGAACGCAATATTTAAACTTCAAATTATTAGCTTCAGCTAAAATATTTTTAAGTATTTGGGCACTAATTAAAATATTTTAGGCTACAAAAAGTATCCGCGACTTGCGTACGGTCCAATAATGAGCAGCTATGGTTGGGAAGCGAATCGGGCAACATTTACACTGTCGATTTACTGAACTTGAAGGTTCTTGAGGAAGAACTTATTTGCCAGGATGTAGTTATGCAAAGGTATCTTATCCTTAATGGACTTTAACCAATCGTCCAGGACTCTTCAATAAGACTTAAACAAACGAACTTTCTAGCGTTCCCGACGACTTTAAAGTCAACCCTGGCGCGGTTGAAGCCATTTCCCAACACCCAGCCGATTCGGATAAGATTTTAATTGGTTATAATCGCGGTTTAATCGTCTTGTGGGATTGTGCTAAAATGGCCGTTGAAAGTACTTTTGTGGGCAATCAGCAGCAGTTGGAGTCCATTTCGTGGAGCAGGAATGGAACGTCTTTTATTGGTGCCCATAATGATGGCAGCTATATTACGTGGGATGTTTCCGATCCATCCAAAGCAAAGGAAAAGCCTCAATGGCCTCATGGTCCATTTCCTTGCAAATCCATCACGAAATTGGTGTTGAATGCTGGGGAAGACGGGTACAGTTGTTAATTATTGATCTATAAGTATTTCGGGTTGGGTTTTAAAGGTTATTTTAAATGAAATTAGGGATGATTTCATCGTATTTACGGGTGGTATGCCTCGCGCCAGTTATTGCGACCGACATACTTTGTCCATAATCGCTGGTGAAAAATACAAAGTTCTCGATTTTACTTCCAAAGTTGTTGACTTTTTTACGATAGATGATGATGGTAATATCAAAATAATCTCTTATTTAGTCGCCTATTAGTTAAAACTAATGTCTTAAGTTAATTTTGCAGAATTAGGAAGCCCCAAAGCTTTAATAGCTTTAGCCGAAGAGGAGATAGTTGTAATTGATCTATTATCGGAAGGGTTTCCCCAATTCCGTCTCTCTTACCAATCCAGTCTTCATTCTTCCGCTATTACCTCTTCGCAACATTGTGGCGATGTACCCGAAGAAGCTCTTTCAGACGATAAAAATTCCCGTTTGGAGACGGAATTAGAATTACAAAATAATCCAAGTTCTTCGAATTCATCCGAGATGGACTCTATGGAGGATATCCTAGACAGTCTTATAGTTTGGGTAAGTCTTGGCTTTTTGTTAATGCAAGGAAGTTGAAGGAAGGAAGATTAGAATGGCCCTTTAATAATAAGACCTGTATAAAATAATCTACCAGTTTTTGTGTGATTAATATGATCTATATAAACTAATTACATATTGATTAGAAAATATTTAAAATTAAATCCCTTATTAGATCAAATCATTCCAAGTTCAAGCGCCTCACAGCACCGCTTTTGAACTGTCCGATGGAGTAGCACTGGCACAGGTGCTGGCTCAAATGTAAATACACGTTAGTGCTTGCTTAAAAATATTCAACTTTTCATATAATCCTCTTAATAAACTACAGTGAGCCAAAATATTTCAATTCCAATTGGCTTGATCGCATAAATATGAAACTCTTTGAGGAAACTCAAAAAGCCTTAAAATTTCAATTGGAGGCCAAATGTTTCAGCGAAAAACTGGAGCTGGCAAAGCAGAAGGTTATTGATGAAGTTAATTTAGAATTCGAAGAAGTAAGATCCTTAATATTTTATTTTGGCCTATTTTCACCTACTTTGATTAGATTAGAATAAAAATTAATTTATGAAATGAAGAAAACTGGCCAGATGGAAACGTCCAGATTTTTGGGAGTCGGGTAAACTTGGGGTCCTGCAAAATCCCCAAAATTAGCTTTCGGGTCCAATTTGGGTCTTTGTTTTTCCTTAAAGTCCAATAAAAAAAAGCTAGATTTCAAAGCTGAGCCATTATCCCATAATAATTCATTCCAAGCTATTAATAAACTGGTTTTTGACCCGTAAACCTGTCTTATTTCCTAGCCTGCTAATACCAGCGTCGGTGCGGATTCGCTGGAAGAACTGGATATCTTGGAGGAAACCATATTAGAATTGCCACAAAAGAAAACCAATTTGAAACGAAAAAGAAGGTCCCTTAGCGTCGGTTCAGGGCTAGCGACAGTAAGTGAATTATTTTAATTAATTTTTCTATTTAATTTATTTAAGGAAGGTCGGAGTTTACTGCCAAAGACAGGGATTTTGGCAAGGACATGAGGAGTAAGCCCATGCATAATCCTCGTCATATGGACAAGTTCGCCATGATTTCCACTCAACGCGATCGTCCTAATTGCGAGGAGTTGTACGAGACGTTCAAGAGGGTTTGCGGACCCATGAAGATGAATGTCGCCGCTCCAAAAATGTAATTTAATTGATTTTTAATTAATTAATAGTACTTAATTTTTAATTTGTAGTATTCGCGTCGCGTCTGCAAAAACTTTTATCTTATACTTTTAATTGTAATTAATAATTAATTAATAATAAAATTTAATTTTTAATTATTTTAGTATGAGCGTCAGTGACGACAGAACTACGTCATTCCTCAACGCTATCAAAGACGCGATTAAAATGGGCGCCACCCTTATCGTGGCCATTGTGCCAAATAACAAAGCGGATCGTTATGACGCCATCAAGAAACTTTGTTGCATCGAATGCCCTGGTCATTATTTAATTTAATTAAGTTAATTAAATTAACCTCGTCAATTATTAACCATTTTTTTAACAGTTCCTTCTCAAGTCGTCGTAAGCCGAACATTATCGAAGAAACAAATGTTGATGTCAGTGGCGACTAAAATCGCCATTCAGATTAATTGCAAGTTAGGAGGGGAGGCTTGGGCCCTGACCATTCCTTTGAAACAAAGGACCATGATTTTGGGCATTGATACTTACCACGATTCCTCGGTAAAAGGGAGATCGGTCGGCGGACTCGTTGCTTCCATGAATGAACTATTCACCTGTTGGGCGAGTCGAGTGGCTTTCCATAATAATCGGGAGGAATTGTCCTCCCAGTTGAGGGCCAATTTCGTCATCTTGCTTAAGAAGTACCATGGAATTAATAAGGATACGCCTGATTTGATTATCGTTTATCGCGACGGACTTTCCGATGGAGAGTTGGAGTATGCCAAGGAGTATGAGGTGAAACAGTTGCTGGCTGCTTATGCCGATGTTACCGGAGGGAACAAAGTTCCTAGATTCGCTTTTGTCGTCGTGAATAAGAGGATTAGTACGCGTTTCTTTACCAATGGAAGGGGACAATATGATAATCCGCCGCCTGGGACTATTGTTGATACCGAAGTGACCAAACCGGAGCGGTAATTATTATTTTTCATCATTTCTTCATTAATTAGCGGGTTCATACAAACAGGGAAAACCTTTCTTGTTATTGCTTTGAACTTAATTGGTGGTTTTGTTTTAATTCTTCTGTTTTAGATATGATTTCTACCTGATCTCACAAAGCATTCGTCAGGGTACTGTCTCTCCGACACTCTTCAATGTTATTGAGGATACAACTGGTTTGAAACCTGATCACATGCAGAGAATCGCTTACAAGTTGACCCACATGTACGTCAATTGGCAAGGAACCATCAGAGTCCCCGCTCCTTGTCAATACGCTCATAAATTGGCTTTCTTAGTCGGCCAATCCTTGCACAGAGAACCCGCTGATATTCTCTGTAACCAGTTGTTTTTCCTTTAAAGGACGACCAAAAAAAAACAATCGATGGTATTGTCAGATAAGTACTGCTACTTAACTGTCAGTTAAGTACCATCCTCATTTCCCCTTTTTTATTTTTTAAATGAAGAAAAAAGTTCTTTCTTCGATAATTTTTCCGTTTAAAATGTTCCTATTTCCAATTTATTAACGTAAGGTAAAAATCGGGTGTTTTTTTGTTTTCGGTTTAAAACTTAAGTCAAAATATTGAGTCACTGACTTCCCTTTCCCTCCCTGATTTTTTTACAATTACATTTTGATACTTTAAAAAAAAAAAAAAAAAAACTCATTTTTGAACGAGTCTCCTTCTCCGATACTTCAGTATTATTTTCGGTTATTTTTCTATAAACATTCCAAATATGGTCATATGATCTTAATTTTGTTTTTCAGTTTTATTTAGTGATTTTTTTATGTTCCTGTGCATGTTAATAAGACTTAACACATTAAACTCAAAATATTAAGTGCCTTAAAAGTTAAAACACACACCAAAAGAGTGCCAACTACGAACTTGTCGAAATCAAAAACTACCTCGTGTATTATTATTGTTGCCAAATACTGAAGTTGTTGTTCGGAGTTTTTTCTTCGATAATAAAATTTTGTTTGTGTTTATTGTAAAAACTTTAGTAAAGGTTAAAAGTTTCATGAAAAATCCGATTTCTTAATTAAAAATTAGGCCTAATATCCTCGTGGGTTAATGACAAAGGCTTAGCGAATAGTTAAACAGAAACTGTTCATATTTATATGGGTTAATGACAAAGGCTTAGCTAATATTGTATGTTTTAATATAATATATAGTTTAAATCACAGAATAGAATAGGCTTAATGAAATCTATTATTCGGTCATTCAACAGCTGTAATTAATTAGTCTTTTATTCTAATTAGTAGATAATTAGTTCGTAGCCAATATCCGCGCGAAATTATGAAATTCGGAACAAAATCTTAATATTTTAATATAATTTACATTACATTACAGAATAGGCTTAACCGTATCCGTCATTATATCATTCTACACAGCTGAGACTAATTATTCTATTACTCTAATTAGTTAATTAGTTTCTACTTTGAAGCCAATATCCGCTCGGAATTATGAATCTTAACTAATATAATAAATAATTTACAGATTAGGCTTAAGCTTAACCATATTTATTATTTTATTATTCTACATTTGTAATTAATTAAGACTCATACTCTTAATTTAGTAGTTAATTAGTTTCTATATTGTAGCAAATATCCGCGTCTAATATTTTAATATAATATTTACATTATAGTCGGAATAGGCTTGTCTATAAATAATGGGAGTTAACTTTTGACTTATCTTATCTCGCTATTGTATACAATGTTTCAAGTCTTTAACTTTATAGCCAATAAGATAAAAGTTTATCGCTTCCGGCTATAAGATATGTCCATGATTCTAGTTATAGTTTGCGACTAGTACTCAGTCCAAACCGGACCTATCCCGGCCCTCCGCCATTTTAATTTATAACGTGGGACGCATGGGATAGACGTACCACGTCAGTTATACCAACTTACCACCAATAAATCTATTATTTATAGTTTTATAATCTTCGTAAGTTAATTAAAATGAAATTTGATCATAATATAATTTATTAAATTAAGCTTATAAGCTGTAATTGCTTTTAATTTTTTAGAGTTAAAGTATGGATAACAATCCTCCACCGGCGGCGGCGGTTCCGGGACGCGCTCGAGCGAGGGCAAGAGGTCAGCCTCCAGCCGAACCAGCTCGTAGACCCACTGATGTCCCCGTTATGGCACAAGTACCTGTTCCACAAGCGGTTGTTGCGGCTGCACAACCCTTAATTACATCAGGCTCAGGGAGAGCTTTACACAGGGGCGGAGGAGCGCAATCTGTACGACCCGCCGAAGCGTCCTTAGAAGCTGGAATGCAACAAATCTCTTTAGGAGACCGATCTATTGGTCGCGGGGCAATGCGGGTACGACCAGCCGCTATGGCTGAAGCGAATCTCAGTCCAAATATAAGATATCAACGGAGGAACCATCGTCTAGCCATTGGGTCCAGTCATTAGTGGCACACAGTAAGTTTGTAAGGCAAGAACGGCGGGGGAGGAAACCATGCTGGGCTGGGGTGAAGAAGGAGGTACGATCGAGGAAGGATTTTAACTGTTCATGGACCAAGTGTTCACATATTTTGGAAACTTGGTTAAGGGAACTAATGGGGCGATAATTGGATGGGTCTGTTCTGGAGCCCTTTTTGTGTATGGGGGTCAAATTGGCTTCTTTCCACACCGTAGGAACACGACTCGTGTAAAAAGAATTCGTAATAAGGAGATAAGTGGGAAGGGACAACGTGGACACGAGTTGCCGCAAAAGGTTTGGATGGATACCGTCGGAACCCGGGGATTTGCAAATATTCAATTGGGAGAAGAGTCGCGGAATGTCGCAAGGGTCACACACGAAAGAGTTGAGGGTTTGAGGAGGGGCAATAGGTATTGGGGGGGACCGGTAAGCTAGGGCAGGCTAAGGACTGAACTGTAGAGGCAAAATAGTCGTTAAGAACGGTAGCAGCTTCGGGAACTGTGGTTGTGCGAGAACCATCAGGATAAGTTAGTTGGAGGAGTTTGAAGTGACATTTGCGGAAGCTATTTATTTGGGAGTAGAAGGACTTAGGGTTTTTATGAATAAGCCGTACAAGTGAGTTCTCGTAACGACGCCGTTCATTGCGATAATGTGTAGTGTGCGCGTTGCGAGCCGCACAATAGTCGCCACGAAGTTTTATCAATGTGGATGAGGAGGCTGCACGTTTCTTTGCATTGCGTAAACGAAGCCAGGCCTTGGCTTTGTAAGAGCGACTTAAGTGGGTGCGCTGAGCTACCGAGACAGTTACACGTGGTTTTTGAATATAAATTAGGCTTAGCCATTTTCATTTATTTATGGGTTAGATTTCAGGGTATGTGGTTTTGAAAAACGTTTATTGTTTTAGAATCTTACCTTTACAGTGAATATTGTTTTTTTATTTGAATATATATTGTTATGTTTGTACCTTTATGTAGTTGCGGTTTTTAAAAGAGGCGCCAAATTCCTGGAGTTTTCATTGGTTGGTTAGTTTTACCCAAAATCGCTGGTAAAAGATGGATTTATAAAATGTTTTTAGGCTTAAAAAATCATTATTTTTATAAATTAAACGTTCATCTGAGCAATTTGGGTGAAAATAAAAATAAATAGTTATTTTAACTGATAAATGACGTATATAATTTTTAAAATACGCGGTTGAGAATGAGCGGGAAATATCCACCAATCAACTGTTTGGTTGTGTTTTCAGTACTGCGCGCGCATCACGAGACAACTGTTTCCCGGGGAGGGGGCGTGATCTCACCCGTTTCGGTTACACGTGACACTGTCAGTGATCCCGCGCTGGCTAGCTTTATCAAAGAGAGTATAGGCCGGGAGTGTGGCGCACTCCTGTAAGCCAGGCTTCTGGGCGGCAAAGTTTGAGGGAATACGACACATGTCGGCGATCCTACCCTATAGGTGCCGACTGTCCCGTGTCCGCCGGAGGTGACTTACCCCAATTCCACCTTCCGTCACCTCCCAAGTAAACCTCATTTCCTTCCCTGTTTACACACATACGACCTAGCGGCCCCCGTCAGTGTTGGGCCGCGTAGGGTCTCACGCTCACTTCTTCCTGGTGCTCAAGGCCTCACGGCTAAGCACTAGTGTACGTTGGTGGACAAAAAAAAAAAAAAAAAAAAAAAAAGAGAGTATAGGGGAGGAGTGGAAAGAGGGGCAAAACTTGTCTCGCTTTTCTACCGCGCATCTTCAATGCGCAGTACCGAGGCATTTCCGTTTGAGACATTAAATGGTATCGTAGGTGGCGCTATTGAGCCGGAAACTCCCTCGTACCGCTAGCCTTGCCGCTAGTATAATTTAAGCGAGACATAACTATTTACGCTTGTGGAGCGGGGGAGCTTCCACTCCTCCCTTATATTCTCTGTGGCTTTATAAAGAGAAGACACTGACGCCGTGCCCGTAGAGTAAGAGTAACGTCGTAAACGCGGCAGAGTCGAGATAAGAAGAACAAAGAAGTAAAGAACGGATTCAACTGTACGCGTTAAGTCGTGTCGAATATTTTCGGCTTCCATTTCTTAGATAACGAATAAAAACGTTGAAGGTATGTAATTATTAAGTTATATAAGATTTCTGACAACGAATAGTGAAGCCAGTTAGGTTTAGGACTTAGCTCCACGTGGTCTATTGTCAGAATTACTCGGTTCCAGCTTCGGTTGTCACCAGCGTAAAGCTAAGCCTAGGTTAGTGCGTACTGACATTAGACAAAGGAAATTCTCATTTTACGGATTTTAGATCGTGCACCTTGAGGTTTCTTTTGTCCCTTGTCAGCACTTACAAAGCTTCGTTTTTATAGTCCTACCTTTGCGCGTACTGACAACGGAGTATAATCCTACAGCGTTAAAACAAATTTCCTCACGCGGCTTATTCTTTATTCATGGTTTTAACTCTAACTCAAACTCAAACTGGAACTAGAACTGTTTGAACTTAGCTCTAACTCTAACTCAAACTGGAACTAGAACTGTTTGAATTTAGCTCAAACTCTAACTCTAACTCAAACTGGAACTAGAACTGTTTGAATTTAGCTCAAACTCTAACTCTAACTCAAACTGGAACTAGAACTGTTTGAATTTAGCTCTAACTCTAACTCAAACTGGAACTAGAACTGTTTGAATTTAGCTCAAACTCTAACTCAAACTGGAACTAGAACTGTTTGAACTTAGCTCTAACTCTAACTCAAACTCAAACTGGAACTAGAACTGTTTGAACTTAGCTCTAACTCTAACTCAAACTGGAACTAGAACTGTTTGAACTTAGCTCTAACTCTAACTCAAACTGGAACTAGAACTGTTTGAACTTAGCTCTAACTCTAACTCTAACTCAAACTGGAACTAGAACTGTTTGAACTTAGCTCTAACTCTAACTCAAACTGGAACTAGAACTGTTTGAACTTAGCTCTAACTCTAACTCTAACTCAAACTGGAACTAGAACTGTTTGAACTTAGCTCTAACTCTAACTCTAACTCTAACTCAAACTGGAACTAGAACTGTTTGAACTTAGCTCTAACTCAAACTCAAACTGGAACTAGAACTGTTTGAATTTAGCTCAAACTCTAACTCTAACTCAAACTGGAACTAGAACTGTTTGAATTTAGCTCAAACTCTAACTCTAACTCAAACTGGAACTAGAACTGTTTGAATTTAGCTCAAACTCTAACTCTAACTCAAACTGGAACTAGAACTGTTTGAACTTAGCTCTAACTCTAACTCTAACTCAAACTGGAACTAGAACTGTTTGAACTTAGCTCTAACTCTAACTCTAACTCAAACTGGAACTAGAACTGTTTGAACTTAGCTCTAACTCTAACTTTAACTCAAACTGGAACTAGAACTGTTTGAACTTAGCTCTAACTCTAACTCTAACTCAAACTGGAACTAGAACTGTTTGAACTTAGCTCTAACTCTAACTCTAACTCAAACTGGAACTAGAACTGTTTGAACTTAGCTCTAACTCTAACTCAAACTGGAACTAGAACTGTTTGAATTTAGCTCAAACTCTAACTCTAACTCAAACTGGAACTAGAACTGTTTGAATTTAGCTCAAACTCTAACTCTAACTCAAACTGGAACTAGAACTGTTTGAATTTAGCTCAAACTCTAACTCTAACTCAAACTGGAACTAGAACTGTTTGAATTTAGCTCAAACTCTAACTCTAACTCAAACTGGAACTAGAACTGTTTGAACTTAGCTCTAACTCTAACTCAAACTGGAACTAGAACTGTTTGAACTTAGCTCTAACTCTAACTCTAACTCAAACTGGAACTAGAACTGTTTGAACTTAGCTCTAACTCTAACTCTAACTCTAACTCAAACTGGAACTAGAACTGTTTGAACTTAGCTCTAACTCAAACTCAAACTGGAACTAGAACTGTTTGAATTTAGCTCAAACTCTAACTCTAACTCAAACTGGAACTAGAACTGTTTGAATTTAGCTCAAACTCTAACTCTAACTCAAACTGGAACTAGAACTGTTTGAATTTAGCTCAAACTCTAACTCTAACTCAAACTGGAACTAGAACTGTTTGAACTTAGCTCTAACTCTAACTCTAACTCAAACTGGAACTAGAACTGTTTGAACTTAGCTCCAACTCTAACTCTAACTCAAACTGGAACTAGAACTGTTTGAACTTAGCTCCAACTCTAACTCTAACTCAAACTGGAACTAGAACTGTTTGAACTTAGCTCTAACTCTAACTCTAACTCAAACTGGAACTAGAACTGTTTGAACTTAGCTCTAACTCTAACTTTAACTCAAACTGGAACTAGAACTGTTTGAACTTAGCTCTAACTCTAACTCTAACTCAAACTGGAACTAGAACTGTTTGAACTTAGCTCTAACTCTAACTCTAACTCAAACTGGAACTAGAACTGTTTGAACTTAGCTCTAACTCTAACTCAAACTGGAACTAGAACTGTTTGAATTTAGCTCAAACTCTAACTCTAACTCAAACTGGAACTAGAACTGTTTGAATTTAGCTCAAACTCTAACTCTAACTCAAACTGGAACTAGAACTGTTTGAATTTAGCTCAAACTCTAACTCTAACTCAAACTGGAACTAGAACTGTTTGAACTTAGCTCTAACTCTAACTCAAACTGGAACTAGAACTGTTTGAACTTAGCTCTAACTCTAACTCTAACTCAAACTGGAACTAGAACTGTTTGAACTTAGCTCTAACTCTAACTCTAACTCTAACTCAAACTGGAACTAGAACTGTTTGAACTTAGCTCTAACTCAAACTCAAACTGGAACTAGAACTGTTTGAATTTAGCTCAAACTCTAACTCTAACTCAAACTGGAACTAGAACTGTTTGAATTTAGCTCAAACTCTAACTCTAACTCAAACTGGAACTAGAACTGTTTGAATTTAGCTCAAACTCTAACTCTAACTCAAACTGGAACTAGAACTGTTTGAACTTAGCTCTAACTCTAACTCTAACTCAAACTGGAACTAGAACTGTTTGAACTTAGCTCTAACTCTAACTCAAACTGGAACTAGAACTGTTTGAATTTAGCTCAAACTCTAACTCTAATTCAAACTGGAACTAGAACTGTTTGAATTTAGCTCAAACTCTAACTCTAACTCAAACTGGAACTAGAACTGTTTGAATTTAGCTCAAACTCTAACTCTAACTCAAACTGGAACTAGAACTGTTTGAACTTAGCTCAAACTCTAACTCAAACTCAAACTGGAACTAGAACTGTCTGAACTTAGCTCAAACTCTAACTCAAACTCAAACTGGAAATAGAACTGTTTGAACTTAGCTCTAACTCTAACTCAAACTCAAACTGGAAATAGAACTGTTTGAACTTAACTCTAACTCAAACTCCAACTGGAAATAGAACTGTTTGAACTTAACTCTAACTCAAACTCAAACTGGAAATAGAACTGTTTGAACTTAGCTCTAACTCTAACTCAAACTGGAACTAGAACTGTTTGAACTTAGCTCTAACTCTAACTCAAACTGGAACTAGAACTGTTTGAACTTAGCTCTAACTCTAACTCTAACTCAAACTGGAACTAGAACTGTTTGAATTTAGCTCAAACTCTAACTCAAACTGGAACTAGAACTAGAACTGTTTGAACTTGGCTCTAACTCAAACTGAAACTAGAACTTAATTTATTTTGAACTATTTAATTAATCAATAAATTAATTTGTTTTAAGAAGTTTAAAATTAATTTAATTTATGTAGATTTGTTTTATTTTTTTTTTTTTTTCAACAAAAGGCTTGTAAGGTAACAGGGTTCATACAAACCTGGAAAACTCAGGGAAATAAAAAGTTGACTAAAACTTAGTCAAAACTCGGGAATTTTTAGTAAAATTCGGGGAACCAGCCAGACGTCCAACGGACGTTATCGCAATTACCACTCCGGCCAGCCAATTCCCGGCGGTAGTTCGCCCCCCTGTTGCCCAACCCCCTCAACCTGCGGGGGCTGGACGCGCCCTCCATCGAGGAGGTGTGACGTCAGAAGCTAGATTAGATGGGGCCGCCGCCGCCGCCTCGGTACAAGCCATAACCACTGGTATGGAGGCAGTTACAGTTGGCCAACCGGGTGGACGTGGCGCCATGAGAGGACGCCCACCCGCCAAGGACGAGGTTCATTGCCGACCCCCGAGCTGCGTTGATAAAAGGGGAACCGATCTACTAACCAAGTACGCCAAAGTCACGTCCGCCTGTAACGGGGAGCCCGTTACTAGGGATCACCGCCAGATGGAGGAACCTAAAGTAACACCAGGGATCCCCGCTAGACGGCGCCCATTCCCGGAGAACTGTACCTTGGACCTGTCGTCTGCTCGAGCCCCGGATTGGCTGATCCCCGGAGGCCCGAGGGAATATAATCAAACGTAGCCCGGGAATCTGGGCAGTTGGAGGGTGACCGGTATCGAGATCATTTAATACTTTTGTTATATTAAATTAACTTTATTTACTTGTTTAAAGATTATCTAACGGAATTGTAATGTATATTAATGTTAACTAACGGACTGTAAATATAAATTAACCGGGTTTCTATAGTAATAAATATATATTGAATTGTGATAAATTACGTAGTCGTGTGTTTTCTGGACTCAGTGACAGCGCGCGATTACAATTGGTGCCCCGAGTGAGGACATAACTTTTTTGAATTTCGCGCCTTTATTTCCCGGATTTTGTGTTTAATACGGACTTGCGTTTAATACGGACGTCTTTTCACCGAGTGAACTTTTTGGGATACTACTGGACTTACGGGCTGATGTGCATCTTAGTGTGTTCCTTCTGCACAACGTGGGATTAGAACACCCTACAGTGAGCCCCTGATCCGGCCTGGGGGGATCTTTGAGGGTGTTCCGCAGACATCAGGAACACTCTACCAGCACGGACACCCAGGACTCTACGAATGATAAGTCAATCTTTCCGGTAAGGCGATGGATTTAATTCTTACTTAAGGACGATTTTTGGATAAACGGACAGTGATTCCGTTAACTATTTACCCTAAGCCTCGGTCACTATTATTACGGGCTGAGTCATTGCGCTTAGGTTTAGCTTATCTCCAGGGCCGCCAACTTGGGCCTTGGACCTTTTGTCCGTTAAATTTTTCATTTAAGTGGCCTTTATCTTTCGGTATCCAACATGGGGCTTTATTTTATTTGGGATCAAATCATTCTCCCTTATTTTATCCCATTTGCGGTCACGGTGACTTTAGGATATGCGGGCTATTTAATATGCCGGGAAATTGGTGTAACCGTGGGATATGACCGACATACCCCATTACATGGATTTAATATACCCCCACCTCGTCAAGGTATCAAGCCCCAGCTGCCAATTGGCAATATTAAACAGACTGGGCCTCCCATAACCCTAACATTAAATCCTGGCGCTGGGTGTCAGGTGCAAGCGCGTCCCGGCTCTTCTGACCTAATGGACCGGTTCCTCAAGGATTGTGAGTTAGAATATAAGGGCCTTAATGGCTCAGGACCTCCCCATAGGGCAACTTCCAGTATATTATCCAGGTCTGGTAGCGTCTTACGACCTTCCGAGTTAGATGCTGTCGATATTCAACAACGTAAAGCCTGGCAAAACTGGGCTAGGATTGAAGCCGAAAGAACTCGGGCTCGCGTAGGTCATTTTCGGGAAAACCTAGGGACGGGTGAGCTACATCGGGAGCCACCGCGGGGAATTACCCCTTTATCCCCTTTAAGGGCACCCCCTCCAAATATCCCGGTACTGAGAACCTCGTCGCCCTTGCATCAGAGACAGGTATTAGCCTCTGCCCCCCCTCTTCCCTTCGTCCAGCCAGGAGCTGTCAATCAACCCCCCTTTGCAACACCAGGGAATAAGGGTGCCTTATCTAATATTCCGGCTAGGTCTAGAAATCGTAACTTTCCGGGGGAAGCTCCTCGTATGGTAACATCTGGTAATAGCTCGGGTAGGGGCCCTGTTCTCCGACCTCCGCATGTCCCAGTGGTCAACCCACCTCGAACACCACCTCCAGTAACTCGTAGGACGATGGGGACCAATCCCTCACCCCCTGCTACGCCAGCTCTACATATTCCGGGGGTCAATCCACCTCGAACACCACCTCCGATAACTCGTAGGACGATGGGGACCAATCCCTCACCCCCTGCTACGCCAGCTCAACATATTCCGGGGGTCAATCTACCTCAAACACCACCTCGAGTAACGTATAGATCTATGGGGGTTAATCCATCACCCCCTGCCGTCCTTGCTCAGCAGGTTCCGGTGGGCAATCAGCCACTAACGCCGCCCCGAGTAACTCACAGAGTGGCTGGAACTACTACACCCCCGCCGGTGAACCAAACTACCCCGGTGCAGATAGTGGCCGCCCCAGCCAGTGGCACGCGTTATAACTCGGTTTTAGGACCAGCCATTATGTTACCTAGTTTTTCGGGTCGGGAGGATCCCAAAGAGTATTTATGTCAAATGGAAATGTTTATTCAGTATCATAGGTTTACCGTTCAGGACATAGCATTATTTATACCCTTGTCTTTAAAGGGGGATGCCCTTAGCTGGTGGAAAAATCTTAGCCGCCATGCTAGTCGCCCCGGGGATTGGGGATATTTCGTTCAACAATTCACCCAAGAATATTTGTCCTCCCGAAGAGACAGGGAAATTAGGATCTCCCTCTATAATTTAAAACAGGGTATGGGTGAAGACCTACATTCATTTCGTAGACGAGTCATGCAGTTGAACGAGACCTTGTTGGAGCCGATTTCAGAACGTGAATTAGTCGAGGTTTTAACTACCAATGTTTTACCAGAAATCACCTTGCTGTTGCCGGTAGGTTTATGCCGTACCATGACCCAAGTGCAGCAAGAGTTTAGCCGTATCCAGAGTGGTTTAGACCGAAGGTATGCCCAGGGTGGAACAGGGGGATATCCTTCAAGTCCTGGCCCAAGGGTGCGTTTTTCCGGTCCTACTGGGACCACGGGCAGTAATACCGGACAGACGAGTGGCCCGAATAGACCACAACTATCCCAGGCTTGCTATCGGTGTGGTAGTTTTGGCCATCTCCGTCGGGATTGTCCTAGACCGGCGGGTACCCCACCTCGGCCAGTCAATTTACCAGCGCTACCACCTGCTGCCCCGCAAGGTCCGGCACCAGGTCAGGGAAACGCTTAGGACACATCCTGGAGGGGTCTCAGGATGTGCGCCGGAACCCACAAGACCCTCTTTATATGAACTCAGTCAGGGGGGATAGTATCAATGATAGTCGACTTAAGGGTATAGTTATCCAGATCGCGTGCAAACCATGTATTGCCTTTCTTGATAGTGGGGCGGATCATAGTATTGTCGCCTGGGATTTTTTACACAAACTGGGAGTCATTTCGTTGGTGGTTCCTCAGTCAAAGATGGTCAAGGGTGTACAGAGGGGCGTCACCACGACTTCCGTGGGTTATATTGATTTGGAGATAGATTTGGGGAGGCAAATGGGAACAATACCGGTACGCTTTCATGTTTTGAAAGATATAGAATTCCCAATTATCCTGGGAATGGACCTATTGGACGAGCTGCGAGCTAGCATCGACCATGAGCGTAATGAATTCCGGTATTGTGGATATACTCTTCCCCTCATTTATTTACGAGATCATGCGGCCGGGTTCGCCCAAAACCAAGAACTTGACACAGGGACAGTGGATGTGACCCAGTTAAACATGGGTACTCTAACGGAACGCGAAGTGGGGGACTTAATAAAAATCTGTCAAGAATTTTCATCTCTGTTTTCCGGTCGTCCAGGTAGAACTCACCTATTGCGACACCGTATTAAGTTAAAACCAGGAACTGTCCCTATTCATCGCCAACCATATAACCATAGCCGGGTGGCCAATGAAGAAATAAACACTCAGGTCAAGGACTTGTTGCAACAGGGGTTAATCAGGCCTTCGGATAGTCCGTGGGCGTCCCCTACTATAGTGGTGGGTAAGAAAAATACCACAGAGAAACGAATGTGTATCGATGTTACCCTATTGAATAGTGTTACGATAGATGATCCATACCCGGTACCACGTATAGAAGACATCATAGATTCTATGGGGAAGCCCAAATATATCACTAAGCTTGATCTAAAGTCCGGTTACTGGCAGGTAGAGATGCACCCGGATGATATCGAGAAAACGGCATTTGTCACACGGGAGGGAAAATTTGAATGGCTCGTAATGCCATTCGGGTTAAAGAACGCCCCGTCTACATTTTCTCGGTTAATGAATAAAGTTTTGAAATATGCGAGACGTTTTGGGGTCGGTGTATACCTGGATGACATTGTCATCGCTAATACTAGCTGGGAGGAACACCTGGAAGCTCTACGGTATGTGTTTTCACAGCTGAAACACGCCGGTTTAACACTTAATTTGCGAAAATCTAGTTTTGGAGTTTCTAAAGTTGCGGTCCTCGGCTACATTGTAAGCGCGCAAGGTGTCCAAATTGACCCGGAGAAAGTAGAGGTCATTAGGAATTTTCCCAGACCACGAACCATGAAACAGGTTTCATCCTTCTTGGGAATGTGTGGGTTTCACTCCCGGTTTATCCCTCACTTTGCCGATCTTACGGCCCCACTTAATCGTCTAAAACGTAAACACCAGCGATGGCGGTGGGGAGATGATGAGGAGAAATCTTATCAGGGTTTAAAGCAGGCTATAGCGGAAGCAGCTATGCTGCAGGCCCCAACCCCAGGGGGGAAGTTTATTGTTACCACGGATGCTAGTGGTATCGGAATTGGGGGTATGTTGACCCAGATCCAGGGGGATGTTGAGGTACCTCTTGCATATACCAGTCGCCTTTTACGACCTACTGAATTAAAATATAGTACCCCGGAACAGGAGGCGCTGGCAGTAGTAGAAGCCGTACGTAAATTCAGGCATTACATTGAAGGGCGTGAGTTTGCGGTCCTATCAGATCACCGGGCTCTATGTTGGTTGTTGAGGTTGAAAGATAAAAAGAGCAGGCTAATGCGGTGGGCCTTGGAACTACAGGAATTTATGCCATTCGAAATTTTGCATAAATCCGGTAGGGAAAACGTGGTTGCCGATGCCTTATCTCGGTGCCCGGTTTCAGATTTGGACACGGTCAGTCCAAAGATTTTAGAAACGGACGACACAGATCAGTCGCTCAGTCCTGAAAACCAGGAAGTCCGGGTCAATATGGTATCGTGTAACCCGGTAGTGGTAGGTCTCCCGTTAGACGTAGCAACTAAGGCTGATATTAAGCTAGCACAGGCTAGTGATCCGTACTGGCAGGCTGTTAGACAGGACTTGGAACG
Source organism: Phalangium opilio (assembly GCF_054372755.1). NCBI lineage: Eukaryota > Metazoa > Arthropoda > Arachnida > Opiliones > Phalangiidae > Phalangium > Phalangium opilio. The sequence goes on along the minus strand of NW_028324218.1, from coordinate 1,581,720 downwards.
TGGAAAGGCGTCAAAATTGTATATACTTAAAGAGGATATGTTATACCGGATAGCCCAGGGTTTTCAACCGGAAAAGGTAGTTATTCCAACCGCGATAGTACCACGGGTATGTCAAGCCTACCATGACCATCCGCTCTCGGGTCATAGAGGCCGCACCGCAACTTATAAACGGGTGCAAGCTAAATACTACCATCCTAAGTTGTATTCCCTGGTTAAAGACTATGTCCGGGGATGCGAAACTTGTCAGAGGTATAAGAGTAGGAACACTAAGAGACCAGGTTTAATGATTCCCTCCCATAAAATCCATCCCGGAGATCTAGTAGGGATTGATATTATGGGTCCTTTACCAGTAACGAAATCTCAGAATAGGTTCTTAGTGGTAATGGTAGATTATTTTACCAAGTATGTAGAGCTATTCCCGGCGCGAAGCGTTACCGCCCCTACACTGTGTAAGATCTTACTGCAGTATGTCTCACGTCACGGTACGATGACAGCCTTATTATCAGATAACGGGCCTCAGTTCATATCGGTCTTATGGAAACGTTTATGCCGCATGTTAAAAATACAATTGAAATTCACATCTCCATATCATCCCCAGGCAAATATGACCGAACGAGCAAACAGGGTTATAGGTGAAATAATGAGTATTTATACCGGGAATGTCCATACGAAGTGGGACGAAAGCTTGCCCCTTATTCAGTTGGCCATTAACAGTGCCGTACATACTTCCACTGGTTCATCCCCTTTTTATTTACATCATGGTTATGAGCCTACGTTACCCTGGGATGAGCGTACATTTGCCGGAGTCCCTGAGGACATAGAAGGAGAAATAAGGGGTTATGAGGATGGGCCACTCCGGGAATGGCAATTGTCCATTGACTTTGCTCAGGAGATGAATGAGCAAGCGAGCGCTAAACAAAAGCGCTTTTATGACCGGAACTATTCCGATGGGGAACTAGAAGTGGGGCAGTTAGTATGGAAAGTAGGACATAGCTTGTCGAACGCTGCAGCTAAGTTCTCGGCTAAGTTAGCTCCAGCTTGGGAGGGCCCCTATCGGGTAGTAGAGAAGATATCCCCAGTTTCCTATGTTATCATGGATTTAGAGTCAGGGGCTTTAGCCGGTACCTGGCATATAAATCAGCTGAAACTATTGCTGAACTCTGTGGTCCTTGAAACTCAGGAAACCACGGAACTTGACATCCCGCCGGTAATACAGGAAATGGAGAACGTTGATGACCCAGATGCTGGGCAAGGGCATGAGCTGGTTTTAACTCAGGACGAAAGGTCGTTCACGGAGGCAGATTACCGGGACAGTCAGGGGAACATTTGGGATGCGGTTCCCGTTAGAGTTTATGACTTCCGGCCTCGTCAAAATCAGGCAGAAGGGGCCGTTGAAAGGCCATCGACCTCAAGAGATGTAGAACCAGATGTACCCTATCCGAATCATAGCATTCCAGTAGAAAATGACACGGTTCCCACCCCGATTCCACGGCGGGAATATAATCTACGACGCCGGGTTCGAGAGGAGGAACAGGAAAAGCAAGGGGTAGACCTAGCAGTGGCAGGTCCTTCCGGTGAGGGAAGGCGGAAACGTGGTATTCAGAAGGACCCGGTGTTGGAGATAGATCCGGATGAAGAGGACGATGTATTGATGGCTCCCTTTCGATATGGGTGGAGAAGGGAAATAGTCTTGAGAAAGGATACCGGAGGGCGAATTGGGGATGTATACTATTACACACCAGAACCAGTAAAGGGAAAATTGCGGTCGTACAAACAAATTGCGGCTTTCCTTGGCACCCATCGCGACCAAGCTCGCCTATTAGGCATGCGCAACTTTAGTATGAAGCCCCAACCGTTTGCGTATCCCCCGTTTGAGATAGTTCGCCACGCTTTGTGGTGATTTACGCCCGTACCTGCTAATGGTGGTGCGGCCCCTTTTCCTGCTACTATCAAGCCATTAGGAAATATACGTTCTACCTCACGTTTTCGTGGCCTTCCCGTGTCTCTGTATGGGGAACCGGAGTTTGGGGTTTCCCTTCCCATTAATTCTTTTGCAGATAATTCCAGCTGCGTTTCACGGCCGCTTCCCTTTCACTCTTTCACCCGGGGCCGCTGCTTCGTTTTTGCAGAGGGGGAGGATGTAACGGGGAGCCCGTTACTAGGGATCACCGCCAGATGGAGGAACCTAAAGTAACACCAGGGATCCCCGCTAGACGGCGCCCATTCCCGGAGAACTGTACCTTGGACCTGTCGTCTGCTCGAGCCCCGGATTGGCTGATCCCCGGAGGCCCGAGGGAATATAATCAAACGTAGCCCGGGAATCTGGGCAGTTGGAGGGTGACCGGTATCGAGATCATTTAATACTTTTGTTATATTAAATTAACTTTATTTACTTGTTTAAAGATTATCTAACGGAATTGTAATGTATATTAATGTTAACTAACGGACTGTAAATATAAATTAACCGGGTTTCTATAGTAATAAATATATATTGAATTGTGATAAATTACGTAGTCGTGTGTTTTCTGGACTCAGTGACAGCGCGCGATTACACGCCTTTGGGTCTGACTTCATCTTCTATCAGTATCGCGTGGACTTTAGTCCGTCAATTGAATCGTCAAAAATGCTCTTTGATCATTTGGACGTCATTGGACGAAGTTTCGTTTTTGATGGCATGGAAGATCTGAAAACCACCACTACTCGTCTTCCAAAGGATGTAAGTAATTGGAAATTTCGGGGCATTATATGGGGGAAACGTGGACAATTCGGGGCGTTATATGGGTGAGGTTTCTTTAATGGTTTTCGTTTGTGTTTAGGAGCTGATTTTATGGTCCAAATGCACAACGTACGACGAAAACATTCAGATTACCGTTAAGCATACTGGGGAGTTGAATGGGCGTCACCCTGAAGTGTTGCGTTTAACGAATACTCAGCAAAGAAAGAACTTTTTGCATATGGGCTTTGTCGCCATGGGTCGTAATATGTTTGATAAAGAAGCGGCGCTTCCAATTGAACAATACAAGTAAGAACCTTTTTAGTTTGCGGTGGCGACCTTGGGATTAGTTGTTAAGGTTGGTCTTGAATGGCCCGTTTTCTTTTCAGGATTGAGCTATGGCCCGGAGTCTTGACTGCTATTCGCGTGTACGAGAACAGCCTTTTGATGGTGGTCGACGTCATTCACAAGGTTGTTGTTTTGCAACAGCTTCGCCAACGTTACGCTAGAGATAAGAACAATTACCTTCAAAATTGCTCGAAGGAATTGGCCGGTTGCATCGTCAACAAGACTTACTCCTTGGATGATTTTGACAGCACCAAGTGTCCAACTGATACTTTCGAAACGAGGAAGACCGCATTGATCAGTTACGTGGAGGACTACAAGAAGGTGAGGAATTCTCAAAGCAGGCTTTATAATAAGGTTCATACAAGTCGGGGGAAAAAAACTGAGAAATTTATGGGGAAAAACGTGGTTTACGCGGGGGCGAAGAACGTGGAAAAATTGGGGCGAAAAAAACGCGGAAAAATTGGGGCGAAAAAAACGCGGAAAAATTGGGGCGAAAAAAACGCGGAAAAATTGGGGCGAAAAAAACGCGGAAAAATTGGGGCGAAAAAAACGCGGAAAAATTGGGGCGAAAAAAACGCGGAAAAATTGGGACGAAAAAAACGCGGAAAAATTGGGGCGAAAAAAACGCGGAAAAATTGGGGCGAAAAAAACGCGGAAAAAATTGGGGCGAAAAAAACGCGGAAAAAATTGGGGCGAAAAAAACGCGGAAAAATTGGGGCGAAGAAACGTGGAAAAATTGGGGCGAAAAAAACGCGGAAAAATTGGGGCGAAGAAACGTGGAAAAATTGGGGCGAAGAAACGTGGAAAAATTGGGGCGAAGAAACGTGGAAAAATTGGGGCGAAGAAACGTGGAAAAATTGGGGCGAAGAAACGTGGAAAAATTGGGGCGAAGAAACGCGGAAAAATTGGGGCGAAAAAAACGCGGAAAAATTGGGGCGAAAAAAACGCGGAAAAATTGGGGCGAAAAAAACGCGGAAAAATTGGGGCGAAAAAAACGCGGAAAAATTGGGGCGAAAAAAACGCGGAAAAATTGGGGCGAAAAAAACGCGGAAAAATTGGGGCGAAAAAAACGCGGAAAAATTGGGGCGAAAAAAACGCGGAAAAATTGGGGCGAAAAAAACGCGGAAAAATTGGGGCGAAAAAAACGCGGAAAAAATTGGGGCGAAAAAACGCGGAAAAAATTGGGGCGATGAAACGCGGAAAAAATTGGGGCGAAAAAACGCGGAAAAAATTGGGGCGATGAAACGCGGAAAAAATTGGGGCGATGAAACGCGGAAAAAATTGGGGCGATGAAACGCGGAAAAAATTGGGGCGATGAAACGCGGAAAAAATTGGGGCGATGAAACGCGGAAAAAATTGGGGCGATGAAACGCGGAAAAAATTGGGGCGATGAAACGCGGAAAAAATTGGGGCGATGAAACGCGGAAAAAATTGGGGCGATGAAACGCGGAAAAAATTGGGGCGATGAAACGCGGAAAAAATTGGGGCGATGAAACGCGGAAAAAATTGGGGCGATGAAACGCGGAAAAAATTGGGGCGATGAAACGCGGAAAAAATTGGGGCGATGAAACGCGGAAAAAATTGGGGCGATGAAACGCGGAAAAAATTGGGGCGATGAAACGCGGAAAAAATTGGGGCGATGAAACGCGGAAAAAATTGGGGCGATGAAACGCGGAAAAAATTGGGGCGATGAAACGCGGAAAAAATTGGGGCGATGAAACGCGGAAAAAATTGGGGCGATGAAACGCGGAAAAAATTGGGGCGATGAAACGCGGAAAAAATTGGGGCGATGAAACGCGGAAAAAATTGGGGCGATGAAACGCGGAAAAAATTGGGGCGATGAAACGCGGAAAAAATTGGGGCGATGAAACGCGGAAAAAATTGGGGCGATGAAACGCGGAAAAAATTGGGGCGATGAAACGCGGAAAAAATTGGGGCGATGAAACGCGGAAAAAATTGGGGCGATGAAACGCGGAAAAAATTGGGGCGATGAAACGCGGAAAAAATTGGGGCGATGAAACGCGGAAAAAATTGGGGCGATGAAACGCGGAAAAAATTGGGGCGATGAAACGCGGAAAAAATTGGGGCGATGAAACGCGGAAAAAATTGGGGCGATGAAACGCGGAAAAAATTGGGGCGATGAAACGCGGAAAAAATTGGGGCGATGAAACGCGGAAAAAATTGGGGCGATGAAACGCGGAAAAAATTGGGGCGATGAAACGCGGAAAAAATTGGGGCGATGAAACGCGGAAAAAATTGGGGCGATGAAACGCGGAAAAAATTGGGGCGATGAAACGCGGAAAAAATTGGGGCGATGAAACGCGGAAAAAATTGGGGCGATGAAACGCGGAAAAAATTGGGGCGATGAAACGCGGAAAAAATTGGGGCGATGAAACGCGGAAAAAATTGGGGCGATGAAACGCGGAAAAAATTGGGGCGATGAAACGCGGAAAAAATTGGGGCGATGAAACGCGGAAAAAATTGGGGCGATGAAACGCGGAAAAAATTGGGGCGATGAAACGCGGAAAAAATTGGGGCGATGAAACGCGGAAAAAATTGGGGCGATGAAACGCGGAAAAAATTGGGGCGATGAAACGCGGAAAAAATTGGGGCGATGAAACGCGGAAAAAATTGGGGCGATGAAACGCGGAAAAAATTGGGGCGATGAAACGCGGAAAAAATTGGGGCGATGAAACGCGGAAAAAATTGGGGCGATGAAACGCGGAAAAAATTGGGGCGATGAAACGCGGAAAAAATTGGGGCGATGAAACGCGGAAAAAATTGGGGCGATGAAACGCGGAAAAAATTGGGGCGATGAAACGCGGAAAAAATTGGGGCGATGAAACGCGGAAAAATTGTCTGAATAACTCAAATGGGGTGTTATTATTAGACGACTCTGAAGAAGAAATATTTGAAAGTATGTTTGTTAATTAGTTTGTTCTTAATGTAAACTGGACCTTTGTATTGAATTTAATTCAAATTGTTTCAGATTAGTATAATTAAAGATCTCAATTAAATTAGGTCTAATTTACCAATATTTATTCTAAAAGGGAATCACACTTTTAGGAAAGGTGGAAAATGGCTTGTTGATATTATAATCTTAATATCACAATTAGGTAACATTAATAGAACTTTCTCCTTGTTCTTTTTGGGTGACATGCGGTATTTTTTATCTATTTCTATAAAAATTGGGGCGAAGAAACGCGGAAAAATTGGGGCGAAGAAACGCGGAAAAATTGGGGCGAAGAAACGCGGAAAAATTGGGGCGAAGAAACGCGGAAAAATTGGGGCGAAGAAACGCGGAAAAATTGGGGCGAAGAAACGCGGAAAAATTGGGGCGAAGAAACGCGGAAAAATTGGGGCGAAGAAACGCGGAAAAATTGGGGCGAAGAAACGCGGAAAAATTGGGGCGAAGAAACGTGGAAAAATTGGGGCGAAGAAACGTGGAAATCGGTTTTCATAAAGTTGTATGAAATAATGGTATCTACGGTTTCTTTTTCTTGTTTTGTAGCAATACGATATTACCATTAGTGATCTTCAACCTAAAGAACGAGATTTTCGTTCGGACGCTAAAGACGTCGTTTATTTGATTCCTGAACTGTGCGTCATGACTGGTTTAACCGACATCATGAGAAGCCATTTCAATTTGATGAGGGAAGTGGCGACAACGACTCGTCCCGGACCTAGAAGCCGCGTTGAAATGGTCAAGAGCTTCATGAATCGCTGTCTTACCAACGCCAAGGTAAATTATTGTCAAATTTTAATTGGCGCGTCGCGTTCTTAACTAACTTAATTAACTATTCAGGTTAAAGAGGATATGGAAAAATGGGGAATAAGTTACGGAAGCGAACCATTGCAGTTGCAAGAAAAAATCATTCAAGGAAGGTCGGAGTTTTCTGCCAAAGACAGGGATTTTGGCAAGGATAATCCTCGTCACATGGACAAGTTCGCGATCATTTCGACCGAACGCGATCGTCCAAATTGCGACGAGTTGTATGAAACGTTCAAGATGAATGTCGCTGCTCCAAAAATGTAATTTTATTGATTTTTAATTAATAGTACTTGCTTTTAACTTTCATCGAGTGCAGACGTCCTTATTTTAGCTCCGACACGGCGACACCTAAGCCTAGGCTTAACGACAAGTCGGTATTTTTAATTTAGCATTGATTTAAACCCTAAATGTATTACTATTTACAAGGTTATTACTACCGCTAATTATTTTTATTATCATTATGACGAAGCACTGCTTAAGTGAGTGTAAATTTAACGGCAATGGGGAAAAGTATGGTGACATGATTCACTGTGGCTTCTGTGACAAATGGTTTCATTTTAAATGTATTGGGTTGGCTAAAACCATCGCTGGATCATTTTGGATATGTACCTCCTGTTTGGAAATACTTATTGACGTAAAGACTTTATTACCGGAACTAAAAACATTAACAGAATCTGAATCAAACTGGCAGGATGAACGGCAGACTGTAATGGCAACGATTGATACTCTTACAAGTGACAACAAAGCTATGAAGAAGACATTAAAGGAAAACATGAAAGTTACTTCGGAACTATCCGCTGCCTTAAAGCAACATGCGGAGGAACTTAAGAACGCTACAATAGAAGTTAATACACTAAAAGAAGAACTACAGGTCCTTAAGAACACTTGCGAGGAAAAACTTAATCAAACTGCTCCCAAGCAAATAGCATACCCTTACCCGGGGGCCGTGGCAATCCCCGCTGAAACCCCATTCATGCATCCAAGTTATAAACCTACCATAGGGGGAATGGAAACCGATAAAATACCTAGGATCAATAACACCTTTGTAAAAAGGTCATATACGGAAGTGGCAGTAAATTCTAAATCGAATCAACTTATCGACAGGAATCAACTTATCGATAGGAATCGTAACGATTTTGATAAACCCCAAGATACACATAAACAAACTAAAAAACCCTCGGCCTATAAAAATAGAATGGGTAAAATGATGGGTAACCAGCTGGAGATGTGCCCTCTTAAAGTGGCATGTACGAGTCATGATTTCTTTATTGGAAACTGTCTATCTACAACTACGGTCGAACTACTACAGAATTACCTAGATGGAGCCGGTATAGATACTTCGGCAATAAGACCTACATGGAAATCACTCAATACAGAGAAACTGACTAAATGCTTCATCCTTCGCACAACTACACCAAGTGAGAAAGTGTTAACAGCTTCACTATGGCCATGCGGAATGTCATGCCATAAACTAGAATATGTGCATCAGGGTCCACCAAACAAAGTGTGGGGGGAAAATACTGATGAAAATGCGAGACCCCTATGCAACCAAATTAAGTTTAGATATTTTCTATCAAATTGTCCTACTGAAATAAGCTCTAATCAAGTAATAGACTATCTAAAAACTCTGGGTATTTCACACTGTAATGTTGCTTTGTATCCACAAGAAAATACATGGTCTCAAGCCTATGTAATTGAATGTACGAAACGACAGGATGACATTATCCTTAAACTGGAAAACTGGCCTGTACCATACCGAATACAGAGATTCCATGACAAAAAACGTAGTGCTCAAACTGGGCCCCGTTTCGATGAAGTTTGACTCCCAAACTACATGGCAGTGGTGGATGATGGTCCACAAACTATATGTGATAATCACAGGCAAGAGGCAGACAATCCAGCACTTAATATATCATTACTTAAAGGGCTCAAAATAGCCCATTTAAATATCAGAAGCCTATCTCTCCACATCATTGATGTAGTATTTCTCCTGAAAGAATTCTCCCTGGACATACTTGGACTATCCGAGACCTGGTTGAAAGAAAATATTCCCGATAAAGTTACTGAGATTCCCGGCTACATATTTGTTAGAAAGGACAGGACAAATAAACGAGGCGGGGGTGTTGGCATATATATTAAAGAAGGACTAAATATATCTGTAGAAAATATTGCAACTGATGATGAAACCGTAGACTCAAACCTGGAGGCTCTATGGATAACCCTTGAGGAAAGAAACTGTAAGCGACTCTTAATAGGCGTTTGCTATCTTCCCCCGTGTGGAAACCATAAGGCATCCTACCAGGATCTAAAGGCACAACTACAGATGCTATCGCAAGACAATCGAAATCGGGAAATTATCTTTCTCGGTGATTTTAATACAAACCTACTCACACCAAATACCACGAACTGCCGAAACCTCAAGACCTCTACCTTTGGCTTTCAACAACTAGTTGTACACCCAACAAGAATAACACTAACAAGCAGCACGCTGGTTGATCATATATATACGAATGATCCACTGAAAATATCACTAGTAACAAATATACCACTGGGCATTTCTGACCATGACATGACTCTGCTTGTGAGGAAAAGAAGATGTCCAAAGGTTGAGAAGCGAATCTGCAGTGTGCGAAATTATCGCAAAATGAATATAGACTTATTCATAGAAGATATCAGACATAGCCTTAGGACCGAAACATGGGATGCTGCTGATATAGACACTGATGTGGCCCTGCTTAATTCTACAATTGTCAATGCACTGAATATACATGCTCCGAAAGTAATGAGAAGGATTAGCACATCCGACCCACCCTGGTTGACTAAAGAAGCAAAATATCTTATGCATCAACGCGACGTATATCTCCGGAAGAGTCGAATCCCGGGACAAAGATATTACTTTACTCAATATAAAGCATATAGGAACTTGGTAAACGAGAAGATCCGACTAGGAAAACGATACTACTTCCAGAATAATATAAATATTAACGAAACTGGGACAGCACAAGCATGGAAAACTTTAAAACCCTTCCTAAAAACTAAACTGCGAAAGATTGATGGAATTCGGAAAAAAGGACAAATGATTACGAACCCGAAGGATATCGCCTCTGAATTTAATGCATTTTTCACCACAATACCTACAACGACTCGGCTCACTCCTGTCACACCAGTAAAAAAAGTCAGTAATGAGTGTTTTTCATTCCATAACATAACTGAAGAATCAGTCTTTCACTACCTAAGAAAACTTGATCCAAACAAGGCTACCGGCGTAGACCTTATACCATCTAAGCTAATCAGAGCACTGGCCGGGATAATCGCACCGTTTCTGACAAAGATAATTAACTCCTCTTTTGCGACCTCCAAGTTTCCTGAGTCGTGGAAGAAAGCCAAAGTGGTTCCTATATATAAAAAAGGAGACCACACTGATATGGGGAACTATAGGCCTGTGTCTGTACTACCATGTCTCTCGAAATGTATTGAACATTTTGCACTGGTACAACTATATGACTTCTATACGAGAAATAACCTACTATATAAACTTCAATCTGGATTTCGCCCAGGCCATTCAACGATAACTAGCATCTTTTATTTATTAGAAACCATAATCTATCGGCTTAGTAATGGACACTACGTGGGAGTAGTTTTTGCCGACCTTAGTAAGGCGTTTGACACGGTGGACCATAATGTCCTTTTAAATATTCTTAAAAGTAAAAACTTATCGGAGGAGTCTCTGCGATGGTTTCAGTCGTATCTTTCCGATAGGAGTCAAGTAGTTACCATCAATGGAGAAAATTCTGAGCCGTGTAATGTAACCAAAGGAGTCCCCCAAGGTAGCATTCTCGGTCCAATGCTTTTCAACACGTACACTAGTGACGTAAATCAAAAACTTGAGCACAGCATATCAAATGAATATGCAGATGACGCGGCCCTCATAAACTCGGCAACAAGCATAGCTGTACTGATGTCTATCATGAGCAAAGAAGTGAAGCTACTAAAAGAAGCGCTTAATAGTAGAAACCTTACTCTTAATGAAAATAAGACTGAATTTATGATATTCTGTCCCAATGGAAGATCCTTGGATTCAGGGTGCTGTAAAATATTGTCAAATACACTCATCAAACGAGTCTCTCAATATAAATATTTGGGTATCTTAATAGATGATACTCTTTCATGGAGCCCAAACATTGATTACATAATCAAAAAAGTAAATGGAAGGATGGGAGTCTTACGTCCTCTTCATACGTCACTGGATACAGACACTCTCAATTTACTATACAAGGCCCTGATCCAGCCGATAATGACATACGGTGACATTTTTTATAACTCAGCAAATTTGACTAAATTAAACCAACTACAAGTTGTACAAAACAATGGCTCTCGCTTTACGGCAAAAAAGAAAAAGCGCTCCTCCGCAACAGAATCCCGCAATGAATTGGGTTGGTCATCACTAACAGAAATCTATAAAACCAATCTCCTGAAATTAATGTATCAGATCAATAAGGGGAAAACTCCGGCCTATATGAACGACTTCTTTACTAAACAAACGGAAATGCATAACCATTCAACTAGATCCAGCAACAATAATTTCCACGTAGAAGACCTTCAAACAACATTAAGAAAAAAAAGTGCAAAATTTCGCGGTATAACCTTATGGAACAAGCTGCCCCAATATCTAAAAAACATTGAATCGATAACCCTATTTAAAAAAGAGTTAACTAAATTTTTAAAAACTTAAATGTATTTTTATTCTATTTTAGTTTTGAGTTAATTTAAATTATAAGGACACCTTTGTAAACCAGATTTTATCTGAAAGGATTTCTCCGAAATAAAAGCCGTTATTATTATATTATAGTATTCGCGTCGCGGCTGCAAAAACTTTTATCTTACAGTACTTACTTTCCTATTTTTAAAATTATTATTTAAAATTAAATTTTATTATTAAAAGTGGAGAGAGAGAGAGTACTGACATTGAAGGTATGAAGTACTATATTTAAAAATATAATTTTAAATTATTTTAGAATGAGCGTCAGTGACGACAGAACGACGTCATTCCTCAACGAAATCAAAGAGGCGTTTAAGATGGGAGCCACCCTTATTGTGGCCATTGTGCCAAACAACAAAGAGGATCGTTATGACGCCATCAAGAAACTTTGTTGCATCGAATGCCCTGGTCATTATTTAATTTAATTTAATTAAATTAAATTAAGTTAACCACGTCAATTATTAACAATTTCAGATCCCACGGAGTTAGTGTGTTTATTACTGCTCATCTTAGGATGTGCTATAAATTGCGCTAACAAAGAAGTTTACTACGAAGCCATTTTTGGGTTGGAGACTTGGAGGTAAATGCGCAACAAGTTGTTAAGAACGCGATCAAACAGGTATCGGATCTTTTTTTTCTTCCCGAAAAATAACCGTGATTAAATAATAAAATAATTTAAATCCTTTAGCTTCTCAGGACCGACATCAGGGATGTTAATAAAATGACCGAATATCTTCAACTAGATCATGAAGCAAGAAAAAATTAAACGCTTGAAACTAATTTTGAAATTGTCCAAGATGAAAACAAAGCGTTACTCCTTGAACGTGAAGAGCTTCGCGAGAAGCTTAAACATTCTGAAAATCTACAAGATGCTAGGTTCGTTAGAGACTTTAGCAATTTATTTCTTAGACTCTTAATTCTTGATTAAACAAATTTAGCACTGTGGCTGGAAAACTGTTTCAACGAAAGAATGGTAGGCTTCATTGTTTACAAGAAGAAGTCTTCCACCTGGAAAACGCCATATATGAATACAAGGCGGAAGTCCAGGTTTTGAGGAAAGAACTGACAAATTTGCAACTGAAAAATGGTTAGTCGGGGTTATTTGAATATTAACATTTTAACCTTGCTTGTAGCCCCACTTTTCAAATAACCCCGGAGCTTGTAGCCCCACTTTTCAAATAACCCCGGAGCTTGTAGCCCCACTTTTCAAATAACCCCGGAGCTTGTAGCCCCACTTTTCAAATAACCCCGGAGCTTGTAGCCCCACTTTTCAAATAACCCCGGAGCTTGTAGCCCCACTTTTCAAATAACCCCGGAGCTTGTAGCCCCACTTTTCAAATAACCCCGGAGCTTGTAGCCCCACTTTTCAAATAACCCCGGAGCTTGTAGCCCCACTTTTCAAATAACCCCGGAGCTTGTAGCCCCACTTTTCAAATAACCCCGGAGCTTGTAGGGTAGGGCTTGTCAGCTCCGGGGGAAATTTGCCAGTAGGGCTTGTCAGCTCCGGGGGAAATTTGAAAGTAGGGCTTATCAGCTCCGGGGGAAATTTGAAAGTAGGGCTTGTCAGCTCCGGGGGAAATTTGAAAGTAGGGCTTGTCAGCTCCGGGGGAAATTTGAAAGTAGGGCTTATCAGCTCCGGGGGAAATTTGAAAGTAGGGCTTATCAGCTCCGGGGGAAATTTGCCAGTAGGGCTTGTCAGCTCCGGGGGAAATTTGAAAGTAGGGCTTGTCAGCTCCGGGGGAAATTTGAAAGTAGGGCTTGTCAGCTCCGGGGGAAATTTGAAAGTAGGGCTTGTCAGCTCCGGGGGAAATTTGAAAGTAGGGCTTGTCAGCTCCGGGGGAAATTTGAAAGTAGGGCTTGTCAGCTCCGGGGGAAATTTGAAAGTAGGGCTTGTCAGCTCCGGGGGAAATTTGAAAGTAGGGCTTGTCAGCTCCGGGGGAAATTTGAAAGTAGGGCTTGTCAGCTCCGGGGGAAATTTGAAAGTAGGGCTTGTCAGCTCCGGGGGAAATTTGAAAGTAGGGCTTGTCAGCTCCGGGGGAAATTTGCCAGTAGGGCTTGTCAGCTCCGGGGGAAATTTGCCAGTAGGGCTTGTCAGCTCCGGGGGAAATTTGCCAGTAGGGCTTGTCAGCTCCGGGGGAAATTTGCCAGTAGGGCTTGTCAGCTCCGGGGGAAATTTGCCAGTAGGGCTTGTCAGCTCCGGGGGAAATTTGCCAGTAGGGCTTGTCAGCTCCGGGGGAAATTTGAAAGTAGGGCTTATCAGCTCCGGGGGAAATTTGAAAGTAGGGCTTATCAGCTCCGGGGGAAATTTGCCAGTAGGGCTTATCAGCTCCGGGGGAAATTTGCCAGTAGGGCTTATCAGCTCCGGGGGAAATTTGCCAGTAGGGCTTATCAGCTCCGGGGGAAATTTGAAAGTAGGGCTTATCAGCTCCGGGGGAAATTTGAAAGTAGGGCTTATCAGCTCCGGGGGAAATTTGAAAGTAGGGCTTATCAGCTCCGGGGGAAATTTGCCAGTAGGGCTTATCAGCTCCGGGGGAAATTTGCCAGTAGGGCTTATCAGCTCCGGGGGAAATTTGCCAGTAGGGCTTATCAGCTCCGGGGGAAATTTGCCAGTAGGGCTTATCAGCTCCGGGGGAAATTTGCCAGTAGGGCTTATCAGCTCCGGGGGAAATTTGCCAGTAGGGCTTATCAGCTCCGGGGGAAATTTGCCAGTAGGGCTTATCAGCTCCGGGGGAAATTTGCCAGTAGGGCTTATCAGCTCCGGGGGAAATTTGCCAGTAGGGCTTATCAGCTCCGGGGGAAATTTGCCAGTAGGGCTTGCCAGCTCCGGGGGAAATTTGAAAGTAGGGCTTGTCAGCTCCGGGGGAAATAATAATAATAATCTTAATATCACAATTAGGTAACATTAATAGAACTTTCTCCTTGTTCTTTTTGGGTGACATGCGGTATTTTTTATCTATTTCTATAAAAATTGGAGCGATGAAACGTGGAAAAATTGGGGCGATGAAACGTGGAAAAATTGGGGCGATGAAACGTGGAAAAATTGGGGCGATGAAACGTGGAAAAATTGGGGCGATGAAACGTGGAAAAATTGGGGCGATGAAACGTGGAAAAATTGGGGCGATGAAACGTGGAAAAATTGGGGCGATGAAACGTGGAAAAATTGGGGCGATGAAACGTGGAAAAATTGGGGCGATGAAACGTGGAAAAATTGGGGCGATGAAACGTGGAAAAATTGGGGCGATGAAACGTGGAAAAATTGGGGCGATGAAACGTGGAAAAATTGGGGCGATGAAACGTGGAAAACTTGGGGCGATGAAACGTGGAAAAATTGGGGCGATGAAACGTGGAAAAATTGGGGCGATGAAACGTGGAAAAATTGGGGCGATGAAACGTGGAAAAATTGGGGCGATGAAACGTGGAAAAATTGGGGCGATGAAACGTGGAAAAATTGGGGCGATGAAACGTGGAAAAATTGGGGCGATGAAACGTGGAAAAATTGGGGCGATGAAACGTGGAAAAATTGGGGCGATGAAACGTGGAAAAATTGGGGCGAAAAAACGTGGAAATCGGTTTTCATAAAGTTGTATGAAATAATGGTATCTACGGTTTCTTTTTCTTGTTTTGTAGCAATACGATATTACCATTAGTGATCTTCAACCTAAAGAACGAGATTTTCGTTCGGACGCTAAAGACGTCGTTTATTTGATTCCTGAACTGTGCGTCATGACTGGTTTAACCGACATCATGAGAAGCCATTTCAATTTGATGAGGGAAGTGGCGACAACGACTCGTCCCGGACCTAGAAGCCGCGTTGAAATGGTCAAGAGCTTCATGAATCGCTGTCTTACCAACGCCAAGGTAAATTATTGTCAAATTTTAATTGGCGCGTCGCGTTCTTAACTAACTTAATTAACTATTCAGGTTAAAGAGGATATGGAAAAATGGGGAATAAGTTACGGAAGCGAACCATTGCAGTTGAAAGGCCGCGTTGTTCCGCAAGAAAAAATCATTCAAGGAAGGTCGGAGTTTACTGCCAAAGACAGGGATTTTGGCAAGGACATGAGGAGTAAGCCCATGCATAATCCTCGTCATATGGACAAGTTCGCGATGATTTCGACTCAACGCGATCGTCCTAATTGCGAGGAGTTGTATGAAACGTTCAAGAGGGTTTGCGGACCTTTGAAGATGAATGTCGCCGCTCCAAAAATGTAATTTTATTGATTTTTAATTCTTTAGTTCTTACTTTTAACTTTTAGTATTCGCGTCGCTTTATCTTACAGTACTTTTAATTTGTAGGCTTCGCGTCGCGTCTGCGAGAACTTTTATCTTACAGTACTTACTTTTAATTTGTAGTATTCTTAGACTCTTAATTCTTGATTAAACAAATTTAGCTCTGTGGTTGGAAAACTGTTTCAACAAAAGAATCGTAGGCTTCAAGAAGTCTTCCACCTGGAATACGCTATATATGAATACAAGGCGGAAGGTTCTTTGGCTTATACGTTCCAAGTTATTTTACTTAAACGTTCCAAGTTCTTTTACTTAAACGTTCCAAGTTCTTTTACTTAAACGTTCCAAGTTCTTTTCCTTATACGTTCCACCAAGTTGTTTGAATTCATCCGAGATGGACTCTATGAAGGATATACTAGACAATCTTATAATTTGGGTAAGCTTTGGCTTTTTGTTAATGCAAGGAAGTTGAAGGAAGGAAGATTAGAATGGCCCTTTAATAAAATAATCTACCCGTTTTTGTCTGAATAATTACGTATTGATTAGAAAATATTTAAAATTAAATCACTTATTAGATTAAAACATTCCAAGTGCAAGTGAGGATAGCACCGCTTTTGAATTGTCTGATGCTAAAATGTAAATACACATGCTTGCTTAGTGCTTGCTTAAAAATATTCAACTTTTAATATTAATAAACTACAGCGAGCCAAAATATTTCTGCTCCGAATGGCTTGTTCGCATTAGGGAACTCAACTGAGAAATAATAATTTTAAACTTTATTATTTAGCCACGTAACTTAAATGAAGTGCTTAACGGTATACGTCGTTATAATTTGGACGTATTATGTTGCCGGAAATCAATGAAATAGTAGAGGCTCAAGATGTGACGCAGTTAACATGTTTATTACGGCTCATCTTAGGATGCGCGATAAATTGCGCCCAAAAAGATGTTTTCCTCGAAGCCATTTATGCTTTGGAGGTAAATGCACAACGTGTTGTTATGGACGCCATCAAACATTTATTTTCTTCCCGAAAACTAACCGTGATTAAATAATAAAATAATTTAAATCCTTTAGCTACTCAGGACGGACTTCACGGAGGTTAACGAAATGACAGAGTACCTCCAACTTGATCATGAAGCAAGGAAAAAGTTAAAATCTCGATGTCTGGAACTTGAAACTAATTTCGAGATCATCCAAGATGAAAAGAGCTTCGTGAAAAGCTTAAAGATTCTGAAGATTTAGAAGATCGTTGTATGAAAAATTATGATTTGAAAGATGTTTTTGCTTGTTACAATGAAGTATTTTGCGTTTTCCCTTACTTTGAAGAAATTCCACATAAAATAAGCTGCTTTTTTCACGAGTAAGATGCGCGCTTTAAATGAAATTATCTTAAATTGGTGTTTAAAAACATGTTTATTAAATATCAGGATTGGAGAACATGAAGTTGCTAAGCAGTATTTGGGGAAACCCTCATTTTACTCCTGCAATAATGTGCATGCAAAATATAAGCAATTACTTAAAGAGGACAGAACCATATTTGAAGCTTTTTTGGAGAAGGAATGGAAACAAGAAGAGATGAAGAAGAGGAATGATGGAAATAAAGCTAATGGTAAAACCAATGGATAAAAATAAAAAGAACCAGTTAAGAAGAAGGGGGAAATTTGAAAGTAGGGCTTATCAGCTCCGGGGGAAATTTGCCAGTAGGGCTTATCAGCTCCGGGGGAAATTTGCCAGTAGGGCTTATCAGCTCCGGGGGAAATTTGCCAGTAGGGCTTATCAGCTCCGGGGGAAATTTGAAAGTAGGGCTTATCAGCTCCGGGGGAAATTTGAAAGTAGGGCTTATCAGCTCCGGGGGAAATTTGCCAGTAGGGCTTATCAGCTCCGGGGGAAATTTGAAAGTAGGGCTTATCAGCTCCGGGGGAAATTTGAAAGTAGGGCTTGTCAGCTCCGGGGGAAATTTGAAAGTAGGGCTTATCAGCTCCGGGGGAAATTTGCCAGTAGGGCTTATCAGCTCCGGGGGAAATTTGAAAGTAGGGCTTATCAGCTCCGGGGGAAATTTGAAAGTAGGGCTTATCAGCTCCGGGGGAAATTTGAAAGTAGGGCTTATCAGCTCCGGGGGAAATTTGAAAGTAGGGCTTATCAGCTCCGGGGGAAATTTGCCAGTAGGGCTTATCAGCTCCGGGGGAAATTTGCCAGTAGGGCTTATCAGCTCCGGGGGAAATTTGAAAGTAGGGCTTATCAGCTCCGGGGGAAATTTGAAAGTAGGGCTTATCAGCTCCGGGGGAAATTTGCCAGTAGGGCTTATCAGCTCCGGGGGAAATTTGAAAGTAGGGCTTATCAGCTCCGGGGGAAATTTGAAAGTAGGGCTTATCAGCTCCGGGGGAAATTTGAAAGTAGGGCTTATCAGCTCCGGGGGAAATTTGAAAGTAGGGCTTATCAGCTCCGGGGGAAATTTGAAAGTAGGGCTTATCAGCTCCGGGGGAAATTTGCCAGTAGGGCTTATCAGCTCCGGGGGAAATTTGCCAGTAGGGCTTATCAGCACCGGGGGAAATTTGAAAGTAGGGCTTATCAGCTCCGGGGGAAATTTGCCAGTAGGGCTTATCAGCTCCGGGGGAAATTTGCCAGTAGGGCTTATCAGCTCCGGGGGAAATTTGCCAGTAGGGCTTATCAGCTCCGGGGGAAATTTGAAAGTAGGGCTTATCAGCTCCGGGGGAAATTTGCCAGTAGGGCTTATCAGCTCCGGGGGAAATTTGAAAGTAGGGCTTATCAGCTCCGGGGGAAATTTGAAAGTAGGGCTTATCAGCTCCGGGGGAAATTTGCCAGTAGGGCTTATCAGCTCCGGGGGAAATTTGAAAGTAGGGCTTGTCAGCTCCGGGGGAAATTTGAAAGTAGGGCTTGTCAGCTCCGGGGGAAATTTGCCAGTAGGGCTTGTCAGCTCCGGGGGAAATTTGCCAGTAGGGCTTGTCAGCTCCGGGGGAAATTTGCCAGTAGGGCTTGTCAGCTCCGGGGGAAATTTGAAAGTAGGGCTTGTCAGCTCCGGGGGAAATTTGCCAGTAGGGCTTGTCAGCTCCGGGGGAAATTTGCCAGTAGGGCTTGTCAGCTCCGGGGGAAATTTGAAAGTAGGGCTTGTCAGCTCCGGGGGAAATTTGCCAGTAGGGCTTGTCAGCTCCGGGGGAAATTTGCCAGTAGGGCTTGTCAGCTCCGGGGGAAATTTGAAAGTAGGGCTTGTCAGCTCCGGGGGAAATTTGCCAGTAGGGCTTGTCAGCTCCGGGGGAAATTTGCCAGTAGGGCTTGTCAGCTCCGGGGGAAATTTGCCAGTAGGGCTTGTCAGCTCCGGGGGAAATTTGCCAGTAGGGCTTGTCAGCTCCGGGGGAAATTTGCCAGTAGGGCTTGTCAGCTCCGGGGGAAATTTGCCAGTAGGGCTTGTCAGCTCCGGGGGAAATTTGCCAGTAGGGCTTGTCAGCTCCGGGGGAAATTTGCCAGTAGGGCTTGTCAGCTCCGGGGGAAATTTGCCAGTAGGGCTTGTCAGCTCCGGGGGAAATTTGCCAGTAGGGCTTGTCAGCTCCGGGGGAAATTTGCCAGTAGGGCTTGTCAGCTCCGGGGGAAATTTGCCAGTAGGGCTTGTCAGCTCCGGGGGAAATTTGCCAGTAGGGCTTATCAGATCAATAAGGGGAAAACTCCGGCCTATATGAACGACTTCTTTACTAAACAAACGGAAATGCATAACCATTCAACTAGATCCAGCAACAATAATTTCCACGTAGAAGACCTTCAAACAACATTAAGAAAAAAAAGTGCAAAATTTCGCGGTATAACCTTATGGAATTTCAAGTTCATTACTGATATTGTTTCGTTGCATTCCTCCCTAATTAATTTAGTTTAATTATAATTAATTTTTAAAATAATTATATTAATATTTACTTTATTTTTTCGTAACGGTTTCGGGCCTCTAATTTAATTTCGGAAATTTGGTTTTCGTAAAATTTAATTAGTTTAAAATTATCTTCACTCTGTTAATTAGTAATAAGGATAATTAAATTATTTAAATTTAATTTTAATTATTATTCATTCATTAACAACACCTTAAGATTTCGTTCATTTTCGATTTGATTTAATTGCGATTCGAGTTCCTTAATTATGTTTGATTGGTCTTGAAGAATGGCGTCTAATTCTAATTCAGTGTGGGATACTTGACCTCTTATGACGTCATTAAGGGCATCGTCTAAACGCTTTTGGGTCAAATATTCCATTTCTTTAAAACATTCGCAAAAATCTATAAAAGAAATAGATTAAATTAATATTTTGTTAATTAACACTTAGTTACCAGCATGATATTGGTAATTAAAAGAAAAGGTAACTTTTTTTTTTAAACACTTAATCAAGTATTTCTTCATTTTAATTAAATTTTGCTTGGGGTTAATATTATTAACCGAGTCTTTTGATATCTCCATATATTCCCTATTTAATATATACCCTTTAAGCCGCTTGGTTTCCATTAATAAACTAAGCTTGCCAAGCCTCTAAAAGACTAATCTTACTTTGTAAAATCAGACATATCATTGGTCGCCTCAGACCTATCAGTTGTTAAATACGCGAAGGTATCTAGCTTCTGATTGGTCGCTTTCAAAATATGAATAATCCTTTGTTTATTCAAAAGCGCCATTTCAAGTTGTACCGCCATAAATTTCTCTAATTTTAATTGTAAATTAATTAACTTAATGTTAAATTAAATTAAATTAATCTTAAATTAATCAGCCTTTCAAAGATATCGTGAGATATTAACGTAAATACTTGTGTAAATAAACCATCCATAATATAATATAAAAATAGCAATAACCGTTAAGCCTTGGCCCCCCTCTTAATTTGCAATTAATTTTTTTATCAAAGCCCAATTACAATCAAATTAGCATTTTTATCTCCTCTTGGTTAACAAATCATGTTTACACAAGTGACAAAGGTTGAATGATATTATATGGAAAAGTATTTGGCGTTCGTTTTATTCTCTCGCTAAGCCTTTGCGTGATCAAAGCAATCAAGGACAGGACTTGGTAGAGAAATTGCTGTTTAGACAGTAATAATGTATATTACAGAGTGTGTATGTGTGTGGCAACATTTTAGAGGTTAGAAAAGAACGCCCAGAATTGTGGTGGCTCCTTTGTTAATGTGATTGATTAAAATGGATTAATGAACTATGCTCACGAAACCACAACATTTTTAAATTAAAATATAACGTTTTTTAATTAAGTTTGTGGTTCATTCAAATTCAAATCAAATATTGTTTAAAATTACTAGGGGCCTAGTTCTATTAAAAACTTCATGAATTAATTTTCTTTATTTTCTTTAGTTCAAATTATAACCACTTGGGGCAGCACTTTCTAGTCCAGAGAAATGTTTTGTCTCTCTCATAACAAAGTGCATTGTTCTCTCACAATAGCGGTTGCTTTTAATTTATTCATAAATAGCATATTTAAACAGTTTTTCTTACATACCCAAGTATCTCTGCTGTTTAATTTAATATTGTATTTTATTTTTTTTTATCGTAAAATACTTTATTTGAAAGTAGTAGTGTTTACATTATTAGGCTTAACGAAGTTTATAGTCTTTTGTTTATGGGTCGTAACCGTGGTAACCAAAATCGATTTTATTTTTCCCGCGTTTTTCGACCTTTTTTATAAATATATAACTCAAATTACTACTTAACATCAGAAAACATTCGTATAATTATTTGAATTAGTTCTTTATTGTAAACTTATATATTTAACAACGGTTTTACACATATTTAAATTTGCCGCCAGTTTGTATACGACAAAACTCAAGGGAAGAGAAAGTGGGCTGTAAATAAGCTAAAGAAGTTAGGCTTAACTTGTTTACCTTTGATCAAGCAGACGATAAAAGTTTCGCGCCAGAGTTTGAGTTTGCATCTCGTACTCCCTGTTTAAATTAGTAATTAAGTACAATAAAATCAATTTAATGCGAAGTATACATTCTTACCAATTACCATACGCGATAAAATCCAAGTTACACGATTCCGGATTTTGTTTCGATAAAGATTTTAAACACGTAACGCCTGAGAAATTACAAAAAGGTAAATATGCCAAGGCTTAGCTTATGACTGCAACATGATTTATCAATCATTTACCCATCACATTTTCCCTAAAATTAGAAACTGGATTAAGTTTGGATGATGTAAATACTGTTTTAAATACAATTATTAACGCCCCTTCACCCCTTAATAAATGCACAACCGGTAACATAAGCCTTCAGAAAGAACAAAGTAGTGAAAGTATTATAACGTTCAGTCAGAAAATAGACCAGATTTTAGGCGGTGGTGTACCTCTTTGTAAAATAACTGAGATTTGTGGGTGCCCTGGTACAGGAAAGACCCAATTATGGTACTATCTTAATTAATTTAATTCCCAAAACTATTAGTAACCCTCTTTACAATGTTTATTTAGTTTACAATTATGTATTGATGTTCAAATTCCAATAACAATGGGTGGTATTGATGGTGAAGCCATATTTATTGATACAGAGAGAACGTTTTTCACTCAAAGACTTATAGAAATCGCGTCAGCCACTGTAGAACATTGTAATTTATATTACTCTAATCAAACTTTAGACCTTAAAGGTATTTTTTTAATTAAATTAAGCTTTAATTAAACAATAATTAGGCCTTTCTTTATAGATTTTACAGTTGATAAAATTTTAAATGGTATTCAATATATAAACTGTAAGAGTTATGTTGAACTTTTAGCAATCGTTAATCAACTACCACAGATTATAGATAAAAATGATAAAGTATGTTTATACAACATTTAAAGTGTTTAAACTAATTTCTTAATTATTATAGATTAAATTAATAATAATAGATAGTATAGCTTTTCATTTCCGTTATGGCTATGATGATACATTCTATAAACGTACAAAAATACTTAATAATGTAGCCAAGTCTTTAATTAAACTTGCAACTCATAAAAATCTAGCTGTAAGTTTTAGATAATTATATATTTAACAGTAACCCGTATTAATTAAGCTATTTTTTCTCTAATGAATCAAGGTAGTTTGGACCAATCAAATGACTACAAAATTTGGTGAAAAACAAATAGTTCTTGTACCATCTTTAGGTGATAATTTCGCCCATAATTGTAATCTCAAATTAATTTTATATTGGGATAATGAAACTAGGAAAGCTTTACTCCAAAAAAGTCCTTTTAATCAAGAGACAGTGGCTCCTTTTCAAATTTTAGTGAGTTTGATGATGATTAATCTGATAGAAATAGGCACACTAACTGTGGAACAGCTTAGCTTGGGTGGGACGCCAAAAAAAGGGGGAGGAACAGTCGGACTGAATTGTAATTGGTTCATCTGTACCCTTCTTAACCAATTAAAATAGAGTCCGCCTGTAATTGGTTCATCTGTAGCCCTTCTTAACCAATCACAATTAAGTCCGCCTATTTCCCCCCCCCCCCTGTAATTGGTTCATCTGTAGCCCTTCTTAACCAATCACAATTAAGTCCGCCTATTTCCCCCCCCCTGTAATTGGTTCATCTGTAGCCCTTCTTAACCAATCACAATTAAGTCCGCCTATTTCCCCCCCCCTGTAATTGGTTCATCTGTAGCCCTTCTTAACCAATCACAATTAAGTCCGCCTATTTCCCCCCCCCCCTGTAATTGGTTCATCTGTAGCCCTTCTTAACCAATCACAATTAAGTCCGCCTATTTCCCCCCCCCCTGTAATTGGTTCATCTGTAACCCTTCTTAACCAATCACAATTAAGTCCGCCTATTTCCCCCCCCCCTGTAATTGGTTCATCTGTAGCCCTTCTTAACCAATCACAATTAAGTCCGCCTATTTCCCCCCCCTGTAATTGGTTCATCTGTAGCCCTTCTTAACCAATCACAATTAAGTCCGCCTATTTCCCCCCCCTGTAATTGGTTCATCTGTAGCCCTTCTTAACCAATCACAATTAAGTCCGCCTATTTCCCCCCCCCCTGTAATTGGTTCATCTGTAGCCCTTCTTAACCAATCACAATTAAGTCCGCCTATTTCCCCCCCCTGTAATTGGTTCATCTGTAGCCCTTCTTAACCAATCACAATTAAGTCCGCCTATTTCCCCCCCCCCTGTAATTGGTTCATCTGTAGCCCTTCTTAACCAATCACAATTAAGTCCGCCTATTTCCCCCCCCCTGTAATTGGTTCATCTGTAGCCCTTCTTAACCAATCACAATTAAGTCCGCCTATTTCCCCCCCTGTAATTGGTTCATCTGTAGCCCTTCTTAACCAATCACAATTAAGTCCGCCTATTTCCCCCCCCCTGTAATTGGTTCATCTGTAGCCCTTCTTAACCAATCACAATTAAGTCCGCCTATTTCCCCCCCCTGTAATTGGTTCATCTGTAGCCCTTCTTAACCAATCACAATTAAGTCCGCCTATTTCCCCCCCTGTAATTGGTTCATCTGTAGCCCTTCTTAACCAATCACAATTAAGTCCGCCTATTTCCCCCCCCCTGTAATTGGTTCATCTGTAGCCCTTCTTAACCAATCACAATTAAGTCCGCCTATTTCCCCCCCCTGTAATTGGTTCATCTGTAGCCCTTCTTAACCAATCACAATTAAGTCCGCCTATTTCCCCCCCCCCCTGTAATTGGTTCATCTGTAGCCCTTCTTAACCAATCACAATTAAGTCCGCCTATTTCCCCCCCCCCTGTAATTGGTTCATCTGTAGCCCTTCTTAACCAATCACAATTAAGTCCGCCTATTTCCCCCCCCCCCTGTAATTGGTTCATCTGTAGCCCTTCTTAACCAATCACAATTAAGTCCGCCTATTTCCCCCCCTGTAATTGGTTCATCTGTAGCCCTTCTTAACCAATCACAATTAAGTCCGCCTATTTCCCCCCCCCCTGTAATTGGTTCATCTGTAGCCCTTCTTAACCAATCACAATTAAGTCCGCCTATTTCCCCCCCCCCCTGTAATTGGTTCATCTGTAGCCCTTCTTAACCAATCACAATTAAGTCCGCCTATTTCCCCCCCCCCCTGTAATTGGTTCATCTGTAGCCCTTCTTAACCAATCACAATTAAGTCCGCCTATTTCCCCCCCCCCCCCTGTAATTGGTTCATCTGTAGCCCTTCTTAACCAATCACAATTAAGTCCGCCTATTTCCCCCCCTGTAATTGGTTCATCTGTAGCCCTTCTTAACCAATCACAATTAAGTCCGCCTATTTCCCCCCCCCCCCTGTAATTGGTTCATCTGTAGCCCTTCTTAACCAATAACAATTAAGTCCGCCTATTTCCCCCCCTGTAATTGGTTCATCTGTAGCCCTTCTTAACCAATCACAATTAAGTCCGCCTATTTCCCCCCCCCCCTGTAATTGGTTCATCTGTAGCCCTTCTTAACCAATCACAATTAAGTCCGCCTATTTCCCCCCCCCCTGTAATTGGTTCATCTGTAGCCCTTCTTAACCAATCACAATTAAGTCCGCCTATTTCCCCCCCCCCTGTAATTGGTTCATCTGTAGCCCTTCTTAACCAATCACAATTAAGTCCGCCTATTTCCCCCCCCCCTGTAATTGGTTCATCTGTAGCCCTTCTTAACCAATCACAATTAAGTCCGCCTATTCCCCCCCCCCCTGTAATTGGTTCATCTGTAGCCCTTCTTAACCAATCACAATTAAGTCCGCCTATTTCCCCCCCTGTAATTGGTTCATCTGTAGCCCTTCTTAACCAATCACAATTAAGTCCGCCTATTTCCCCCCCCCTGTAATTGGTTCATCTGTAGCCCTTCTTAACCAATCACAATTAAGTCCGCCTATTTCCCCCCCCCCTGTAATTGGTTCATCTGTAGCCCTTCTTAACCAATCACAATTAAGTCCGCCTATTTCCCCCCCCCCTGTAATTGGTTCATCTGTAGCCCTTCTTAACCAATCACAATTAAGTCCGCCTATTTCCCCCCCCCCTGTAATTGGTTCATCTGTAGCCCTTCTTAACCAATCACAATTAAGTCCGCCTATTTCCCCCCCTGTAATTGGTTCATCTGTAGCCCTTCTTAACCAATCACAATTAAGTCCGCCTATTTCCCCCCCCCTGTAATTGGTTCATCTGTAGCCCTTCTTAACCAATAACAATTAAGTCCGCCTATTTCCCCCCCTGTAATTGGTTCATCTGTAGCCCTTCTTAACCAATCACAATTAAGTCCGCCTATTTCCCCCCCCCTGTAATTGGTTCATCTGTAGCCCTTCTTAACCAATCACAATTAAGTCCGCCTATTTCCCCCCCCCCCCCTGTAATTGGTTCATCTGTAGCCCTTCTTAACCAATCACAATTAAGTCCGCCTATTTCCCCCCCCCCTGTAATTGGTTCATCTGTAGCCCTTCTTAACCAATCACAATTAAGTCCGCCTATTTACCCCCCCCTGTAATTGGTTCATCTGTAGCCCTTCTTAACCAATCACAATTAAGTCCGCCTATTTCCCCCCCCCCTGTAATTGGTTCATCTGTAGCCCTTCTTAACCAATCACAATTAAGTCCGCCTATTTCCCCCCCTGTAATTGGTTCATCTGTAGCCCTTCTTAACCAATCACAATTAAGTCCGCCTATTTCCCCCCCCCCCTGTAATTGGTTCATCTGTAGCCCTTCTTAACCAATCACAATTAAGTCCGCCTATTTCCCCCCCCCCCCTGTAATTGGTTCATCTGTAGCCCTTCTTAACCAATCACAATTAAGTCCGCCTATTCCCCCCCCCCCTGTAATTGGTTCATCTGTAGCCCTTCTTAACCAATCACAATTAAGTCCGCCTATTTCCCCCCCCCCTGTAATTGGTTCATCTGTAGCCCTTCTTAACCAATCACAATTAAGTCCGCCTATTTCCCCCCCTGTAATTGGTTCATCTGTAGCCCTTCTTAACCAATCACAATTAAGTCCGCCTATTTCCCCCCCCCCTGTAATTGGTTCATCTGTAGCCCTTCTTAACCAATAACAATTAAGTCCGCCTATTTCCCCCCCTGTAATTGGTTCAACTGTAGCCCTTCTTAACCAATCACAATTAAGTCCGCCTATTTCCCCCCCCCCTGTAATTGGTTCATCTGTAGCCCTTCTTAACCAATAACAATTAAGTCCGCCTATTTCCCCCCCCCTGTAATTGGTTCATCTGTAGCCCTTCTTAACCAATCACAATTAAGTCCGCCTATTTCCCCCCCCCCCCTGTAATTGGTTCATCTGTAGCCCTTCTTAACCAATCACAATTAAGTCCGCCTATTTCCCCCCCCCCCCTGTAATTGGTTCATCTGTAGCCCTTCTTAACCAATCACAATTAAGTCCGCCTATTTCCCCCCCCCCTGTAATTGGTTCATCTGTAGCCCTTCTTAACCAATCACAATTAAGTCCGCCTATTTCCCCCCCTGTAATTGGTTCATCTGTAGCCCTTCTTAACCAATCACAATTAAGTCCGCCTATTTCCCCCCCCCCTGTAATTGGTTCATCTGTAGCCCTTCTTAACCAATCACAATTAAGTCCGCCTATTTCCCCCCCCCCTGTAATTGGTTCATCTGTAGCCCTTCTTAACCAATCACAATTAAGTCCGCCTATTTCCCCCCCCCCCTGTAATTGGTTCATCTGTAGCCCTTCTTAACCAATCACAATTAAGTCCGCCTATTTCCCCCCCCCCTGTAATTGGTTCATCTGTAGCCCTTCTTAACCAATCACAATTAAGTCCGCCTATTTCCCCCCCTGTAATTGGTTCATCTGTAGCCCTTCTTAACCAATTAGAATAGAGTCCGCCTATTCCTCCCCCTGTAATTGGTTCATCTGTAGCCCCTCTTAACCAATTAAAATAGAGTCCGCCTATTTCCCCCCCCCCTGTAATTGGTTCATCTGTAGCCCTTCTTAACCAATCACAATTAAGTCCGCCTATTTCCCCCCCCCCTGTAATTGGTTCATCTGTAGCCCTTCTTAACCAATAACAATTAAGTCCGCCTATTTCCCCCCCTGTAATTGGTTCATCTGTAGCCCTTCTTAACCAATCACAATTAAGTCCGCCTATTTCCCCCCCCCCCTGTAATTGGTTCATCTGTAGCCCTTCTTAACCAATAACAATTAAGTCCGCCTATTTCCCCCCCCCTGTAATTGGTTCATCTGTAGCCCTTCTTAACCAATCACAATTAAGTCCGCCTATTTCCCCCCCCCTGTAATTGGTTCATCTGTAGCCCTTCTTAACCAATCACAATTAAGTCCGCCTATTTCCCCCCCCCCTGTAATTGGTTCATCTGTAGCCCTTCTTAACCAATCACAATTAAGTCCGCCTATTTCCCCCCCCCCCTGTAATTGGTTCATCTGTAGCCCTTCTTAACCAATCACAATTAAGTCCGCCTATTCCCCCCCCCCCTGTAATTGGTTCATCTGTAGCCCTTCTTAACCAATCACAATTAAGTCCGCCTATTTCCCCCCCCCTGTAATTGGTTCATCTGTAGCCCTTCTTAACCAATCACAATTAAGTCCGCCTATTTCCCCCCCTGTAATTGGTTCATCTGTAGCCCTTCTTAACCAATCACAATTAAGTCCGCCTATTTCCCCCCCCCCCTGTAATTGGTTCATCTGTAGCCCTTCTTAACCAATAACAATTAAGTCCGCCTATTTCCCCCCCTGTAATTGGTTCAACTGTAGCCCTTCTTAACCAATCACAATTAAGTCCGCCTATTTCCCCCCCCCCCCTGTAATTGGTTCATCTGTAGCCCTTCTTAACCAATAACAATTAAGTCCGCCTATTTCCCCCCCCCCTGTAATTGGTTCATCTGTAGCCCTTCTTAACCAATCACAATTAAGTCCGCCTATTTCCCCCCCCCCTGTAATTGGTTCATCTGTAGCCCTTCTTAACCAATCACAATTAAGTCCGCCTATTTCCCCCCCCCCCTGTAATTGGTTCATCTGTAGCCCTTCTTAACCAATCACAATTAAGTCCGCCTATTTCCCCCCCCCCTGTAATTGGTTCATCTGTAGCCCTTCTTAACCAATCACAATTAAGTCCGCCTATTTCCCCCCCTGTAATTGGTTCATCTGTAGCCCTTCTTAACCAATCACAATTAAGTCCGCCTATTTCCCCCCCCCCCTGTAATTGGTTCATCTGTAGCCCTTCTTAACCAATCACAATTAAGTCCGCCTATTTCCCCCCCCCCTGTAATTGGTTCATCTGTAGCCCTTCTTAACCAATCACAATTAAGTCCGCCTATTTCCCCCCCCCTGTAATTGGTTCATCTGTAGCCCTTCTTAACCAATCACAATTAAGTCCGCCTATTTCCCCCCCCCCTGTAATTGGTTCATCTGTAGCCCTTCTTAACCAATCACAATTAAGTCCGCCTATTTCCCCCCCTGTAATTGGTTCATCTGTAGCCCTTCTTAACCAATTAGAATAGAGTCCGCCTATTCCTCCCCCTGTAATTGGTTCATCTGTAGCCCCTCTTAACCAATTAAAATAGAGTCCGCCTATTTCCCCCCCCCCTGTAATTGGTTCATCTGTAGCCCTTCTTAACCAATCACAATTAAGTCCGCCTATTTCCCCCCCCCTGTAATTGGTTCATCTGTAGCCCTTCTTAACCAATAACAATTAAGTCCGCCTATTTCCCCCCCTGTAATTGGTTCATCTGTAGCCCTTCTTAACCAATCACAATTAAGTCCGCCTATTTCCCCCCCCCCTGTAATTGGTTCATCTGTAGCCCTTCTTAACCAATAACAATTAAGTCCGCCTATTTCCCCCCCCCTGTAATTGGTTCATCTGTAGCCCTTCTTAACCAATCACAATTAAGTCCGCCTATTTCCCCCCCCCTGTAATTGGTTCATCTGTAGCCCTTCTTAACCAATCACAATTAAGTCCGCCTATTTCCCCCCCCCCCTGTAATTGGTTCATCTGTAGCCCTTCTTAACCAATCACAATTAAGTCCGCCTATTTCCCCCCCCCCTGTAATTGGTTCATCTGTAGCCCTTCTTAACCAATCACAATTAAGTCCGCCTATTTCCCCCCCTGTAATTGGTTCATCTGTAGCCCTTCTTAACCAATCACAATTAAGTCCGCCTATTTCCCCCCCCCCTGTAATTGGTTCATCTGTAGCCCTTCTTAACCAATCACAATTAAGTCCGCCTATTTCCCCCCCCCCTGTAATTGGTTCATCTGTAGCCCTTCTTAACCAATCACAATTAAGTCCGCCTATTTCCCCCCCCCTGTAATTGGTTCATCTGTAGCCCTTCTTAACCAATCACAATTAAGTCCGCCTATTTCCCCCCCCCCTGTAATTGGTTCATCTGTAGCCCTTCTTAACCAATCACAATTAAGTCCGCCTATTTCCCCCCCTGTAATTGGTTCATCTGTAGCCCTTCTTAACCAATTAGAATAGAGTCCGCCTATTCCTCCCCCTGTAATTGGTTCATCTGTAGCCCCTCTTAACCAATTAAAATAGAGTCCGCCTATTTCCCCCCCCCCCTGTAATTGGTTCATCTGTAGCCCTTCTTAACCAATCACAATTAAGTCCGCCTATTTCCCCCCCCCCCTGTAATTGGTTCATCTGTAGCCCTTCTTAACCAATCACAATTAAGTCCGCCTATTTCCCCCCCCTGTAATTGGTTCATCTGTAGCCCTTCTTAACCAATCACAATTAAGTCCGCATATTTCCCCCCCCCTGTAATTGGTTCATCTGTAGCCCTTCTTAACCAATCACAATTAAGTCCGCCTATTTCCCCCCCCCCTGTAATTGGTTCATCTGTAGCCCTTCTTAACCAATCACAATTAAGTCCGCCTATTTCCCCCCCCTGTAATTGGTTCATCTGTAGCCCTTCTTAACCAATCACAATTAAGTCCGCCTATTTCCCCCCCCCTGTAATTGGTTCATCTGTAGCCCTTCTTAACCAATCACAATTAAGTCCGCCTATTTCCCCCCCCCCTGTAATTGGTTCATCTGTAGCCCTTCTTAACCAATCACAATTAAGTCCGCCTATTTCCCCCCCCCTGTAATTGGTTCATCTGTAGCCCTTCTTAACCAATCACAATTAAGTCCGCCTATTTCCCCCCCCCCTGTAATTGGTTCATCTGTAGCCCTTCTTAACCAATCACAATTAAGTCCGCCTATTTCCCCCCCCTGTAATTGGTTCATCTGTAGCCCTTCTTAACCAATCACAATTAAGTCCGCCTATTTCCCCCCCCCCCTGTAATTGGTTCATCTGTAGCCCTTCTTAACCAATCACAATTAAGTCCGCCTATTCCCCCCCCCTGTAATTGGTTCATCTGTAGCCCTTCTTAACCAATCACAATTAAGTCCGCCTATTTCCCCCCCCTGTAATTGGTTCATCTGTAGCCCTTCTTAACCAATCACAATTAAGTCCGCCTATTTCCCCCCCTGTAATTGGTTCATCTGTAGCCCTTCTTAACCAATTAGAATAGAGTCCGCCTATTCCTCCCCCTGTAATTGGTTCATCTGTAGCCCCTCTTAACCAATTAAAATAGAGTCCGCCTATTTCCCCCCCCCTGTAATTGGTTCATCTGTAGCCCTTCTTAACCAATCACAATTAAGTCCGCCTATTTCCCCCCCCCCCTGTAATTGGTTCATCTGTAGCCCTTCTTAACCAATCACAATTAAGTCCGCCTATTTCCCCCCCCCCCTGTAATTGGTTCATCTGTAGCCCTTCTTAACCAATCACAATTAAGTCCGCATATTTCCCCCCCCCTGTAATTGGTTCATCTGTAGCCCTTCTTAACCAATCACAATTAAGTCCGCCTATTTCCCCCCCCTGTAATTGGTTCATCTGTAGCCCTTCTTAACCAATCACAATTAAGTCCGCCTATTTCCCCCCCCCCCTGTAATTGGTTCATCTG
Source organism: Phalangium opilio (assembly GCF_054372755.1). Lineage (NCBI taxonomy): Eukaryota > Metazoa > Arthropoda > Arachnida > Opiliones > Phalangiidae > Phalangium > Phalangium opilio. Next base: position 1,550,053 of record NW_028324218.1, on the reverse strand, counting down.
TAGCCCTTCTTAACCAATCACAATTAAGTCCGCCTATTTCCCCCCTGTAATTGGTTCATCTGTAGCCCTTCTTAACCAATCACAATTAAGTCCGCCTATTTCCCCCCCCCCTGTAATTGGTTCATCTGTAGCCCTTCTTAACCAATCACAATTAAGTCCGCCTATTTCCCCCCCCCCTGTAATTGGTTCATCTGTAGCCCTTCTTAACCAATCACAATTAAGTCCGCCTATTTCCCCCCCCCCCTGTAATTGGTTCATCTGTAGCCCTTCTTAACCAATCACAATTAAGTCCGCCTATTTCCCCCCCCCTGTAATTGGTTCATCTGTAGCCCTTCTTAACCAATCACAATTAAGTCCGCCTATTTCCCCCCCCCCTGTAATTGGTTCATCTGTAGCCCTTCTTAACCAATCACAATTAAGTCCGCCTATTCCTCCCCCTGTAATTGGTTCATCTGTAGCCCCTCTTAACCAATTAAAATAGAGTCCGCCTATTTCCCCCCCCTGTAATTGGTTCATCTGTAGCCCTTCTTAACCAATCACAATTAAGTCCGCCTATTTCCCCCCCCCTGTAATTGGTTCATCTGTAGCCCTTCTTAACCAATCACAATTAAGTATTAAGTCCGCCTATTTCCCCCCCCCCTGTAATTGGTTCATCTGTAGCCCTTCTTAACCAATCACAATTAAGTATTAAGTCCGCCTATTTCCCCCCCCCCTGTAATTGGTTCATCTGTAGCCCTTCTTAACCAATCACAATTAAGTCCGCCTATTTCCCCCCCCCTGTAATTGGTTCATCTGTAGCCCTTCTTAACCAATCACAATTAAGTCCGCCTATTTTCCCCCCCCCCTGTAATTGGTTCATCTGTAGCCCTTCTTAACCAATCACAATTAAGTCCGCCTATTTCCCCCCCCCTGTAATTGGTTCATCTGTAGCCCTTCTTAACCAATCACAATTAAGTCCGCCTATTTCCCCCCCCTGTAATTGGTTCATCTGTAGCCCTTCTTAACCAATTAGAATAGAGTCCGCCTATTCCTCCCCCTGTAATTGGTTCATCTGTAGCCCCTCTTAACCAATTAAAATAGAGTCCGCCTATTCCTCCCCCTGTAATTGGTTCATCTGTAGCCCTTCTTAACCAATTAAAATTGAGTCCGCCTATTCCTCCTCCCCCTGTAATTGGTTCATCTGTAGCCCCTCTTAACCAATTAAAATAGAGTCCGCCTATTCCTCCCCTGTAATTGGTTCATCTGTAGCTCTTCTTAACCAATTAAAATAGAGTCCGCCTATTCCTCCCCCTGTAATTGGTTCATCTGTAGCCTTTCTTAACCAATTAGAATTGAGTCCGCCTATTCCTCCCCTGTAATTGGTTCATCTGTAGCCCTTCTTAACCAATTAAAATAGAGTCCGCCTATTCCTCCCCCTGTAATTGGTTCATCTGTAGCCCTTCTTAACCAATCACAATTGATTCCGCCTATTCCTCCCCCATTTTTTGACGTCCCACCCAACCTAAGTTGTCCCACAGTTAGAGCACCTTTTTCTCTAAAATTTCAAATGATCCTTATTGTTATTTAATTAAGTTAATTAGCCTTTAATTAAAATAATAATCTTTCCAGAGTGTTGGAATTAGAGATATCCCAGTTGATACTGAAAATAAACAACCTTCAAAACGACTAAAGACTTTGCATCACGTGATTCCTTATGTATTTGCGTCACGTGATTCCTTATGTATTTACACCACGTGTTTCTTATATATTTACATCACTTGATTTCTTATATATTTACATCACTTGATTTCTTATATATTTACATCACGTGATTTCTTATATATTTGCATCACGTGAATCCTTATATATTTACAACACGTGAATCCTTATGTATTTACACCACGTGATTCCTTATGTATTTACACCACGTGTTTCTTATATATTTACATCACGTGATTTCTTAAATATTTACATCACGTGATTTCTTATATATTTGCATCACGTCATTCCTTATGTATTTGCATCACGTGATTCCTTATGTATTTGCATCACGTGATTCCTCATGTATTTGCGTCACGTGATTACTTATGTATTTGCGTCACGTGATTACTTATGTATTTGCGTCACGTGATTACTTATGTATTTGCATCACGTGATTTCTTATATATTTGCATCACGTGATTCCTTATGTATTTACACCACGTGATTCCTTATGTATTTACACCACGTGATTCCTTATGTATTTACACCACGTGTTTCTTATATATTTACATCACGTGATTTCTTATATATTTACATCACGTGATTTCTTATATATTTACATCACGTGATTTCTTATATATTTGCATCACGTGAATCCTTATATATTTACAACACGTGAATCCTTATGTATTTACACCACGTGTTTCTTATATATTTACACCACGTGTTTCTTATATATTTACATCACGTGATTTCTTATATATTTACATCACGTGATTTCTTATATATTTACATCACGTGATTCCTTATAAATTTGCATCACGTGAATCCTTATATATTTACATCACGTGATTACTTATATAGTTGGATCACGTGATTCGTGACTTTTAATTTTAGATCACGTGATTCGTGACTTTTAATTTTAAATCACGTGATTCGTGACTTTTAATTTTAGATCACGTGATTCGTGACTTTTAATTTTAGATCACGTGATTCGTGACTTTTAATTTTGGATCACGTGATTCGTGACTTTTTCCATAAGTTTTTTGCTTTTCAAACCATAATCCAGGTCTAAATTTGAAGGAATAGAAGTCAATGGGGGGAGGGAAAAGGGGTGGGGTGGGGGTAGGGTTGAATCTGTCGATCTCCATTGGCTGTAATCTATCGGCGGGAATGAGGTCAACCATTGCGGGGGTCGATGCGCGATGCCAAAAGGGTAAGCCCCTATCCTCTTTAATGGATCTATACCTCTATCAATACTGTTTACAACTCGAAATGGGCCCAGAAAACGAAAGTAAATTTTCTTGTCACGGCGGGCCTTAGCTTAACCTCTTTAAATCTGACAGCGAAAACATCGTATCTCGATTTAAACCGTTATTTAAATCGTTATTGTTAAAGTATTGTATTTAACGGTATTGAGGGAAAGCAAACATCCAGGGGGAAGCGAGAAATACATTGTAACGTATTTGCTTTGTAATTAACTTAATTACGCTCGGAATTTAATGATATTTTGATGTAATGGTCTATAGAATGTCTACTTTATTATGGTACTTTCATTTTGTTTCTACTCATTATAAGTCAAAAGATATTAGGGTTTTTAGGTCTATAATTTGATAAATTTAAGTAATTCATGAGAAATTACTGTATGGTTTGTTTAAAATATGGTTTGGTAGTTCATATTGAAGGCCAAAGGTCAAGTTAGTTACCTATAAAATCCTGGAGTAATTTTAATTTAAATAATATTAATATTGTAAATTATAGTACAAACTTTAAATTGCAGTTATTACATTTTGATACTTATTCGATACATCCATTTGGCTCTTAATTCGCCAGTTCAATTTCAAGTGATGTGATGTGCGACCATAAAAATAGGGGTGTAGCTTAGTGTACAGGGTGTGGTTTCTTTTTAAAATATCAGATGTAGTACCAGGAATGCATACATCTACTTGGAATCATTGCGTATTGCCATTCATTTTCACTCAACGTATCTAGGGCGGATTTAGTCCAAGGGAGGAGCTAGCTAGACTAATCATTATATGTGACGAATTTTAAGTGGCTAATAATAATCTGGTGCGTTACTCAACCAATGAAATCAGTGTTAGAATTATGAGGCTTGACGTATTTTATAGTAAGTTCTCAAGCCCCGCCCACAAAATCCGAATTCATGGGAGCACAATAATTCTTAGTAGCTGTATGCATTCCTGGTATTACTAAACAAATACAGTGCGAAACACCCTGTTTAGTTTACTTTACTTTGGTCTACACTGTAGTTGTAGTAAAGGATCTTGTTTCTTCGAAGTTAGATTATCTTTTTCTTGGACGTGGGGGGTCAAGTTAATGGCGGGTAACGCTATAAAAACGTCTGCAAATCTACCCCAGCACCACTTTCTAGTGATGTCTTACCAATGAAGGAATATTAGTGCTTATTTTTAGAGAGTGTACCATTACAATCTACTCTTTAGGCCTACCGTCGTCTGTCACTTATAAACCAAAGTGAACAACTGCATGGGAACCTTGGGAGAATGACCCTTAATTGAAAATAAGTTACCCACGTGGTAAGTGCCCCGAGATAGCCAATTGAGTCATTACAATTCATACTTACTATTACCAGTACCATAAGTTCATAAGATATGTATGTTATGTTCCTACCATAAGTTTGTTTAATTAATATCTGGTCATGACAAAGTGAAAGGCTTGTAATGAATTTGAAGTGAGTGAGTGAGTGATTGAGTGAGGTAGGTCATAGATTCGAGAGGAGGTAAAGCGAGGGAGGTCTGGTTGGTGAGTGAGGTGGCGCTGCTGTCAAATTTGGGCTTAGTAATGCATAGACTAAATAGGAGTGCCTAGATGGAATTAGGTCCTAGCTGCAAAATTAATTAACCACGTGCACCGAGTGCACTTAGGACTTCAATTAAATTCTCGCTTCCGTCGTTCTCCTTGAGTCGAACTAGTTATCTCGAGTACTTGTAAGTCTCTCAG